>NW_009952883.1:384225-430288 GCF_000747805.2 Chaetura pelagica | reverse complement strand
AGCAAGTTTGCTGATGACACTAAGCTGGGAGGAATGGCTGACACACCAGAAGGCTGTCCTGCCATTCAGAGAGACTTAGACAGGCTGGAGAGTTGGGCGGGGAGAAACATGATGAAATTCAACAAGGGCAAGTGTAGAGTTCTACATTTGGGGAAGAACAACACGATGTTCCAATATAGGTTGGGGGCTGACCTGCTGGAGAGTAGTGTAGGTGAAAGAGACCTGAGGGTCCTGGTAGACAGGAGGATGACCATGAGCCAGCAATGTGCCCTTGTAGCCAAGAAGGCCAATGGCATCCTGGGGTGTATCAGAAAGGGTGTGGTTAGTCAGTCAAGAGAGGTTCTCCTCCCCCTCTATTCTGCCTTGGTGAGGCCACATCTGGAGTATTGTGTCCAGTTCTGGGCCCCTCAGTTCCAGAAGGACAGGGAAGTGCTTGAAAGAGTCCAGTGCAGATCTACAAAGATGATTAAGGGATTGGAACATCTCCCTTATGAGGAAAGGCTGAGGGAGCTGGGTCTCTTTAGCTTGGAGAAAAGGAGACTGAGGGGTGACCTCATCAATGTTCACAAATATGTAAGGAGTGAGTGTCAGGGAGATGGAGTTAGGCTTTTCTCAGTGATGACCAGTGATAGGACAAGGGGTAATGGGTGCAAATTGGAGCATAGGAGGTTCAAGGTGAATATCAGAAAAAACTTTTTTACTGTGAGAGTGACAGAGCCCTGGAACAGGCTGCCCAGCGAGGTTGTGGTGTCTCCTTCACTGGAGACATTCAAAACCCACCTGGATGTGTTCCTATCTGATGTACTCTAGGTGGCCCTGCTCTGGCAGGGGAAGTTGGACTAGATGATCTTTTGAGGTCTCCTCAGAACCCCTAGGATTCTATGATTCCTGACAACCAAGAGGGTATTAGAATTTCTACACTAACTTTTTTTGTTGTCGTGTCATTTTTTTAGCTGAGATGCACTTCAATTGGTTAATGTCTTTAGATTACCTGAAATCATAGCAGTAGTATTTAGAGTCACACTAGTAATATTTAATATACTTCATACTTCAGTTTCACACAAAAGGATATTACTCATTTCTGACTAGAAAGGTATACCCCCTTTGGATTATAGAAAATCTGTAATAAAGAAAAAATATTAGACAAAAATTAATCAAGGTGCTACTGTCTGACCTTTAGAGAGCTCTTCCCACACTAGACTTTCCTTACTGTCTCTTTTTTTCCAAAACGCTTAGAGGTGGAGTTGGGTCGCTGGTTATTTGGGGGTGTTTTTTGGGGTGTTTATTGTTCATTTGTATTTTGCTCAGTAAAATTATTTTGTGCTGGTTCGTTGGTTTTTTTGTTTTGTTTTGTTTTTTTAATTTGAGGTTGGGTCCTAAATAATCAAATCCAAATTTTCGTGTTGCAGGTGTCTGAAATATTTTAGATAATGTTATCTGAACAATTCCCATAGATACACAGTGATGTCTTTCTGAAACAGCTATGCAGGACTGGAATTTTTTCAGAAAAAAAACAACATTTGTAACTTGCTCTAGACTCCAGGTGGGATGTCCGGGTGTCAAGAGAGCAGAGTAGAGGGTGAGAATCACCTCTGTTTATCTGCTGGCCACATGCCTTTTTACACAGCTCAGGATACAATCAGCATTCTCTGCTGCGAGTGCATATTGCTGGCCCATGTTGAGCTTTTCATCCACCAGTACTCCTAAGTCCTTCTTCTCAGGGCTGCTCTCCATCCCTTCATTCCCCAGCCTGTATTGATGCTGGTGGCTCCCCTGACCCAGATGCAGGACCTTGAACTTGGCCTCATGGAACCTCATGACTTTCACACAGGTCCATTTCTTGAGTTTGTCCAGGTCCCTCCAGATGTCATCCTGACCCTCAGGCACATCAACTGCACCACTCAGCTTGGTGTCATCTGCAAACTTGCTGAGGGTGCAGTTGATCCAGCTGTGTGATTGATGAAGATATTAAACTGTACTGGTCCCAATATGGACTCCAGGGGGGACCACTCATCACTGATCTGGACTCTAAGCAGTTGACCACTACCCTCTGAATACCACTATTGAACCGATTTATAATTTATAGAGAAAGAGGTCCTGAAGAACCATGTTGAAGGCCTGATAGCAAGTTCTGTGTCAAATTTGAAGTATATATGATTCAATCAACTGTTTAAAATTAAGGCTGAAATGCACCCACAACTGTGAAAAATCCCAGTGGTTATACCATTTAGTTCATGCTTTTGCAGGATATTTAGTATTCACCTAAATTTAATTCTTAATGAGTTAGATTTAGTATCTTTGGTGGGTGGGTACATTCTTGACTTCTTTACTGAACAGAGACTTCACTGAACAACAAACAAGCTCAGTACAGCTAAAAGAATCAGTGGACTTGTTCCATAAGACTGGAAAGCTGACCTAGGCATAAGACCTGTTTGCTTAATTAAATCTTTTAATAAGGAGACCTCCTTTATGAGTTTTTCATAACTACCAAGCTTAAGTACCACAGATTATTTTTCTTCAATATTATTGAATAATTAACATTTAATTCTAATCAAATCCAATAATTTCCTGTTATGGTTAGCACAGAGACACGATTCCTAAGTGCTTAAAGCATGCTGTCTTGCTTTGCTAAAGAGGTACTGCAGAGCAGTAATGCTGCCCCAAAAGACCTCACTGTGTATTAAGTTAAAACATGAAGTTGCTGCCTAATTTACGGAAACAGATGTGTTTCATATTGAATAAATGGGTTTGTGTTGGGTTTGTACCTATTAGTACCAACATTTATATTAAAATACAGAAATACTAAACAGAGCCGGAGATGTACTTCCTCTTTCCCCCTTCTCAGTTTAAATTGGAGCCAATATGTAGTATGTATACATAGCAATAACTACATCTAACATAAAATACCACATTCACAAAAATAAGCAGAAGGTCTATTTCTTTTTCATCTGGTGTCTTTCATATTAAAAATATAAACACCTTTTAAAACCTAAAAATTTCTACAACTATTGCTGCATAACAGATAAACAGATACTTCTATTTTCATTGCAAAAACAATATATACACTTTTGTTTAATTAGACTGTTCTGGTTTGGTTTGGTGAGGTTTTTTGGTAGCGGGGAAAGGGCCACAGGAGTGACTCCAGTAAGAAGCTGAGAAGCTTCCCCTGCTCTAAAACCAGATAAAGAGCCATGAGAGGGACAATAGATGCACCTCCACATTAACATACGAAAGAACTGAGATAAGAGCTGGGCAGAGCAAGGAGTTAAAGAGAGAAAGAAGAACTGTGCTAAAGAAGAAGAGCTGTGCTGGAGAAGGAGAGCAGTACTGGTGGCTGGTAAGCAAGAAGAGGAAGAAAGTGCCCAAGCAGATGTTTCCCTACCCATGGCGAGATGGCAGCTGTGCCCCTGCACTCATGGAGGAACTTGGTGGAAAATTCCCTGAAGGAGCCAGGAGGGGTGAACTTGGCCAGTGGACTTGGATTTTGTGGACAGTGGATTTGCTGCCAGTGGACCCTGATTATGCAGCTTTGGAAGACCCCGGCACCAGGGGAGTTTGTTCCCAAAGCAGCCCATGACTCTGTGACAAGCCCACGCTGGAGCAGCTCTGGACCTCGTGGGAGGAGGGACTCATGAAGGAGAGATACGTGGAGGACTCTTCTCCCATGGGAGGGACCCCGTGGGGAAGCAGGGCAGGACTGTAAAGAATCCTTCTTCCGGAGGAGGATGGCGCGGCATGAACCACCAGCCCATGAACTGACTCTAAACCCCATCCCCTGTCCCCCTGTGCTGCTGGGGGAACAAAGTCATTTGGGCCTGGGAAAAAGGGGGTGAGGGGGTAACGTTTTTAAGCACTGCTCTTTGTGTTGTCTGTGTCTTTTGTGTGTTTGATTAGTATGAAATTAAAATATTATATTTTCCCCCAAGTTGAGTCTGTTTTGCCCGGGACCTTAATTGGTGAAGAACCCTCCTTGTCTCGACCCATGAGCTTTGTATCCCAGAACGTGTGTATGTGGGCGACTTAAGTGAGTGGCCACGTGGCTGTTCCTTTGTGGTCGTGTTGAGCCCAAACCATAATGTAGACCCAAAGTAATCAGAAGCTAATGGATGTTTACTGAGTCAGCAGGGATTGAACAAGATCAGATTTTTATTATAACTTTCACATTTTGTGCAGAACCGATGGTACTTTGCTATTTCTGATATACTGATAAGTATTTTGCAAGCTTGGATAAATGTAAACTAGCCAAACACTCAAGGAGGAGTAGCTAGTATTGCTTGAAAAGGTATGGGGCCAGAATGCCTAGAAGCTCTGGGTCTGCAGAAATGGAGCTCCCACTAAGTGCAAGACCAAAATATTGAAAGCCTAACCTAGTTCTTCCTGTGAGTGTCTGAAGTATGAACATCTATCTGCCAAGGGGAATGTGCCAGAGATGCTGAGGCAACAACTCCAGAGCTGCTGACTCTAGAGCATATTGCATTTCTTACCATGTAGAAGTGAACTTCGAAACCACCAGAAACAAAAGTTAAAAGTAGATGCAAGTTCTTATTTCCACAGCAGAGAATACAAGTGGTCTGAGAAAACCACAAATCTTGGAACTTCCAGTTCATAAAGGGAATTTCTGGCAGGAGCTGTAGGGATTTGTGTCTGGGGACAGTCATCAGGGCAGGGCTCTCGGAAAGCCTTGCCCCAGCAATTTCAGAGTTGCAATTAATAGTTAAGGATTTGATACGTGTGGCAATAGCACAGCATAGCTGTGATGTCAGAAGGCTGTATTTAATTTCAGAAATGTTTTCCTCGTTTTTTTCTTGTTAGTGAGCCTGGGCACAGGGGAAAGGTGTGAGACACATGCAGGCACCCATCTGCCCCATTTCCACGTGTGCTGCTTGCCACAATGCAGCAGACCTGCCTCAGCAATGTTGTTGTACAGCCTGCTGATGATACTCTACAAGAATTCATTATCAAATACTTGGAGTCCTCTTCTTTGCCTAAACATTCTCTTTCTCTTTCTCTTTTGTTTTTTGTTTTTTTTTTTCTTTTTTCCCCTGACATTACCTCATCTGTTTTCTGTTCTTGATGTCTGTTTTATTTCCATTGCAATTTTTTTGAGACAGACGTTAGTCATTCAGCATGTTTTGAAAAGTGATGTGTACACTTACACTTCAATCTAAGCAAAAAACAATAAAAGCAACATCTTGAAAGATTTACTGAACAAAGCAATAACATAAGAACATTTTCTTCAAAGATGATAAAATAGTTAACAACAAAAATCTCATTTAATCTTACTAGATCATGGGACGATTCCCATAACTGTGAGATTACTGACACCACTGTGTACATTGTTGTTTTAAATGTTTGCTAATTAGCAGTTCAGTGAGCAGACCAAATTGCTGCTTGACATGCTGCACTATGGCACAGCTTTGTCTCCCCCTATTTCCTGCACCCCATCTGTTCTTCCCCTCTGTTCTTCCCCTATCTCCTTCTATTGGGACGTTGCTTGCTGATGGACTCAGAGGAGAAAGTATTTTCCCCTGAAGAAATCTGACTTGGCCATTCTGGTAATTTAAAGCATAATTGAAAAAGGCTCTTTTTTTTTTTTTTTTTTTCCAAAATTAATATTGCACTAAAATAGTAACAGTAAAATACCTCTGCTCCCCACCTTTAAAATTTAAGATCAGAGAACTGAGCAAAGAAGTAGAGGGGAGGAATGGAAGGCAGGGAGAAAAAAAAAAAAAAAAGAAAAAAAAAAAAAAAAGATGAAAACATTTGAATAATAGGTTTCAACGTAACAGGCTAGGGTTTTTTGTTTCTATAACCATGGCAGTATTCAAGCAGTAGCAACTTATCTGAATAAACATGAAAGTTCACTGACATGAAACAGGTCCCTGCTCCCATTTCATGTCATCTAACTAATTGTTTGAAATGCAAGCATTGTATTTTGAGCTCACAGGTCCAATTATTATTACCCAAAGTCATAAAAAATTCTGACATAAATTATGTGCATTGTGACTTAAAGTCTATTTTTTATTTCAAAGCTCTAAATAACATGGGTTTTCAGAGGTGGAGGAATGAGTTGCAGTCTTCAATATTGCTTTAAAAGTTCTCCCCATTACTGACTCTGAAATGAATGCAAAATTTGTGTCCTGTTCTTCACTGTGGTTTGGAATTTCTAGACTTGAATGAATTCAACAAAGGGGATGGCATATTGATATGCCAGGAAATAGTTTATATAAATACATAGTAGCTAAACAAGGATATGATGCCAGCACTACTTTCAACTTTTTATATGGTCCTTTATGTCTAGGTTGTTCTATGCACAAAAAAAAAATATGTTTTTTTTTTATTTTTGACCTTCCGCAAGTATCCAAATTAAAAATATATATATATAAAATATTATTATTATTATTATTATTATTATTATTATTATTATTATTATTATTATTATTATTATTTTAAAGGCTAATGCCACAATTATCTGATTGCCATCAAAACTAAAAAGCAGGAGATCAGAAACACTGAGATCTGATTCCTTTGTTTGTCCCTCTCTAATTGTGCTGCTTTTAGGAGTCTCGATGTCACATCAAAAACTGAGCACATCTAGTAATAAGATGAATACAAAGTGGGCATGAGGAATGTTTTTTCCAGCACTTTGAGTTCTGGAGGCCTAACTAGCTAACCGCAACAAGTTGTATTTCTCAAATGAATTGACTTTCAGAGTTACTTCAGGGAAACAGAAGATAGCAATATAGCACGTCTCTTTTTACAACTGCATTATAATGCAGTACTGCGGATTGCACATTTATTTTCTGTCCTGCCACCTATCTCATAACTATAGGCTTATGATCACAGTTGCATGTATACAGGTGTTAAACACCTTCAAAATGATGCCTTATACAGCAGCAATTTTACATTCATACTTTGTATTAAATGTAATTTTTCTAGACTTCAGTATGAGAAACAATAAGCTGACAAATACACAAATCATAATGTCCAACTACAGCTTCTAAAAGCACTTCCTAGTTTGGTTTTTTCCCACACATTTCAATTTGACTCCTATGTCTTTCAGGAGCAGCAATGTTTGGGTTCTGGCCATGTGCTTGCACCCATTGTGGTTACTGGCAGCACTGTAGACATTGTTTCTCCTTAATATTTCCAAGCTGTTATCTCTTACTTCTGGTGATGAAACTGTATAACAAAATGTGTGAAATGTATCTAATTCAAGTCAAGGACCTTCTTGTGAGCCCGACATAAATATTCTGTTTTATGAAGGACTATACAGAAAGAGCTGCAGGGACACATGGTCACCTCTGGCCTTTTTGCAGTGGGCCTCTCAATGAGAGCCACTGCTCCTGTGAGCCATGGGAGTCTCAGATGAGGCTCACCTCTGCAAGGTGAGGCAGCATAATGTCTCAGGAGCATAACAAAGATAATTTGGGGGGTCTGTCTGGGCTCCTGGAGATGGAAGAAAACAAGGTGAACTGTTCAAAAAGTCCATTAGATATAGAATACAATTATCTCATTGTTATGCTTTAATATTACCAGAAAAGTTGTAAAATTGTTTAATAATTGCTCCACTGATCTCCATTATCTCATTATTATTCTAGCAAGTTGCATCATGGGATCAAAACATTTGGTTACAGGTATGAAACAGTGTAGCTGAAACATATCAAAAGGAGGAGTTAAGCATTTCATTTTTTTGTTGACTTTGGGGGATTTGTGTTGTGAACAAAATAAAATATGTTTTAAGGTCCTCCAGAAACAGTCAAGTGGCTGTGACACTGTCACAAATAAATTCAGGCTTCAGAATGACAAATGCATAGCTTAGGAAGATTTGTTCCTTTTTGTTAGGGGGCAGAGGGTTGCTTTGGGTATTTTTTTCTATGTCTGCAATTCGTCAAGAAACTGAAAATAGATTAGCAGTCACTGCACTTACAAAGATACTTCAGTGTGCCAGCACAGACACTGCACTTACTGGAGCTGGTGCGTAGTTATTCTACTTTTCATGTCTGGTGGTGCCTACATGTACTGACAATAGTTACTACCTATTTCCTTTAGCATTTGCCTTACACCACTTTCACACATTCAGGATCAGGTTTTACGTTTAACTTTTGCTACAGAGATAGAACCATTCTTCCTGACACATAATCTCTTCCTAGCCAAAGACACTGCAAAGGCATCCACACTGTTTCTCATATATCTATTAATTGTTTTAATTGCTCCATGGGATACTATAATATTATCTCCAAAATTCAGTAGGAATTGAAAGAACAGTTTGCTCATGATTATACTCCTTTCTCTTAGGTAAATCTCAGGTGTGACAATACTGTCAACAATAAGAAACCTTTTTCTTTTACAGGTTCAAAAGGATGTATCTTTTCCTCTTCCTTGTTCAACACGTGCTAAACCAGTCAAGCAGCATTATAAAATGCTACAGGCTTAAATTCCTGCCATATGCTCATGGTGCATAGCTGCATGTTGTGGTGTATCAGGAAACAGAAAACACTGTCATTCAAATGGTCATTGCCTGTGAAAATACAGCACCAGCCAAATACCAATGACTTAAACTTAAGGAAGAGGTACATAAGGATGAAATAAATAGGAAATTTCCTCAAAGTTTTCATAGGTGTAAAGGACTAAAGACACATATCAGGTAACAACTAGTCATGCGTTAGCAGTTGGAGGAAAGATGATACATGATCACTTCTACCTCACAAGAAACACTAAATACAGATATGATATATAAATAAATACTTAGAATTGTTTCTCTACATTTTTTACCACCTAACTCCTGCTGAAGCAGGGAGGAAGGGGGAAGTAAGATCCAAAATGTTGCTCTAATCAAAGATTTTCTAAGCTCTTTTCTATTTTGACCTCTTGAGGGAGAAATGCCAATGAAATATCTCCCTTTTGGTGTGTTACTCCCCCCAGAATGTTCATGCTTGACCACTGAAAGTGGCACCAAAGTTATTATCAGTAGAGATTTAAGCTGCTCTGAGCACAACATTTTAAAAATTAAAAAAATTTAATCTGCTGATTTTACATCAAGGTTATGCAGATCCTCTACAGATAGAAGAGGCAAAAGTCCTAAAATGTCCTTAAAGTAGGTTGGCAGAACTATACATGCACTTTTCACTAAAAGCCATTCACAGTGCTGAGAAGTGGGTATCAAACAGAAATCCAACAAAGGTTTTGCAGTTTCCCTCAGAGTATACAGCTCTCTTATTCACATCAACCTTTTTATGTGAGAAGACAAACACACTCCATAAAACTCAAATAAGTCCTTTACATTTAAAAGAGAATTTAATTCTAACCATTTACCACGGATTAAGAATCGGATTAAGAATGTATTACTAACAATATCCAGCTGAAAGGATGAAAGTGCAAAACTAGGTCATACCAACAGCTTTGGCAAACGATTATGTGGATAAATGCAATAGTCTAAACAGAATATAAGGGTGTAGATACTTCCCTTAGAGCTATATTTGGAAATTTTTTTTGCCTGCTCTAATCAACTACTGGAGCCACTCTACTAGCCATCTGTGCTAGACACATGCTAGGTATCTGGCACTTGGATTACAGGATCTTTGTAGGCTCCAGATTTTGCTAGTATAGAAATACAATGCTTAGATGAAGGCTTTATTAGAAGCTAAAAGCTAGAATCTTCCTATGCCCTTGCTTTGTAAAGTATGTGGTATTCAGGTGTTCTGAGCAATATAAGTACCTCAAAATGAAAAATTCTGATTAGATTTGACTATGTTGTTGCTCATAAGACAAAATAATATTGACAAAGGTAACTGTCTTTGACCTATATAATCTTCTGTGTAACCAAAGTGTTTTGAATTAATCTGGAATCTGTCATATTCCTCAAAGATGGTTTTCCTTGTCAATTACAGCTTTCTGTTTGAAGACCGACTTCTTCTGAATACTAAGAGATATGGAATAGAAGTCATTCCTGTCTCAAAACAAAGTTGGAAGACTTCTGTCCAGAATACAGAAATATGGAATAGTTGTCTCTACCTAGAGACCAGCAGCCCAACTAGTCAGGAAATGCAAAACAATATATTGATTTTGTAAAATATGTTCAACTCTCAAATCCAATAAATAAGTCACACTGTCAAACAAAAATGTCCCAGCAATATTTGAATGTTTAATCCATTGATGATATCCCTTTTCTTTTTAATTACTTAGAAGTTTAATGGCAATAACAAACTTCATATAATCAGCAGAACATATACTAGAAGGAAACAAAGAAGGCAATAGCATAGGAAATGAAATATTGTTTAATACTGAATAGTTTCTTCTCACAACTCAAATTTTAAGACTGGGCTTAAGAAATTACTGTACATTTTAATAAGGTAGTCATTCAGAACATCATTTAAAATAGTCATTTCCATGTTTGTCTTCCAGAATTCATTCTTAAGCTTGTATGCACACCTTAAACATAGCCAAAAATGTTTACTGACTGCACAATGGAAGGTAATGACTCAAAACCAATTATTGGATTCAAATTACAGTCAATTTTGGAGATTATTTAGAAAAATAAAAAGTAAAAATATGTCATAATTTGTTATTCAAGGATTTTCAATACTCCATCAAGAGCTCTAGTTTTATTTACATAAATCAGAAGATAAATTTGGTTGCAAATGAAGAAATAATCACTTATTTTCTGAAAGAGGAAAAGTAGAGAGTTGCAGAATGAAGAATCTCTTAGTGATGATTACATAGACATTGAATCCAGTGTGCTCATTTTCCTCACTTCTGCAGTCTTTTCTTTAAACTTTCCAGATTGTGTTTCAGTTCTAGGCAGAAAGGCTTCCTCACTTCTCTACAAAGTGACTAAGTGTTTGTGGTTTACACTCCTGGACTTTTTTCTTCATAAAAATCGTAACTGCCTGGCTGCATTTTCAGTGTCATGGAGCAGCCACACCTCCCTCACCCCCCATGTTTGCAGCCTTCACCTTTGCTGCCTGATGTGGGAACATATAAGAGCTGTTCCTGTCATGGCCCTGCTACAATTAACAGAGGGAAAGAGTCACTTTTAGGTGTAATATAGAATGTTCCCAAGGTTTAAATATATTTTCTTTTTCATGCTTTTGATGTCACAGAGCTGCAACAAGCTGGGTCTTATCCTGAAGGCATCTGAAGTTACTCATTAGACCATTAGGATGTTGTGAGTCACTAAATCAAGATGAGTTCAGATTGGGTAGAATACTAAACACGGTCAGCTTGTCCACAAACTCTAGCTTCAGGGCGTCCCTGAATAGTATCATTTTCAATGCCTGGTTTGAACACTGTGGACATAACTTGGACATCTGGCTGGGATGTATCAATGGAATTGATATCAAGTGAATTTTAGTTCTACCAAAAAGAAAATATGAATGGCAGGAAAACTGTGCAGTGGGTCTATAACTGACTGTGAAGCTCTTGTTTGTTTCCTTTCTTTGTCAACAAACAACAGATATTTTGTCTTGACTTCCTTTGTCTTTTTAAAGGGAACTAAACTAATCTGAAATCTTTTCAGGTCATATAATTACTAATATTTTTGATCTCTTAGAATCTGGAAAGAGTAACATTATCTTATTCTCTAACCAGACAAACATATACATTAGATCACATCACTGAAGTTTAACATCCATCCCCAATCTAATATTTTTTTGATCCCCTGAGAATCACTTATAAGAAGTAAGCATTTGTAAATCACAATTCATCTCAGTCTGAAATAAGACATATTACATAAAAAAGTGATTGTTTCCTTCTCTTGACTATAAGGGAGATCCAGATGAGTATCTTTGTTGTAGACATCTAACCTATGTATGTCTAGGGTAAGCTGAAAAATTTTAATCAGAATGGTTTGTGTTGGAAGTGACCTTAAGGATAATCTAGTTCCAACATTCCTGCCATGAGCAGGGACACCTTCCACTAGACCTAGTGTCTCAACCTGAGTAGGTCAATCCAGGGAGATTCAGGTTGGACTCCCTTGCTTTCTTAATTCCTTGTCAGAGAGGACCCCAGGTGCAGCTGGATCTAACTTTTGTCTCAGACCTGGCACTTCCAGGAAGAGAGATTAAAATGTCACGATCTGAGGAAATGCTTGACCATCTGATACTTCTTGATCAGATTAAGGTGACAAGACACCCAAGGTCTGTATTTGAATCAACTTTAATTAAAAGTTCAGAAGGATACGGATCCTTCAATTATTATCTTTGGCTCCATGATCATAAAGACTGAGAATTAGATCACAAGACTACAATAAATATACATTTAAGATGCATGACCTGAGAAAAAAATCATGGTTAGGCCTTTTGTTACTTAATTGTTTTAGGAAGAAAGAGATCGTAGGAGAAGAAAAGTTTAGAGATAGATAACAGAAGATAACCAGTCCCGGATCCAGTGTTGGGCCAGCCAGCAGGGGAGAGGTGCTGCCAGTGAGGCTCTCAAAGCCTACCATTGAAGCCCCATGCTTTATAGGCCTAGTTTCCTTCTTTCACAAGGATGAGCAAGCGTGTTTGAGTCATAAGCCTGAGCAGCTGGAGTGGACCTCCGCCCCCTCCGTCCCTCTATCATTGTGCTTAATCTCTGTACATGCAGGCCAGGCCATATGCAGCCATCAGTTGTCTCCATCCTCTCAGGCAGGCCTTTTGGGATGCAAATGAAAGGGGTTACAATGGGCTTTGGACACCAATTCCAGCAAGTATGGGTCCTGAGGGCTGGTCCTTCACACTCAGTTGCTCAAACCCCCATCCAGTCTGGCCTTGAACACTTCCAGGGAGCCACATATTCCCTGGTCAACATGTTCCAGTGTCTCACATAACAACCAATCTAAATCTACCCTCTTCCAGTTTGAAACCCTTACCCCTTGTCCTATCACTATGTGCCCTTGTAAAAAGTCTCCCCCCAGCTTTCCTAGAAGGCTGCTGTAAGGTCTCCCCAGAGCTTCCTCTTCTCTAGGCTCAACAAACCCAGCTCAACTCTCTCAGCCTGTCTTTGTAGAAGACGTACTCTAGCCTTCTGAACATCTTTGTGGCCTTCCTCTGGACTCACTCCAAGAGCTCCATGTCCTTCCTGTATTCAGGGCTACAAAAGTGGATATGGTACTGCAGGTGAGGTCTCATGAGAGCAGAGTAGAGGGATAGCATCACCTCCCTTGCCCTACTGGCCACTCTGCTTTTGATGCAGTTGAGGACTCGGTTGGCTTTCTGGTTGGCAAGCACACACTGCCAGCTCACATTGAGCTTCTCATCAACCAGCACCCTCAGGTTCAGGGCTGTCCTCAACCCATTCTCCACCCAGGTAATGCCTCAGTATCAATAGCTGTAGGAACTGATGGCACCTCTCAGAATTGCATCCGATTGAAAAAAAATGAATGGAAACCCTGCAGGGAGGGAGCAATAGCTCAACAAAGAGAAAAATGTGGGGATTTAGAAATATCTGGGGGTCAGAAATGACTACCCTGAATAAATTAGGAGAGAAATTGATAGAGGAAATTAATTTAACGTCATGCCAGAAAAGTGGTAACACTGTACCCTAGACAATCGAGTACTCATTTAGAGCACTCATTCATCATTTCTATTTAATCACAACACTTGAAGCATAAAAGTAAATGTCAAAGAAAACTTTAAAACTGAGTTAAATGCAGATGGCTACATGACCTATCCCACCACACAGCCTGTGAGGCCAACTGGCACAGACATAAGTTTAATAGATCAATTGATTTAAATGTCTCTATTTAACATAATTCACTGAAGATAACCAGGAAACACTAAAATGCCTTTTTTTTTTTTTTTTTTTTTTTTTTTTACCCAACAAGATCCTTATTATCACTGGTTTTTATACAGAGTAACATGAAATACTTTCAAGTTAATAAGATAAATATTTTATAAAGGATAGGACAGACATTTTCTATATGCTATAGTTTATTTTTGATGGATAAGGCATTCAATGCAGCAGCCTTCATTTCACTTCTTTTCTGTCCAAGTGGGTATTCATAGTTATTCATACAGTTTTATAATTCATCACTATCACATTTGTTATAAGAAAAGTAAATGCAATTGCAAAGATAGAAATAGGAAGTAGAAGGGAGAATTAACTTCTAAATGTAGAAGTAGCTTTACCAGAGAGTCGCATGGGGCACGTAGAAAAGGCAGCTATGTAACAGTGGGCAATCTGCCAGCCTTGTAGGTTATATCTTAGTCAACTCCAGACATTTCAGGTTCAGAAATTCATATTGAGAACTAAATAGGGTTTGGCAACGATTTTTTGTTCATTAAAATCTTGTGCCATGCTGGAATCAACTAATGAAATAACTTGTTAACCAGTATCCCAGAGCAACAAATATGGAATTAAGAAATGTTTAATAGTCTACATCAATAATAAGCTAACATTTCTGAAAGCTTGCCTGTAAACAAATTTTAATAACTGTGGTCTAGAATACAGCTAGAAAGTGCAAGCATGAGAAAAAAAGTAACCTAGAGACAGAACATGAAGCAGTCAGACAACAAAACTTGGGGCCATACTCGTAGCTCCTGGTATTAAGTGAAATTCAGGGTCTTATGTATTTAGGTCTGTTAGACTTATTAAAAAGAGGAAAACACATAATAAGTCCTTCCAAAGGACTGAATTACAAAATTCTATTTTATTTACTGGCACAGGAAATAAGATATTTAAAGCCAGTCAAATTAGAGAACATAGTAACTATTATGCATTATGTTTGGTGGAAAAACTTTCACATTCTTGTGCCCTCAGCACATATATGCTCACTTACCTCATCAGAGCCAAACATTTCAATGCAGTTATGTTGCCAACTAGAGATGTTCTGTATATACTAACCCTGAATTAATCCAGGGTTAATAAGCTAATAGACCCCCTGTCCCACTGCATCCCGCCACCCCAGAAACAGTAGAGAAGAGAGAGGGAATTAGGATCAGGAACTTCTTTAGCTATTTCCAGTACCCCAAATTTTATTGTATAACTGCACATACAGAGATTACTAAGAGAGTACTAATGAGCACTTAGCCAAATTTTTTGTGCATGATTCCTCACCTAAAATCTCACCTTTTTAATGGCAACACGAGTAAACTATGCTGTCATCAAATATGTGCTTGAACTGTGGTCCAAGGTAGTAGCCTCCTAGCTACTAGCCATGATCTCATCTTGGCTGGGAAAGTTTGCACTTCTGACACAAGCGTAGTCTGCCACGTGATCAAAACTGTAGTAGCTAACATGGTTATAAATCAACATTTATTTATATTTGCATTCCAAAAACATTTATGAACATGATATTTATTTTGTATGAAATTCCATTATTGCCCCCAAATTAATCCCTTTTAATACCACTTCAACTAAACCACTCTGCAACTGACCCAACATAACGTTTTATTTTACACACAAAAGATATATTATCTATTCACATATATTTAAAATAAATATCCATTTAAATCTTTTGATGTCATGAATTATCAAGTGTACAAATATAGTGTCAGTCTAAATTTCTCATATCAGTGACATAAAGACTCTGACCATTAATTTAGTTCATTCATAAATTATAAAGGACCTTGATGACATTTAACCTGTTCTTGAAGTAGTTGTAACATTACTCACTTATGGCAAAGATTCATACTTTATCTATCTTTATTAATTCTGTAATCTATCACTAAGATATTTTTTTAATTAAGGAAAAACAAGACTACACTACATTTTTTAAAAAAACAGACAGTAAGTTCTCTTTGTCCAGAAAGAAAGAAAGAAGAATATCAAAGGGTATTAAGTCTGATTCTTCTTTTAAGTATTTAGATGTTGTGGTTGGGTTTTTAAAATTATTTATTTTGTTCACTGATTTGAAAATCAATTAAAATGTGATTATTAAAACCCAGTTACTTGTGTGTGCAGTAAACAATCAGCTTTGTATTTGCACATATTGTATCAATACTTTGTGTGTAGTAAGTTACTTGTAAAATCAATGTCAGTCACAGGATTGAACTTTATGGATTAAAAAAATTCACTCTGGAAAGAACTTTCCCTTGGTACTATGAAAACACATTGGGTGGTTTTGCTTATTGGCTTTACTATCCACAGATATACACTGGAATTTAGTTAAAGGCAGTATTACAGTCCATCTGTTTCAAGCAGATATATGTTCTTTGCCATCAGCACAAAAAAACAAACACCAACAAAAATGACCATATCCATATGCTACTGAAAATTATTATTGTCACTTGTGTAACAAAATATATTTAGCTAACTTAGCATATTTTAAAAACAAATGGATTTCTGTTCTTGTATCTTAGTGTTATTTTTTGTTTCATTTCCCACTAATGGGACTAAATAGCTCTCAAGTGGCAGAAGCATTGGAAAAACATAGCAAGCTTTTAAAAATTGTGCATTCTTGCAGAAAGTTACATTTCTGTGTTTCTTTTAGAAGACTTGATTTGCAGGGTATCAGATAATGGCCAATCTTCTATTCACATCCTGGACACTCTGCCTGCTTGCTATGAACCCTTATTCTCTGTTGTAATGAGCTTCATCAGACTGTAAAGTTTCTACAGTTTTGTGCTGGGTAAATTATTGCCTTATGTGGGAATTTAGTAAAACAATGATTGAGGAATAATATGCCAATAATTTCTGTTATCAGTAACCTTTCCAAAACACCAACTGCAAAAAAAAGCACCACCAAAAAACCAACCAACCAAACAAACAAAAAACCACACCAGAATTTGCTGATAGGAATATTTTCCCCAACCTATGTTTCTGGTTTGCTTATCTTAGATTTGGATATTGTTTTAATCTGTTTCTGTAGGCATTTGTACCCTGTGCTGGTTTAAGAGCATGAACACAAGAATCTCTTGCTTAAGGAGATTTCAGGATTGCCATTGCTGGAGGTTTTTAAGAACAATTTATATAAACAAAAAAGTGCAACTGTAGTTTATTCTCCTGTGAAAGTCATAATTTTTTTCAGCTACCTGCCAGCTCTATTTTTCTCTAACCCTATGATTCCAGGATGTTTAGATTATTCATGGAAACAAAGTTGTGGGCATACAGCAAATGCATGGAAACCCCATAAATTTCACCATCCAGGGCCTGAGTTTTTGTACCTTTGCTCAAGTGGAAAGGACATCCCTGACTCACTGCCTTCAACATTTAACTATCTGTATAATTCTATGTATTTTCCTAATATCAAACCAAATCTTCTCTTTTAAGATCATTTATTCTTGTCCTGTCTCTTGTGAACATGGAAATAATTGCTAACTTATGAAGGCATCTTTATATTAGCATAATACAAAATAATAAAATATAGTGACTGACAGAGTCCAACTGTTGCCCTTGGAGACCCTGCCAATGAAGCCTTGCTTGCACTGAAAGTCAGGTAAGGTAGGAACCTGAAGATTTCATGTATCTGGAGAAGTACTGCTGGTTTTATCAGAGGCTGATACTACCATAGTGATTGGTTTAAATAGGATTTGTCATCTTTGACAAATTTTTGCAATTATCTTTCGCTCTTACAGAGCTCAGGCTGATAAGATATCTTACATATAAAAATATATGCAGTAATTTCCAACTTGCTAAAATTTACCTGTTTACTGCATTATTCTGTCTTACTGGCTGTCTTAATAAAATAGAGAAGGAATGCATATTTTCAATACATATATTCTCATCTTTAAAATGTATAAGATATTTTTTAGGATGTAAGAGTCCTGTTCAAGCACTCAAGTCACCATAGAATTTTCTTTCATACACTAATTGTTAATCTTTGCTGAAAATGTAAGCAACATTTTCTGAGGTTATTTGCCCACCGGAGGTAAAAAATATTTTTTTTTCAGTATTCTTTTCTTGACAGTATTTTAGAAGTTGGAAGATTTTTTTATGTCTCATTTAACCTTTTTTTTTAAAAAAAAAAATAAAATAAATATTTTTCTCCAAGCTTTTCTACCAGACATATTTTCTAAGCCTGGTTTTAACTTGCTTGTTTTTGTCTATCCTTCTCCTCATTTTTCACATCGTTATTAAAGCGTGCTGTCCCCACATCTAAAATAGTCCTAAATCTGGGGCCTCAAAAGAGTCAACTAGAATTTACATTATTATTTCTCTGCCTTATTGTATAAGTAATTTTTGTTATGACAAACCAGATTGAGTTAATGGGTTTTTTGTGTGTGTATAACTGTGGGACATTACTGACTCATATTCAGTTTATGATACATCACAACTCCCACATCTTTTTGTCTCA
Organism: Chaetura pelagica; assembly: GCF_000747805.2. Lineage (NCBI taxonomy): Eukaryota > Metazoa > Chordata > Aves > Apodiformes > Apodidae > Chaetura > Chaetura pelagica. Next base: position 412,074 of record NW_009952883.1, on the reverse strand, counting down.
TATCTCTGCTAACCAGTTATTCTTTTAATCTCTGCCTTTTTCTTTCTTTTTTTTTTTTTTTTTAAATTTTTTTCTTCTCCTTTGTAGCAGCAGTACTTTGTACTTTGTACAGTACATTTTTCTTTGCTGAATTTTGTCTTCTTGTTTTTGAGATATTCTTCAATTTATTAAAATCATGCTGAAATCCTGTCCTGTCCTACAGAGTGCTTACAAATTCTTATCTCTTATCTCATCTACAAAGTATTTAATGCACTTTAATCAGTGTAATCAATAGTTGTTGGGGTTTTTTTTAAAGATGCCTAGAACAGTTACTATGCTTTCTCAATAAAACATGGATAAAAAGTCTTTGAAAACAACAGCCTTGGAAGACACATAATTGTTAAAGGTCTCAAAAGGAACTGACACTGAATAAAAGACCATTTGATGTTATCAAAACTCTATATAAAGTTTCAGGAGGAATTTATAAGGTCATACTTCTAGATTTCAAGTGGTTACTGGTCGTATCAGCTCAGGATGAGAGCTACATCATCTTGTATCAAAGTGAGGAGCTTTTTCACTTTCTAAAGCATTTGCTACTCCGTGCTGTTGAAGGAAGGGTATTAAGCTTGATGACCCCTCTACCTGATCCAGTATTGCAAAATCTAAATTCCTAGCTTCCGTGAGAAAACAAAACACCTCTGAGTGAGAGCACAACCACAAAAAGGTGGCAACACAGTCTGGTAGGATTATAAAGATCTAGTCGTATGCAAATCCTCATTGGTATCAAGTAAGTTTTGGGGAATACTAGGGTTTTTTTTCTGAGATATGTTATTTTGCTTGTAAATGGAGCAGAGCTGATGGGTGTATCATTGAGGGATGTGTGGAATACTGAGATGCTTTTTGTTGGAGTTACTTATCAGTGAAGAATTGTCTTCAAAGCTTTTAGAGATTCTGCTACTGCAGAATCTAGATGGTTTTGAAAGCCAACAAGTAAAGCATGCTGACAGTTAATGAGTTAATGCATATGTGCTCTGCAATAGTGTTAAGAAAAGTCATGATACAGAGGAAGCCTTAAAAATACAGGCAATGCAACCACTCAAATTAATTCCTGCAGGGTATTAATGTAACTAGGAATTCAAAAAATTATCTCCTTTCTCTTCTCTAAAAAAAACATTCCAGCTTTTCAACTGCTAGTTTGTTCTTTTTTACTTCATTTAAGTTGTTAGAGGCAAAAGCTGTCCCCACCTGCCTGACCTTGTGGAGGCACATCAAACAGCATAAAGAGGAATTTTGTTTTCAAGCTGCAGAAATATTCTGCTAAACTTGAATGGACAAATCACCTCTACCACTGTGTTTCATTTGCTTTTGTTTGGTTGGTTGGTTTGTTTGGTTTGTTTTTGTTTGTTTGTGGAAGAAATAGGAGGGATGGTAGGAAATTAATACCTACTCAGCCCTTTTTCCTGTTGAAAAGGAGCCCTACTGGCAAAACTGGAACTTGTATTCTCAATTGAGCTGTACTATAGATGACAGAAACACTTGGATTGGGAAGCACAGGCTTCAATAAGAAAGTTAAAATATTACTCCTCTATAAAGAAAAAGAAACACTGCAGAAGAGATGTTTTTTCTTTGTTGATTTACTTTGGATTTGGTTGAAATCAACAATTTACCCATTAATCTTCTTCAGTACTTTAGGAATGAGAAATTACTAATAATAATGTCAATTAAGGAGAAAAATGGATGTAATCTACCAATGTCTCAAGCTAACAAAATGCTTTGTGATTATGCCAGTTAGGTCATCAGGCTTGAGTTGTTGATTCTTGAGGACAGTGAGAGTACATTATCTGGGACTTTGTGTTTCACTAACATAGTCATGCAGGTTCTATATTGGAGCTGCCTCATGGCCAGCACAAACGACAACCAGAGCATTTGAACCTTAGTAGAGCCATTCCATGTCAGGCACTGAAATAACATTAACATTTTCTCATCACTAGAATTTTTTTTTTTCACCATTTCTTGTTTGTGGTTCTTGTTTTGTTTTGTTTGTTGGGTTTTTTTGTCTGTTTTTTTGCTTAAGATGAGGAACTGTGACCTGGCAGTATTTGAGGTGAATGATGTTGCTCTGTTGGCAAAAGTAACCCATAAATGTTAAATAGAAATGGATAAAAACAAGCAGTCTGTATAAAGTGATCTTAGGAGAAGTGTCAAAACCAGTGTAACAGAAACTACCTGTTCACACCCCTCACAGTCATCCATAGCCATAACTGTATGCATAGTACAAACTGTCCAGAATGACCATGTATTGAAAAATGTTGGATATTGAAGACTGAACAGGAGAAGAGCATTTTGTACACTTTTTCTCTGCTTATCAATTAGTAACACACATTTCAAAATATTTTTCATGAGCATCAGGAAGAACATATAAAAGTACGTTTCTTTTTTTTCCCCAAAGTTCCAATATTTCCCTCACATGCTGTGCATGTACATCTGTGATTCTGTTACCTGTATTTAAATTATTATCAGTTTTTAATTTAAAGGAAATTCCCTGAAACATTTTGGAGCTTCAGAAGCATTTGAGAGTTTGCTTATAGATAAATTATGCTTAAATTCTTGTAATAGTTTTCCATATTCTTTCCACATTCCTCCTTCCCATTCTACTATCTTTGCTATTTTTAATCCACTCACTGTAGTAAACTCATCCAAATTTTACAGCCTGTACTTGACATTCTGATGGGGAACATGCTTAGACCTCCATTAAACCAGTTAAAAAACAGGCCACCCTGGCGTGAGTGATAATCTGTTCCCACTGGGGAACAAACAATCATAGTCTGATTATTTTCTTATGCTCCTTCTTGCAGCTAATGTCACATACTATATATTGGGATTTGCCAAATTGTGAATATGGAGATTTCTTTTCCTGTGAAACTAATAATAGTATTCACCCTTCTCTGTTTTTTTATCCAAAAACCTCACAAAGCTTTGGAATATACACCATTCCTGAGTGTTACTGAATGTACTTAAGCTACAGATTGCATCCACATCTATCTATAATAAAAATTACATTAATACCTGCTGAAGCTTCAATTTCTCCATGAAAAAGAGAAAATAAGAACCTAAGTATTGAGTAGTTTCTAGTAAAGTTTTTAAACTACAGTAATGAATTAATTGCCTTTCTGATTGTATTCCTCTCTTGAGTCCCCTTAAAGAAAGCAAATGGCCTGAGGTGTGCTCTGTAGAAACTTAATTAGTGGCGGACACAGACTTTGTGCATCTAGCACAACAGTGTTTGACTTTGGCCTTATTTAGCTTCAGAATATATAGCCTGCTTCAGTTTGCAATATATAACATTAGCATATTTGAGGAATGTTCATCTTGTTTTGTCTAAATAGTGCATTCACTGATTTTAAACTGAAGATTTGAAAATTGCAACAGTTAGTTTTGTTTGCAGCTATGCAGATGGCTGACACACAGCACTGTATTTAAGTGCATCTAGTGGTTTTTAAGATTAATTTCCTGAGTTGGAATAGTCACATACTTTTTATTATCATATAAATTCTGATTCCAATCATAGCTTGAAGGAATTGAGAACTTTCTTTTTTTCTTTCATATGACTTGAAGGGTAAATGCAGCAAAGTAATGTCACTCAGGCATGAAAAGGTGGGTTTTTTTCTGATTACTAAAGCTCTATTTTAGTGTCTTGTACCAGTGAGCTCATCGCTGACCTGGCAACCCTGCATTGTTTCTATCACATCAAAATTTATCACTATCGGAATTTGTATGTGGCTTTCATTTTCTTTAGTGAATACTGCAAAATTATTTTTTATTCCTTAAGGTCAAAGTTGATTTTTAGCAGCTTCTTAAAACGGTGCTTGAAATGACAGTAATATGAAATTCAAGAAGGAATACCAGGGCTTTGAAATCTTTCCAGAGGTACAGGCAATGTATTGAGATGATACGCAAATGAAAGAGCCCAGAGGTGAAAGGAAAGAAGAAACCAGGGATTTATCTCACCTCATTTTAGACATATCCAGTGTAGATATCAGTGTCTGAGCCAAGCAGACATTGCTAAACAGATTCCCTTTATAGTCAAGGGAGAGAAACAGCTACTTTTATAGCTGGATGCATTTGATGGAATTTGGATGTCTTCTTTGGGATGATACAATTCCCAAGAAATGTGTCTTTCTTTTCCTTGACTACAAAGGATTACAAAAATCCCTAGCTTAGATGCAGACATGTAGATAGCTACGTTTGGTTAAATAAATGCCACTTCCAAACAGTGCAAACAATGGCAAGAACAAATTAGTTTGCAGATAAATTAATGACTTTTAAATAATAACAGTCCAATGTTGTTGGAAAGATATTGTGTTGATGTTGAGGTATACCTCTAGATTGTAATTAAAGCAAAAAATCAGGAGAGATTCTTTCTGTAAAGCACTGTTTTATTTTTAAAGAAGAAAAAATTGAAAAAAAACCACAAATCTCTAACATTTATGATTTGCTGCTATGCAGTCTTTTATTGAGTGCTTTAAAAAATGCCCACAGATCAAAGGGCCTGCTTTCATTCATCAACACAACAATGTTCTGATATGTAAAAGGAAGGAACAGATCTGATGAGCCACAAAGAACAAATGAGCAGTATTATCAAAAGCTTGTCCGCAGTGGCTAAACCTGACGGAGCTAGTTTGCAGTTTAAAAAAAAAGCAGCACAAATCTTTCAGCATGGTCAGGCAAGAAGCTATGAAATTCCATCCAGGCTTATATATGTACAGTCATAAAGTGACTTCCACAAACTTAATTCACTGGTAATAACAGTAACAAGCACAGTTGCGTAATTCAATCAATGTTATAATAATTATAAACTTATAAAAATAATTAAAAAAAATATAATGTAAGTACTCTATATGTTCAGGTCAATTTCTTTAGTTTAACATTTAGTCTGAAATATTTACTTTGCTTAATTTTATGGAGATGTGAAATCTTTACCAGCCCTCCTAAAATCTACATAATGCTCTCTCTTCGCAAAATTTTGCTTCTTAGCTCTCTTTTAAGCTAATATAAATAATTTAAAATTAATATGCTCTTCCTGAGACTGTAAGATGCAAACTGTTAACCTTTATCAGAAGGAAAAATGGTTGTTCAACTGCAGACTTTGACGTTTTGCTCCTAGACAGCCTTTAATCCATGACAGTACTGCCCAGTCTCCTGAGCTTAATTAGCTCATTTAGGACTCTCTTAGGAAAGATCTTGACAAAGACCTCTTGAAAGTGTTTCTTCTGTTTTTCACTTTCTCTTTACACACAAAGAAATGTAGCACTGAAATAAGACACTGTAAGAGAGAAAGAAATAGACTAAAAGTGTCAAATTTGAGTTTTACTACATATTCAGTAGTTACCATAATTGCCCTGGAATTTCCAGCTTTGGAGACTGAATTTCTTGCATTGATTGTTTTAAATCATGATGTATAGTATTTTTTACTTTTGAAGTTGCAACTAAATCCAAGTTAATATCAATTGTTATGAAAAACTTTGACACTAGGATATAAAACAGTGGTGGAACCAGTACATTTTATTTACCAAAGTGGAATTGTTTTGTTGTTTGCTTGTTTGGTTTTTTTTCTCCTAATTTTATTTTTTATTTTTTAAATATTGGATCATTCAAACATTTTGATTCAGTACTTTTAATAACATATTTTAAATTTTATTTTTCTTCATAATACATGTTCATAAGCCCGAACTTCTATTGGTATATATAAAACCAGAATTCTGCTTTAGAATAATACCAGAATCAGAATAATATTTAGAACTTTATTTTAGAAAGACTTTTGAAATGAGCAAGATTCTTCCTAACTGAAATACAGCAAGATTTTGAAATACTGTAATTCTTGTCAAAAGAATATTGCCGGATTTTGCAGAGTTCTAAAGCAGCATACAGTTCTGTGTTTGTTATTTAACTGCCTTGAAAATATCCTAAAATCTGTTTACTGGGAAAGGTGAGCAGGAAAACCATACTGGTGGTACCATATGGAATAATTACAGTGACAGCCCTCAAAGGGGTAAAGCACTGGGATCTGTTTCGTACAGTCTGAGCAGTAAATTAATACCCCAAGGATTAACTTGCCAAAGTCTGAAGTAATCAGTAGCTTAATAATTGTATCATAGACACTGAATTTTATCCAGCTAAACTGATACAGTTCTGCTCTACTGGATTGCTAATCTGCTAAGGAGGAGCTGAGGCAGGTCTAGCATTTGACTGTATTCCAAGTGACCACGTTAACACAGGTAAATGATCATGATATCAGCATCTCATTTTGTATATTTATTGTTTTTTATCACTTTTGCTGTGGACATGTTGATGAAAAGCCTCACAAGCCTCTGAATGCTTAATAATAGATAATGACATGATAAGCGGGTCATATTATAATTTTCCATATAAACACTGGCATTTTTTTAGCTATTCATTCAGTGTTTCATGGTGATTTCAGGCAATGTATCCAGTGAATCTGAGGAAAGTAACACGACTATGACATTGATCATCTTGTATATGTTTACACTTTGTAATAATCCATAGTTGAACATGACTGTGTAAATCCTTGCTTTCACAGTGAGCAACATGTGTTGAAATATGTTTAAATAAGGACAATGTTCAGCATTGCTAAATTTATTACTAAAAATAAGTTTGTTTTAGTGAGTGTGGCTAATTTTTTAAATATTTTTATTTTTAGTAGTAGGAATGGTCTCTTTAAAGTTGTGGAATAATCTTAACACAGCTCAGAAAATGTTTTTAGTTAGTAAAGTAGATGGCTTTTTGAAATTTAATATGCTATATAAAGATTTATGCTTTAACAGGATTTTACTGCCATTTTTAAAAGACCAAATAGCAGAGGCTATTTTAGTATGAAGCAAAACTTTTTGTATGCCAAGAGAAATTTGCACAATTTAAGACATATGAATAAACAGCAGAGCTGGAGAGCCTGAACTCTTCAAATTATTCAGATTGTTCACTTTCTTTAAGTACTAAATGCACATTCTTGTGCTGTGTACTGAAGCAGTTGCAATAAACACTGCATTTACTTTTACATCAACTAAGTTTCACTGTTTTGAAATGAAGCAATTTTTGCCTACAGAGACCTTAATTTTGGTAATGTGGTAAGAGCAGTGAGATGAATACAGACATTCTGCTTTGTAATAAAGCTAAATTAATACCGGAAGGATTAACCTTCAGCATGAAGTGTACTGATTAGTATTTTAGAAATTGCTATTAAATGCTCTTTAAAACATTATTCCACCTAACAGGTTACCAGTAGTGGGGTACAGGCTGAGTTGGGGAGAAAAACACTTCTAGAGCAACATGAATAAAATACCAATTCAAACTCAGCATCTTTTTACCTTTGTTATAACGGTTTTAACAATTTCAGTGGAGTGCTGTTTGTTTGTTTGTTTTTAGTTTTTTGTTTGTTTGTTTGTTTTTATTCTCATTTTATGAAAGGATTTAGTCACTATCCTGTAACATTTATATTCTTCTTCATCAGTACTTTGTTAACAAAAGCAGAACTAAAATTCTGATGCCAACTGTACACCAAGAAAGTGACATTCTGAAAAGCATTGCTTCTACCATAAGGAATTACAGTGTTTCAAAATGATCCTTGATTTAAGTAATTCTTCTTTGTGAATTATTATAGGAGATGTTGGTTTCTGCTGTGTTATGAGCCCACTGAAGTCAATAAGATGACACTGGGTCAACTCCCTTGGAGTGTTTAAACAAGAAAGGGTGATTGGATTTGAGTAGCTTTCCCTGTAAACATACGACATACTACCTGAAGATGCTGGATAATGCACTATAGATCTCATTATATGTAAAAAGTATTGAGAATTTCACATAACCTTGTAAAATGTACTGCAGAGAGGTCTAGAAAATCGGTGATACAATATTGAGAAATAGCAGCCTAAAATGTATATGAAACATGATTTCATTGATGGATGAGTAACTGAACGTAAAACAATAGAAAAAATGTAGAGTCACCTCTAAACTTACAGAGAAAATATAATGATAAGCCTTCAAATGTTCTTCTTCTCAGGTACAGCAAAAATTATTAAATGTTGTATTCTCATAACTTAATAGAAGGAATATTTCTAGATTTTTAAGTCATTAGTGAAAAGGGTAAAGATTATATTATTTTCCCCAAGGACTCTTTTTAGTGAAGGCCTGTATGCAAATTTCAAACACCTATTTGAAATCCCATTATATACAATCTAACTAATAGCAAGTATTTTACTTCCAGGTGAATATATTATAACCTATACATTTGGCTTTCAACTGTAAACTGTTGAGAGTTTTTAAAGCTATTCTAAATGTTTTCTGGAAGAATAATGTAATTTGAAGTAAGTAATTAGAGCACCAAACAGCTATGGATGAGGTTTGTTTTGGTTGGTTTTTTTTACCCTGCTAGTTACAAGCAAAGCATAAAAGCTTGGTGCAATGGTTAAAAATAAAAGTACTTCAGCACTGCAGTCACAGAAATGGCTTAAGTATACTGCAGATGCACTTGAGCTTGCTCTGAAGTGACTATTTCAGGTATTATAGCCACCCCCTGAAGCCACAAGGACTGCTATAAAACCCACTTTGTGTAAATTTGCACACACTCTGTTGCTTCAGGCATAACATACCCCAGAGCAAGGCAAAATGAGAGGATTACTCTAAATCTGCATGCTCTCCAGAGTCTTGTAATCATCTCTGAATGCTCATTCTATCCTGGACCTGACATCCCCAAAGTGCCAAGCATTGCTGAGCTGAGTTCTGTGTTCTCACTTTCCCAGAAGTCAGAACAAAGAAATTCTAAATGTTTTCTAGGTGTTTCCATGCAGATATTTCCAAATTATCAAGCAAGTGGGTATGTCTGTACTCATTTGATTTTCAGAAACTCAGCTAGATGTTTTCTATTTAAGAACCTTAATATTTTCAGGGTACAAAAAATCTGATCATGGTTGCTACAGTACTTTTGGTTGTATATATCAAAATACGCAAGTGATCATTTTCATGGAATCACGGAAGTGTCAGAATTGGGTGGGACCTCTAGAGATCATCCAGTCCAACTCCCCTGCTAAAGCAGGATTGTTCAGAGCACATTACTCACGACTGCATCCAGGTGGGTTGTGAATAGCTCCAGATAAGGAGACTCCACAGCCTCCTTGGGAAGCCTGTCCCAGTGCTCTGTTTTTCCTCATATTTAAATGGAACTTCCTATGTTCCAGCTTGTGCCCACTGCCCCTCGTCCTGTCACTGGGAACTACAGAAGAGTTTTAATTATTTTTTATTTTTTTTTTTCCATAAACCATTATTCCCTATAAAACCACAGTGCATTTAGGATTTTGGGAGAATTTTAGGCAGAAAATAAAATATTTTACTTAGATACTTTTTAGTAAAAGGTCTAGTTGGTCTAAGAGCAAATTCAAAACTTCTCAAATGAAAAAAAGTATATGAAGGATCTAAAGAGACTGAAAAACAGACTTTTTCATCAAAAGATAAAAGATAAAAGATTCTTAAATGTGTGACACAGCATAATGGCTACCTTCAGAGAAAATAGTCCAGGTGTAACTAATCACTGTTCTTGTTGTGTTTTTCTGCATGAGGTTGAACAGCACGGACATATTCCAGTGCCGCCTTCTATTCTTGTGATTATATTTGTATTATACACACTGTATCAGTATCTCAGTAGTCAATCTATTCCTGCAGCAAAAGAAAAAAATAAATGTTTGTGCTTGGTAAACAAAACCAAACAGGATAAGCTCACCAAAACCTGTTCTGTGGTTTTCATTTAAAAATCCCACAAACCTACTATAGTAGGATGCTTTACAATCAATTTTTTTAGATTATCTTTATTTTGAAGCTACCCTTACAGAATAATATACAGCACTTGTTCAATAGCTGAAGTACTCTGTCCAATGTTCCCAATCTTTACAGCAGACAGTACATTCCCTTAAATGCTAATGTCAGGGCCTGTGCTTTAAAATGTCTATTATTATCTCACTTTGACAGTATAAGCCATTCCTCTTAGTAACAAAAGCTTTCCTGAAAAATAAACAGCACCACATACTTCTCTCCATGGTGTAACTCCATATATTGCCACAATCTTTCCTGATTTGCACAGATGTATCTTAGGAAAGAATTAGATTCTGTTGTAAATAACAGAGAGTGGAGGACAACTCTGAGCCCTGGAGCAGCACGTTGAGATTTGAGAATGCAAAGGTGGTAAAGAACTGCTGGAAAAGCAACAATGTTTTTACCTCACAAGTGTATAATCTCCATGAAATATGAAGCTGAAACTAATTTGGAGATGGCAGACTAGTGTATAAAGCCTGAAAGCTGCAAACAAAATTTACTACCTAGCTAGCACTAGTAATAGTACAGACTCCACTGAAAATTGTATTATATTCTTTTAAAGCTGAGTAAAGTAATTTTGTATTCTGCTTGTTTATTACCTATTTGCATCAATACAATGGTGAGTAGTTCAGTAATTTGAAGGAGAATAGCTGAATCAATAATTCATGGCTCTGAATGATAGAATATAGCAACCTCCTGAAATGTCAGTATACAGTGTGAAGCCTGTTAGTAAAAGGTCTTCTTTTCACAGAGTAGTTAAATAATTATACCCAGAACAACAGAGTACAAATCTAAACATTTGGAGACAGTCAAGAATCCTTGAAAGTCCTTTTTTATTGGTACATTTTAGATAAATTCATGTTTCCAAAACAGTGTATTTTTATCTTTACTTGAGACAATGAGGGAGTGAGCTGTGAATCATTAGTTTTGTGTTGTCCTATGGAAACCAAGGATAGCAGATGCTCATGGATTTCCCATTTCCACTTGCATTTTTAACTAGGACTCAAAAGACTTGGTTTTGATCTCATACTTTCAGCTTACTTGTTCACAGGCACGATAAAGCAAAACCAATTCTCATGCCCAAATGCTAGATTTTTTTAAAAAAGTTTTAAAGAGCACATTAATTTTGAAAGCATCATAAACCACAATATTTGTATACATAACGTATGAATTTTTGTTACAGCTACAGAAGCTAAACATCAGTATTGACTTTTTTGAAAGCGAAAGATCAAAGTAAGTTAGCAGCTGACTATAACCCTATGAAAAAATAACAGCCACATGCAGTGCCAGTAATAAATAGAGTTGCGAAGTGGACAACAGCAATCATGTTGCAGTGGAAGAAATGCCAAACAGACATCTAATCAGGGTCTGTGCCTTCATAGTTTCTCTGGAGTGTTCACATTGCCAGTCATGACATAAGGACGAACTTCTTAATGAGAAAAGTTAATAATCTACTGCATTATGTACTCCTGAAAGCGTTCAATTACAAGATGACTATTTTGTTCCTCATACTGGGTTTGCATTCATATTAAGCAAACAAGCATCAGGTGCCTTTGTTCTGTTGTTGCTGTTTTGCATTTGTTGCAGTAGATCAAAATAAAGTCAATACCAATTCAAGTGAAGAAAAGTGCAAATCACACCAAATGCTTAATTTCTAACAAATAAGTTTAAATAGCAGTTAGACTGTAACGTGCAACAGTTCATATTCAAAAAGGTCAGCCTCCCTGGTATATTCAGGCTGATGAAGCCATCTGTGAGGCTTACAGCTGCTTTGAGTCACCAAAGCAGTGCTTTGCAGCTATAACACCTCAGTATCCCTGCCCTGCTGCATGGCATGTGCTGCTTATTGCACTCTTTTACTATTTGCAGCTAATCATAAGCAATTTTTTCCATATAGCTTACACATCCATTTAGATCCCAGCTGCTTTTAGCATATTGAATATCTTCAGATACATAGTTATTCTAGTCTGAGTTTGACAGAATGTGGTTCCTAAGATTTACTGAGAAAATCTAATTATTCTTTTAGTTCTGATTGTCATAGATTTTCAGTTTAGAATCTGTTGTATTGGGTTTGATTATTTTTTTTTTTTCCTAAACAAATGCACCTACATTTTCTCTGTGTAACGGCCTTATCTTGTCTCTTAAGTGCTATGAAACCAATATAAAATATCTGGCTCAGAAGCAATGGGGTGGAATTCTTTAGATACAGAGCATAAGACAGTGTTAGGAGCACTTTCTAATATCTGCTTCAGCAGTAGGAAAACAAAAATAATGCAGTCAGAGTAAGATGCTTGACGTTACTTGAAGAACAGCCATAGTAATATAAATTGCTATTCATTAACTCCCTGCAAAGTCTAAATCATAATTTAATTCATTTCTCATAAAATACAAAAAATATTACTGTGTGAACCAAATGCCACTTGTGTGACTTGGCGAACTCCAAGTAAATGGAAAACAAACAAGCTACAACTGAAAAATGTTACGTAATTATATGTTTTGCTCATGCTATTTCCTGCAAATCCATTTGTGTATGTTTGGCAAATATGGATGCTTGGGTGCTCCTATTGAAAATACACTGCAACATCATGCTTTTACACTTGATGTGTTTTCCATTGTTAATGTTTTCTGAATACTTGTCAGCTACTGGATTACTCTTCTATCTTAGATCATAATATCCATCTCTTCTTTGTTCTTTTAGCTGAAGTTAGCAGTTTCAGGCATAGTGCTAATTAAAATTAACATTTATTTTTACTTCCAGAGAGTTCTGTGTTATTATAAATAGAATGGCCAAGGTCCATTGTCACTAACACTCTGACCCAACTCACTTTCCTCCAGTACAGGGCCACCAACCAAGAATGAGCCTTGCAACTGGGTGTTATCTTGTAGAATACTAATACTGGCCAAAGTTGTCCCAGGAGGATGCTCAGAAACAGTTCAAATGCATAGGAACCAGCATATGAGAACGGAGCCTCACGCTGTTTCAGTAATATAGATGTGGCTACTTCCATAACATACTGAGGAGTGAAAATGTCACCACAAATACCATCACTAGCTGGAAAATGGGTAGATAAGCCAGCACTGCTAGCTCTAACAATGTTTTTGCTAAGGGTAGAAGTTATCACATTAGTATCCATCCTTTCTGGCTTACACAGCTTGAGCTGTGGACTTCACCAAGGACCTCAAATACAGCTCTTGGAAAACTAAGTAAAGAGGGAAGGAATACATTCTCTCAGTGGCTTCCCAAGGATGATGGGGTTTCTGAATTCTCTGTGAGGATTCAGGCTCCTGTTCAGGAAGCCGTGAAAAGTCTACTAGTGAGTATTCCGACTTGTTTTTGACATTGATTACACTGTCTGACATGACTGAAGATGGAAATTACATCACCATGTTGAGAACTTGAATAGATTTTTAATAGGATTGTATAAGATATAATATTTTGTCATCTAGACATCTCTAAACTGACAAGTTCTCAGATGGTCCATATGTATAATTTATCTCACCTAATTGTGCATATTTAGAGCGTACAATTGTACACTCTCAAGATGTAAAAATCTGAGGGAAAGTAGAGAAAGGAAAGGGAAGAGATAGTAATTCTGAATTAATATTGGGTTTCATTAGAAATCTTCAGAAAGTAAAAAAATTTGCAAATTTTCCTTAATGTGATTAGAATTTGATCTAGCACAATTAATATTATTCTCATTATGAGCAGAAAAATTAAAAATCACATTTGGTTTACTTTGACATAAAATGTGGCCAAGTATATAGCTAAGTCAAAGATGTACACTTCTCTGCATAATATGATTCATGGAATACATAATACAATACAGAAGATAACAATTTAGTAATTTAACAGTGATTATAGAGATTTTTATTTTTTTTTTAATTCCCAGGGTTTGCATCTCATCATCTTGGGCTTCCCTATAATCTGTGAAATTGGCTGTATTATAGTTACTTTTACTTTGTGTTATTAAGGCTTTTGCAGTCTTGGTTTTGGCAAAACTTGATTAAACAGATTGTATATGAGCATAAATGAGCCAAACTCCAATCTGACACTTCAAAGTTAAAAAGTTGATGAGTGTTCCTCTAAGTCAGTGAATTAGGAATTCTTCTGATTTCTAAACAGAATTTATTTTAATTCATAAACAGGAACTATAATTAACACTAGTTTTGCATTGGGAGAAATACTCAGCAACACACTAATGATCTCAGTTTTGCTGAACACTGTCCTAATACATATAGGATCATAGAATCATAGAATGATTAAAGTTGGAAAGGACCTTAAAGATCATCAGGTTCTAAGCTCCCTGCTATGAGCAGGGACACCTCACACTAGACCAGGCTGCACAAAGCCTCATCCAACCTGGCCTTAAAAACCTCCAGGGAGGGGGCATCAACACCTGAGCAACCTATTCCAGAGCCTTACTACCCTCATAGTGAAGTGTTTCTTCCTGATGTCTAACCTAGACCTACCCTCTTTCAGCTTAAAACCATTAGCTCCTGTCCTATCACTACCCTCTCTGGTGAAAAACCCCTCCCCAGCTTTCCTGTAGCCCCTTCAGGTACTGGAAGGTGCTATAAGATCTCCCCAGAGCCTTCTCTTCTCCAGGTTGAACAGCCCCAAATCTCTCAGCCTGTCTTCATAGGACAGGTGCTCCAGGCCTTTGATCATGTTGGTGGCCCTTCTCTGGACCCTCTCCAACAGATCCATGTATTTCCTGTGATGAAGTCTCCAGAGCTGGACACAGTACTCCAGGTGTGGCCTCACCAGAGCAGAGTAGAGGGGCAGAATCACCTCCCTGGCCCTGCTGGCCATACTTCTTTTGATGCAGCCCAGGATGTTATTGACCCTCTGGGCTGTGAGTGCACACTGGAGGCTCAGGTCAAGCTTCTCACCTATCACCACCCCCAAGTCCTTTTCCTCAGGACTGCTTTTCATCCATTCTTGATATGGTTTTCTCCACTCTCCACATACAACTTTTGTTCCAGAGGACCCCAACTTCCAAAATGAAAAAATCACTGCAAGGCAAATTCCAGCTTAATGTTTTGGTTGAAGTAGGTTTTCCCAAAAATTATTGTGATGCACAATGTTTTGTATCATACAGAATGAAGGCATGAATAGTTTTAGACATAGAAGTCTCTTAGACAATTATTCTGTGATTCACAAATAGCAGTATTCAATATGATCTTCATACTTTAGTGTATCTGGTATTATTCAGCCTATGATATGGGACCAATAGATATTTTGATCTGAAGCATTCCCAGCTTCTGATTTTAAGTGAGAGAGAGCAATAGCTAGTACGTAGTATTATCCACCAGTGTCACAAGTCATTATGAACATTGTAGTACCCAACAGGAGACCTAGGGAATATAAGGTAGGTTCTTTGGTGTTTTGTTTTTTCTTTATTGTTATTTATTTATTTGCTTACATTAATACATTTACATTACCTAAATAGCAACACAGTGCCTAATTACAAAATCAATTTATATTTCGAACAAAGATAATGAAAGCATGAGCCACAACTAAGTTGACAGTAATTTTTTTAAAACCTCGGCAAGTTTTTGACAATACAAAGGTATTTCAAACAGTAATATGGACTGTTTCTTGTGAAACTATAACTACACATTTACTCATTCCTTGATCAGAAATAATAGAAAAATAAATATTTTACCCTTTGATAAAATTAACATTAGTTAAAATATTGATCTTAAGAATGTTATCACTGATGGCAGCTTTGAATATATATTAATATATATATGCACACATAGTACCTTTGCATTTAGCAGAAGCCTGCACTAAACAAAAGAAAGCTGCATAGAGAGTCTTTTTTGTTGTTCTTTTCACTGAGCAGCTGTTTCACAGTGCAACAATAGAGAACAGTTTTCATAATATGTGAACGTAGTCTTAGCCAACTAATATAGCAAAGAGAATTTTAGATAGACAGCATTTAATTATCTAAATTGAATTTTGCTCTAAAAGTGTCACACAAGCTTTTATGACTTAGGAACTTTAAACACTGGTGTTTTTTTCTTCATTCGGTGTTTTAATAAGACTTGACGTGTGTATTGTTAAAACAGGTTTCACTGAGGAGTTACATAAAAGGAACTGCTGTCAAGGCTCTGTGTTTTTTTTCAACAGTAAACTCTACTTCGTTCACACTGTACCAAAAAATATACATCTTAATATGAACATTACCTTCTTTTTGCTTTTTAGTGTGTTTTTCTCCATAAAGTCTTTACTAAAGTGACCCTTCAGATTTTAAATTTATCTCTAAGAGATACAAGATGAAAGTTCTTCTCAATATGTTGAGTTGCTATGTTCTAACATTGTCTGCCAAACTTGTACTGCAAAAAAAGCCACCCTGTGGCTCCATGCAATGAAATCTGCCAGCTTTAATGATTGAGGTTAAGTATAAAAGATGTTGCAGTCCAAATAATAGAACTATACTTTAAAAATACCTCTGTGTAAATACCTCTGATGAAGAATAGCTGTTTGTTTTATTAATCCACACCAGTTACCCCTGGCAACTGGTCCTGAGTGGAATCACAGAGAACAGCTGTTGCTTTTGTTTTCACTGCTGTAGTTAGAACTGTAGGATGAACCCTGATTAAACCAGAAGAAGGAAACACTGACCTAAGCTGGTAGCAGGCTTTAGAAGTAATGAAATTCATTTAACCATATTAAAAATTCTCGGATTCAAAATCATGTTCCTGTTTGAAATTTAATTAGGTGATGTTTTCAGAGGTATCAGCAGCAATCTGACAGGTGCAAACAAAAACCAGATATTACACAGTGCGATAGAGTAATGAAGGTGAACTTGGGTGCTCAGGCATTGTGTAATTTCCACTTAGGTGCACACTGTGAACAGCACTCAGTCTTGAAATTACCAAGTTCAGCAGTTTCTGTTCTATACATAGACATAGCAACAACTCCCACCTATTCAAATAATAGCAAAGAAAGAACCAGAAACTTCTAAAAAGTGTAAATGCTTTAATATCACAACAAGTGACTGTGCTGATGGATCATGATCCTGTTTATATAGCATGTATACTCCTTATCCAGTAAGTAAATCTCATTTTAGTAACTGTGGTTATTCTAAAATTATTTTGTCCCAAATTTGTAAGCCAATGCTTTCTCTAGCTCTCATTTTAGCTATTGCAAAAAAAGGGGCAGGAGAGGCCTGTGTAACCCTAGAATGCACAACTAGCAAATTTGGTGTATAACATGTCCTGCAGCCCAGTTTGTGACTTTAATGTAGGGTGGAGTGAGTATCTAGTGAGTAAAGTTATCTTTGAATTCACATTGGGACAGCCTTGTAGAGTACTGGTTTCATAGTCAATATTGGAGCAAGGACAAACATGTTCTAAATTGCAACCATCACTGGTGACCCCAGGCTACAAAATCACTAGCAAGGAATTATGCTTTAGTAAAAAATCTAGATGCCGTTATCCACTCTTTTTCAGATGTGCCACCACCATTAAAAGCAAGGAGTGAGTGTGATGTCACTGGAGCTTATGACATACTTTATGACATCAGAGAGATGTCATAGTCAAGATCTTGCTTTTATTTCATATAGAAACTATCCACTAGTATGGCATAACAAAATAACTGTGTTCAGTCAAGCACTATTTTGAAATTCATTGCATCAGAAGGGTGATGTCTGTTTCCTTAACAACAGTGCCTTGTACAATATCACAGTTAGAAATATCAGGCAACTGAAAGGTTCTCCTTTCATTTAAAGAAGTGGAAACTTAAGGTGACACAGTCAAACCCCTCTTTTTCTGTCAGTCACTGAGTCATGCGAATACAAAGAAATAAAGGCAGGATTATGCATAGTCTGTACCTATTCTGAAGTGTTATGGAATAGGGAAGAAATGTTTACCAGAGTGGAAGTAATTCCATGGCAGAGGTTTATCTAAGCTCAACCTTTCCACTACCTACCTCTATCATAATTTCAAAATCATAGTGTAGTTAATAACCTGTCCAGTAAGTTTTTTTATCAATAACATAATGTAGAAGTAATTTTAACAAATGGGGACATCTGCATTGCTGATGTCTAACAAAGAAAAGAAACCTGTTAATGGATTTGAGTGAGTCTGACCATATTATTTTAGGTCTTATTCAAGGAAATGATAGAACAGTTTTCCTCCTAATATCTAGTCTGAAATGGATAAATATCTATTCTGCTCTTTGAGTTGAAACCCATTATCTTATGCCTTTTAAATTTTTAAGAGATGCATTATACTTAATTTGGTGTACTTCTTCTGAAGGATATTTAGGCAGAAAATACCTTATGGAATGACAACAAATAAATAACTTTTTCAGAAAAAAGGAAAATCTTTCTCAAAAAAAATATAATTTTGTTCTTCTAGTTTAAAATGTCTGTTGCACAAGAAAACTTCGGTAATAACACAATTGAGAAAAGGTACTATCTTCAGGAGGTTTTCAGCTTAGAAAAGAATATTTCTGAAGGAAGAAATTTTGGGGCTAAAACTCTCCCTACAAAGTAATAATGAATGATGCCCACTTCCTCTCTCAGGGTCTAGGATCAGTTTTACTCTCTGGGTGCAAAACTGTTTTTTAGGCAGACATTTCTATTTTTGCAATTAATACCTCGTGGCTTAAAAATATGTGGATAACTTTTAGAAAGATTTTTCTTAGTGAAATTTGATTTTTTTGTTTGTTTGTTTTGTTTTACTCTTTAGTTTTCTTAACAGAAAAATGCTCCACTAACCATGCTTTGAGGTAAGGGCCATCCTTGCCAATATATCAAACTAGTCAGTCATACGAGTCTCCCTCTAATCCTATTTCAAATTCAGAATTTTAGGATGCTACAAGGATATGTTATCTTCAAACACGGGCTCAATCTATCCTCCTCTCTTTTTTATTAATTTGAATTGATTTTTCTGGACTACTGGGAAAACTCCAGTCTCTATTAATTAAACAGCTATTACAAACCCAAAACCCAGATGCCTTGCTAGGCATTTTTTTTCCAGACTACTAATTTTACTGTAACTATCAATGTTGTAAAATTATTAAAATAAAGATAATTTGTCAAAGATGCAAACAGCAATCCTTTCATCACAGAAATTCTCTTGTATCCTGGACATCTCAATAATTCTTAATAAGAATTTTCTCAAAATAATATGGTTGGTTTTTTTTTCAGTTTGATTTCCCACATATGCATGGCTTCCTAATCTCCACTGACTGCATCTAGAATCCTGTGATTTTTAAAGTAATCTTTGCTTTACCTACTATGAAAGAAACTGTGGCTGTTTCTGGGAATATAAATAGCTGACAAACACTATTTGCTGAAGTTGCACAGAATTCTTCTTACTCAGAACACAGTAACTAAGGAATAGCTGCCCCTTGATATGGTTGAGCTTCATTAAAGTCAGGGATATAAGAGAAACAGAGAGAGCTCAGCCATACTTAGGTAAAGAGACAATAATTTTGTTGAATATGAAATTATTAAAACTTTTAGTTTGCTTGTTTGGCAAGTCATAGAAATAAGAAATTGTACATTATATTTGCTTTGAATGCAGCTATAAATGGATTTTTTTCTGTTTCCTAGAGGAAATGAAACTTATTTATATGTTCTAAGGTAAAACTGATTCAATTATTGATTTTTTTTACTATTTCAAAAAATAATTTAAAATAACATCAGTGATAATAATAGTAAAAAACCCTAAATAATGCTATTTAAGGGGGAAAAAAAATCTCTTTTCATTTGAGTAAAAGAATACATTGATTGTGAGTGTTTACACCTGTGTAGACTAGGGTATTCCTGAGATGTTCAAAGGAGGATAGTCAGATACCACTGTGTAGAATTTGTAACTTTAGGATTCAACATTGAATCCTTTGGCTAATAAAGCCAAATATATACTCTCATGTGTATAAGTACTAATACTGTAAATCTAGGAAAAGCAGTGTAACTTAGAAATATTGGTATATATACTTGCTAAAAAAGTAATCGATGATCACCTTGCCTAAGACAAATCTAATACAGCAGTTATTTCTTTCTTCTCAGAAAAAAAAACAGGCAACCAGAAGGAAATTAAAAAGGCACACCAGACATGAATTTGTCCATTGCTCTTAACTTGATCTTGTACATGTTAAAGGTGAAAAAGCCAAAGAAATAAAATTAAAGTTGTTGTAGCACTTCAGCTGTGCTTTGCTGTAACCATTGTGGTCTCAGCACATACATAGAACAATGTTTGTAAAAGGAGGTAATATTTTTACTACATCAGCCAATCTAGTTTAAAACAACTAAATAGAACTTCAAGCACAGTTTGTCTTTCTTCTCCAGGTCTGAAATAAAAACAGAAGTTCCCAAAACTTAATTATAGTTGGAAACAATTTCCAATATTTTAATCACATAATAAGCATGCTAATACTCAATGCTAGATATGTAATGCTAAGATGGTTTGACGGTTAACCACTGGAACTGAAAATTCACAGCCTTTCTTAATATAGTTTATGCCTTAAACATAACTGCCTTATGGCAATTAAACTGTAAACAAATAATAGGCAATCATGAATTATGAGGATATGGAGTTACTGGTGGAGGAGGAAGGAATGGTGGAGAAGTTACTGGTGGAGAAGTTACTACTGGAGTTACCTGTGGAGAAGGAAAAGGAGTTTCCATATTCCTTGTTTCTTTCCTCTGCATGAATGCACCAGAAGACATCTGCTCTTCAGCAGAGACTGTCTATGTCTGTATTCACCTTGTGAGCTGGGTTTGGACTTGGTCTTGAGATTCATCTTACTCAGCTGTCAGCTTTCAGCTATTCACAGAGACCTTTAAGTTAGAATTGCAGTTCCCTTGGACTCTATAATTATTCCAGTTCTGCCTCCCTAATTGGAGTACCTCTAGAGGTGCCCAGTTCCCTCCAGTGGTGCAACTGAAGTAAGAGGAATGATGCATATTTTTGAAAGATTATCCAAAGAAAATCCAGGCAGGACTTTCTGTGAAAACAGCATGTTTATTCACTGGAGAATGAACAGCTTGTTTTAATTGAAATCAGAGTTGTACTAAGGACTTTATTCGCTTCAGGGAACTAACTTCAAGAACCAACAGAAAACATGTTAAAAGACAAAAAATGGGCTTTGACAGTGTATGGAATCAGATTTTAGTATCTAAATTTTTAATAGCAATTTGCAAATAATTACATCACATAAATTTGAAGGATTTTGTAACATAAATATATAAATATTTGTAAGATGTTTGCACTACCAGAACTTGCAATCGCTGCTAACTATATGAATTCTATAAAGCAAGGAAGCAAAGAAAAGTAAATAATTATCCTGCTACCTGATTTATCAAGTACCTTTTAAGTTTTGAACTGAACAGAGAGAATAAAGGTTAGAACACACTTGGATGGAAAAACAACAACAAATATTGATAGGAAGCTCTATCTAAGTAAATAATTCTGTGTGGTTTATTTATTGCTTTCAATAAGTAAGAGAAACTCAGTTGCTTGTATTGCCACATGCCAGGCAAGACAAAAAGCACTTGGGATACATAAGAATCAGGTATGAGTCAATTATGATTATTAAGACAAACAGAATAAATAAAGAGAATATATTTACATTTAAGGGGAAAAGCATATGAACGGCATTGCACCAGAGAAAGGAGAAAGGTAGGCACATAAAAATGTAAAGTACTTTCCTGGGTAAAGGAGATAAAAGAGTACATTCTTGAAATGGTGATGAGCTGTATTACACAGCTAAGTTTGGCATATATGACAGCTGTTTAAGGACAGGTAAAATGGCTATGTATAAACATTAGATAAAATATGTATATAAATAGTCATTCACAGAAAGAAAAATGCAAAAACCTGGGCTTAAATGCAATCTACTTTGACAACTAAACCTGGGATATTCACATTAAAGGGTAAGAAGGAACTGTATTTTTGAAGATGAACTACAAGAAAAGGTATTTAACAAAAAAACTGCAACATAACAGTAAGCTTAAATCTTGTCAGTTGCCACCAAAAAATGCATATAGACTCCAGTTTATCTGTCCTCTTGCATTTGTGACACATCAGCAATTAGCTGAATGTGTTTGCCTTGCATTATAGCTGCATATGTAACATAACATAAATTCACCACAGGGAGCAGGAATTCAGTTGTACTTCTATTATTTATTATTCAATAAATACCATTTGATTACCAGGAACAGAGCAGATGTTAATATCTGCCTTTGATTTAACAAATTACAAAATCCAGATCTCCTTCTTACCAAACTTTATTGACATTGAGATTCAGCGTTGTATTTTAATACTTCTTGTGACAACTGTCGGCATCTTGTACATGAATAAACATAGGCATAAATATAGATTCCAAATCTGCTAAAACTTATAATTTATGCAGAAACCGTCAACTCTTAAAATACCTTCCACAGAAAAAGCACTTGGAACAGCACTTGAAACAGCTATCAAAATCTATTTATGAAATTAAGAGTGAAGGGAGATTATAGACTGAGGTTATAGCTTTGTAGGATAAATAGCTCTATGAACATTATGAAGGAGGTCATCTTGCTACAGATGACAATTGGACTGTGAAATGATGGAACTTTTAAAAAAATGCTGAGTTGTCTTGAGTGGTATTAATGGAAGTTTAGCTATGAAAGCAAAGACTGGAAAATATAAAGGAAAGGAAATAAGACTGGAGGTATGTTTGCGGATGTGGCACACAATTGATTTTTACCTGAATATGTACATCAGCTGAAAGGGAAGGAAATAATAATGG
Source organism: Chaetura pelagica (assembly GCF_000747805.2). Classification (NCBI taxonomy): domain Eukaryota; kingdom Metazoa; phylum Chordata; class Aves; order Apodiformes; family Apodidae; genus Chaetura; species Chaetura pelagica. The sequence continues at coordinate 389,471 of NW_009952883.1, read as the reverse complement.
CTCTGGCATTAAGTAATACATCAAAGACATGCACTTAAATGTCCTTGTACTGCAAATGAATAAAAGCAGTAAAGGGTTGGCAGAGGGAAGGGAGGAGAGGAAAATTAGTGACACTTAGCTCAAAAAGTCTCGTTGCAAAAAATCTGCAGAGAATACTGGGACTGGTGTTGTTCAACACCTTCATCAACGACCTGGATGAGGGTATAGAATGTACCCTCAGCAAGTTTGCTGATGACACTAAGCTGGGAGGAGTGGCTGACACACCAGAAGGCTGTGCTGCCATTCAGAGAGACTAAGATAGGCTAGAGAGTTGGGTGGGGAGAAACATGATGAAATTCAACAAGGGCAAGTGTAGAGTTCTGCATTTGGGGAAGAACAACACAATGTCCCAGTACAGGTTGGGGGCTGACCTGCTGGAGAGCAGTGTAAGTGAAAGAGACCTGAGGGTCCTGGTAGACAGGAGGATGACCATGAGCCAGCAATGTGCCCTTGTGGCCAAGAAGGCCAATGGCATCCTGGGGTGCATTAGAAAGGGTGTGGTTATTCTGTCGAGAGAGGTTCTCCTCCCCCTCTACTCTGCCTTGGTGAGGCCACATCTGGAGTATTGTGTCCAGTTCTGGGCCCCTCAGTTCAGGAAGGACAGGGAAGTGCTTGGGAGAGTCCAGCGCAGAGCTACTAAGATGATTAAGGGATTGGAACATCTCCCTTATGAGGAAAGGCTGAGGGAGCTGGGTCTCTTTAGCTTGGAGAAAAGGAGACTGAGGGGTGACCTCATCAATGTTTACAAATATGTAAGGGGTGAGTGTCAGGGAGATGGAGTTAGGCTTTTCTCAGTGATGACCAGTGATAGGACAAGGGGTAATGGGTGTAAATTGGAGCATAGGAGGTTCAAGGTGAATATCCGAAAATTTTTTTTTACTGTGAGAGTGACAGAGCACTGGAACAGGCTGCCCAGGGAGGTTGTGGAGTCTCCTTTGCTGGAGACATTCAAAACCCACCTGGATGCGTTCCTATGTGATGTACTCTGGGTGACCCTGCTCTTGCAGGGGGAGTTGGACTAGATGATCTTTTGAGGGCCTTTCCAACCCCTAAGATTCTATGATTCTATGATTTTCTTAAAAGCAAGTGTGCTGGGGAAATTATGGATTTGTGGGTACAAGAATCCTCTTTTTGAAAGCCTAGAAATCAGCAGTTCAGCCTTCAAAGGTCTTTTTTTTGCCACTGTCTTGCTAAGGCAGAAAATAAGAGTTCCCTTACTGCAAGAATTTTATTTACAGAGGGCAAATTCTTGCTCTTTGAATCAGGGAATCAACAAGGCCCAATGAAGACCAGGCACTGTATTAGCTTACAGTGAGTGATTTATTTATGTGTTTGCTATCTAGTATGTGGTAGTGTGTGCTCTGTTGTGTTCTACTAAGAGAGGGTGGTCTGTGAAGTGGAAGGCAGATTGCTACCAGGGTCGAATGAAACACAACTGAAGCAGGTAGGGATTGTTCCTTCCATTTCATGACTAGCTTAGAGAGACTTCTGAAGTTCAAGGTGAGATGTGCAGGAAGAGGAAAAGAGCACAATGAAAGTGTTGAGTGAGACAGAGAGACTGCATAGGCAGCAACAGGGTAACCCTGGAGAAAGCCAGGAGACAGATGTGCACTAAGGTCTTACCAAGGGAGGGAAAAAAGTTTCCTCCTAGGGATCTAGATTGATATAGTGTGGAGATTTCCTCATTCACCTTTTTATTATTGTGTCACCCTGGAGATCTGTTCAGAAACTTTTTTCTCCCATTGTGTCACCATCATTCAACAGCAACATGTAGGCAAATTCACCTTAACACTTTTTCCAAGTGAAGCTCCCATCACACAGCTCTTCATGGCATTTTAGGATAAGATTCTAATGAACATAAATTGTCATGTGAACTGGACTGTTGAGGTCATCTTTATTTATATCCCATTTACTTGTGTCCAGACACTCAAATGCTCCACAATATTATTTGTCTATATGAACCAAAAGTCTGTAAGGAGACTATGGCCATCATTCAATCAGAAACTGACAGTCCCTTTTTGCTCTGTCCATAGTTTCTGATTCTACAGAGGTTATATCAAAGTTCTGTTTCCTATTCCAAAACTCTGATCTAGCTGCCCATAGATTGTCTTATTTATGGAAAATTAACTCCCATCTGCAATGTGCTACCCCAACAGTTGACCAAAACTGTTTCCTGAGCTTTGACCATACAAATAGGCTGGACTCACAACTCTTCATTAGTGGGTCTTACAAGATTACGGAACCATCTTTGCAATGGATCCAGAAAAGTTTAGATAGATAGATAGATAGATAGATAGATAGATAGATAGATAGATAGATAGATAGATAACCTCCAAAGAAGATCTCATCCATTTTCTCTCTTATCTGCTTATGGTGAAGGGTCTGGATGGGATGTCTTACGAGGATCAGCTGAGGTCACGTGGATTACTCAGCTTGGGCAAAAGGAGGCTGAGGGGTGACCTCATTGCAGTCTATGGCTTCCTCACGAGGGGAAGAGATGCCGCAGGTACTGGTCTCTTCACTCCTGTGACCAGTGACAGGAATCAGGAAAATGGCAGGAAGCTGAATCAGACTGGATATCAGGAAAAGGTTTTTCACCCAGAGGATGGCTAAGCCCTGGAACAAGCTCCTCAGGGAAGTGGTCACAGCACCAAGCCTGCCTGAATTCAAGAAGCATTTGGATGAAGTTCTCATGCACATGGTGTGATTCTTGGAGTGTCCTACACAAAGACAGGAGTTGGACTCAATGGTCTTGATGAGTCCTTTCCAACTCAGCATATTCTATGATTCTATGATCCTATGACTCATTCGCACAATCACACCAAGTAGCTTATATATAAAGTCAAGTCCTGGATAATCAAATTAATTCCAGACTGATTATGAAAATCTTGAGAACCAATGTACAGCTTACATGGCCTGTGACATCTAGACAGATATGTATTTTCCTATAATGTCAGAACACCTGACCACAAAAAATGAGCGAAAGCAGTCCAGAAAATGCAGCTATACATTTAGTCCAGAAAAATACCTATCCAGCTGAAGCTGATCAAAAAGCTAAAAAGAACTCAGTTTCAATACAGACACAGAGTTTACGGCTGGGACTTACAGAAAACCATGAACTAGAGTGTGATATTTAGTTAAGATTTTGCCAATTCATTCCAAGACAAAAAATCCACAGAATTTTGTTTAACTGAGACTTTGCAGTTTTTAAATTGTTGCTATAGCATTTGCTTAAGGTTCTGCTACTCTGAAATCTGACAGGAATCTGACAAGTTAATTTTTCTGCACGTATTTCCTTCAAAGCTCATTCCCAGGTATCTCAAATTTTAAGTCCTTTGATAAATGCAGTATATGTTACAAGGCCTTTATGTAAAGGTCTTCGATGGGTTTTACACACCTATCTCATACGGACATAATTAAGCTCACTATCTGATATAGTGTCATCATAAATTTAATTAAAAGTACCAGAAGAGGAGAAGGCATTGATACCACTGTTCACTTTTTGCTTAAAGTCCAAAGATAAAAATCTCTAAAATACAAAGTAGGAGACTTGAGGCTTCTGGCTTTTCTTAACCTGAATGGTAAAATAGCACCTGTTTCATCTTTTCTTCATTCTGAACCTCTGTATTGAAGGTAAAAGAAGAGCCTGGAGGACAAAAGGAGGACAAACAGCTGGAAACTTGACTCTCTAGCTGAGTGGTAAAGACAGTCAGCAGACCAAAATATTGGTCTCAACATCAGTTCTTGTTTTACCAAGTAATCTAATATAAAAATGCACAAACCAGCCATGGAAATAATGCCAGACTTGAGGTTTACTACTATCAGATGCAGACTCTATTAGGGTCAGGAACCAAAGCAGACAGATAGCTCATACAGTTTTGGTGTTTCATTTTCATGTGTTTTTCTGTCTTTTTAAAGATTCACACAAACAACAGAGAAAACCATAGACAGAACGCAGTACTGCCAATAACTATATAATAAAAGGAGTTTGTACAGTCTGCAACTAAGCTGAATAGTTTTTCCCTTTCCAGTCTCATGAAGTACTAGCAATGTAAGAAGTTGCATGTAAAAATAGGAGACTGAGGCATCACACAGAAGAGAGATTTTAAATTGACAGCTTTCCTTTAAGTTGAACCAGTACAAACTAACATCACTACTTGATATTTATATGTGACAGTACTTCACAGTTGTCATAAAAATTTCACTACAATCATGGAGCTAATAATTTGCTTTGAATAAGATGAAGCTTGAACTTTCTGCTCATTTGTGTTTACTGCCTAGGTAGTTAATATGTCTTGCTTGGAGATAAAAATAATATCGCTGCAGCCTAAGGTCCCAGCTCACTCAAACCAGTTTAAAAAGGATTACTGTTGAAATTAAGGCAAAAGAATTTTTGCCTTTGTACTGTGGCCTTGTTGATTTCATGCAAGTAACACAGAGAGATGTCTATTGGTGGGATCTTGAGAGGGGTGCTGCCTCAACTGGCATGATCATTCTTTCTTCCCTTTGGAAAAACCCTGTTTACAAGTAAGGCAAGTTGTGGCTTGGTGGAAGATGACAACAGAGATCTTAAAAGGCTATGACATTGTGTGGATGTCTACCAGCATTCCTTATTCCTTTGTCCTACCCCTCTTACTTCTGCACCCTGATATCCCTTATTTTCACATTATGTTTCCTTTATTTCTTTATGCCCCTTGGCCCTCAGTCCAGGCCCCCATCTGCCCTTAAAGTTTCCCCAATATCTCTACTCAAAATAATATATTAATATATGGTCTCCATAATCTTGTTCCAGACAAACCAACTCCCACCCTTTGGCCCTCTTGCTAATAGTAAAATCCTTAACATGCACTTATATACTCTTCAGAGATGAGTTTATTACAGTTTTTTTCTTGTACGTATATTTCTGTTAGCTTCCTTATACCAGTATGTATACACTTACAACTGGGGGAATTGTCCTGCTTTAAAGAAGCACAACTTTCTATTTAGACATGAACATAATGGTAATGAAGTCTAATACTTTGTGATTGTTCTGTATTGACCATAGTTAATACACTGCACCTGTCTGTCTACAGGTTTTGTATGTCTTTTTAAGCAATCTTTATTGCAAAGTGTGCAAGAAGCAAAAGGTCTTCCTTCCTTCCTTCCTTCCTTCCTTCCTTCCTTCCTTCCTTCCTTCCTTCCTTCCTGCCTTCCTTCCTGCCTGCCTT
>NW_009952883.1:382037-383613 GCF_000747805.2 Chaetura pelagica | reverse complement strand
CCTTTCCCTTTCCCTTTCCCTTTCCCTTTCCCTTTCCCTTTCCCTTTCCCTTTCCCTTTCCCTTTTCTTTCTGGTTTAGATTCCTGTATAGCCACTGTACTCTCTTCACTTGCTTTATTTTTCCTCTTCCTTTGGAGCAATTTCAACAGTGTAGGAATTCTGATCTCCTCTTCTACTTCTAACCTGCAAGTTTTGCTCTTCTGTTGCAGGGAAGCAGGTTAACTCATCCCATGGGAGAGATCTAGGCTGCCACTTTGTCAGCTGCACTATGCAGTCAGGTTGCATGAATAGAGCTTGGCTGAATGAGCAGAAAAAAATTATTAGGTTTGACACCCCAGGAATTGTAATTTCAGCTCCTGCCTTTCAGTGCAGCACTAAAGATTCAGCCCAGCTCCTATGACAGCCAAGCTCACATAAACTGCAGCTATTATGGAATTCAAACTAGCATTTTGGGGAGTGTTCGGGAACCAGATTAAAGGCAATCCAGAGCAAAACTTTTAGCTGAAACTGCAGAGAAGACAGAACTTCAAAAGGAAAAAATAGATGGCAGACAGAAAGGAATTTGCAAGCAAACAAGGAAAAATGTTCACAGGTAACCATAACCTTAATCATGCAGGGATGCTGGGGTATTTATTGAACTGCAAGCAATCACTGTGCCTTCAAAATTAATTATATGTCTCATCATAAAGTTAAATATTCAATTTCATAAGGGTATTTAAAATAGCTGAGATTTATAAATCCATTGTCCATAACATAAATTGAAAAAAATAAGGCTGTTTAAATTTAAGCAGCCTTGATATACTTATTCTTGTTCTTAGGAGAATGTTGAGAGTTAATTAAATAAAATTTAAAAAAAAAGAACAGCAGTGCCTAACAGGTTTTTCAGTGTTAAACTAAGTCTGAATTATGTCCAAGGTCACAGCTATAATGGGGTCATCTACCCAATACCCTCTGCAGAACTTGCTTTCTGTTTAGAAACTGTTTTATGTTGAGTCTGTGCTGACCACTAATGTACAAGTAATAACCAATTTATTTCTTTCACTAAATGTGCCCTTCATAAAAGCAATAATAAAGTCCAGACAAGCCTTTTTCAAGGGATTAATTTTCTCTTTAACTCAGATGACTAAAATCTTTCTGTCATTTCCTTGATGCTTCACTCTGCATGGCCTGGATACAAGGTTGTCCTTTGAATATGTGCTACTTATTATAGTAGTATGCTATATCAGAGGGCAAAGTAACCACAGTGGAACTTGGAATAAGCAGGATTTCTATTACTGACTTAAGCAAAAGGGATTTTTTTTTTTAAATTCTGGCTGGAAACTCTTTATTTTTCTCCTTCAGGTCTAGGGAGAGGAAACAATATGGAACCAGCAGAGCAGAAGTAACAGACGTCATTAATTGCATGGAAAGGTTTCTGTTCCTCAGGAAATAGCTGCCTTAGGTGCTTCCCAGAGTTCTCACTCTACTGGTATCTATTATTTTAAACCAATCCTGTGAACTAGTCTTCAATATTAAACTGCCAAATATGAAAATCCTTGATTGTTTCCACACAATGCAAAGCACACAGTCAGCAGGA
>NW_009952883.1:356115-381877 GCF_000747805.2 Chaetura pelagica | reverse complement strand
AGGGAAAGAATTTTAATCAAATAAAATAAAGAAAAGCATAAGTGAAACACCTATGTTAGCAGTAATATGTTGGCATAAAATAATTATTCATTTAAATAAAACAAAACTTAATATTATTAATCTAATCATTTTTATCCTCACAGGGACTGAGTTAGTGGAATTTTTCTTATAGTCAAAAGGTTACAGATTAATTTTTGGCTGATACTACTGAAAATTTCTGCTCGTGTCAAAGATTGTGTTCACAGAATATTCATGCCACAATTTGAAACTTTTTATTGTAGCATGACATTAAGTCTCTTTATACATCTATACCCATTGCATCGCCTTCACTCTTTAATGTAGACATTCCTTTCTAAAAGGATGGTAGAGGGGAAGCCTGGCAATAGACTTGTTTTGGAGCATCCTGTGCTTTCAGAGCTAAAAAGTAAAAAGGCACATTCGGTACAAGGCACAGTCTAGAGGTGGAGACCTGTAGGTTTTACAAGTAAATGCCACAGAAACCCAGAAAATTAGTGTTTATTACAAGCTCTGAACCCATCATCCTAAAAAAATTTTTTAAGTACACTATCTCAATTTTTACTATCTCTCAATTTGAAGTATCAACCATATTTTCATTTTAAAAATTCAATGTAATCAGAAAACTTTGTTGCAGCAAAACTGAACCAATGTCTGCAACCCTGCAACTGAGCATAGATCTTGAGGATTTCTCTAGAAAAGATCATTACTCAATTCAAAATTAGCACTGACGTGTCATAAATATTTAAGCTGGTCTTTTTCAAGTTAGGGACCTAGCACAGGAGTTAAGGACATACATTAGACAAAATTCATATTGTTTTCCCATGGCTCAAGGCATCCCTCATTACCACTAACACAAATACCCAGAAGTTCTGAATCTAGGCTGTTTTCACAAAGGCATTACGCTTTGGATGTTGAAATTAGGAACTGTTTCAGCCAGAAGTAAAATAAATAAATAACATCAGATCAGTTTGCTAAATCATCAGATGTTAGTATATTAACTTGCCTGGGGTATATACGTAATCATCCAATTAAAAGAACATCATGATGCAATCTAGTAAGCTATAAAACTCAATGCTAATGATGGGGAGAACCATGTCATATGGTGTCTGAGAAAATGGGGAAATTTAAAATTTAGTCTATGTGAAATTAGTGCTTGAATGGGGATAAACGGGGTGAGCAGATTATGTTCTAGTGGACATTGGTGGGAAAAAAAAATAGTGTTGGGGTTTTTTTGTCTGTGTGTATAATAATGATATGGTATGCTGCAACACTCTTTTCTCAAATTAAATTATCCAGCTAAATTTCATGTAATACCTGTATCTGGATTTTTTTTTCCCACATGCAAAAAATACAAGCTATCAACTGTGCTGAAGCTGCACTGCGTGGCCTTAGCAAACCTGGAATCTGAAAGTATTGATTCCAAAGTCTCCCTTCTCAGAAAGAAAGTTGGCATATTCTTCAACCCTCTTAAATATGTTTATTGCTCTAGAAACTTCAAAGACATACATCAGTATAATTAAATCATGACAAAAAAATTATAAACTGGGGAACAGAAATCAGAAGATACGAATGAGATATGACCTGCTTGAGACAGTAGGAACTGGAACTCGGCTATGAGGTCCCCCTGGAGCCTTCTCTTCTCCAGGCTGAACAACTCCAACTCTCTCAGCCTATTTTCATAGGAGAGGTGCTTCAGCTCTTTGATCATCTTTGTGACCCTTCTCTGGACTTGCTCCAACAGGTCCATGTCTTTCTTCTGTTGGTGCACTCATGTCTAGTGGGCTGAGTTAGACAGAAAGGCATATATGCAGTGGGCAATTTATTAAAAGGCCTGTATTCCAATCCTCTGCCTAATAGTACCAGGTTGCATGACAGGTAATACAGACTTCACAATTTCCCAGGTCTCCAAAATCTCTCTCATGTATAAGGAGAGCAGTGCCTTGGCTGTCTGACCTTTGTAAAGTCCGTGATATCATCAGTACGACAGTCAGTCATCAGTATAACATCTCCCTGGCAAGTTCTGTCTGTTATGGCTGGCAATGTATTTAAATGTGAGTTATTGAAATGTAAGTAGCAGTCAAATAAGAGCATGAAATCTTGATCCTCTAATTACTAAAATGAATTATGGCTGCTCCAGAATAAGTGTAACATGATGTTAATTAAATGCAATGTGACAGAGTATGTACTAGCCAAACAGGACTTTTTTTATTGGACTCGACTCAGCATTCTGACCTAGTTGGAGATGTTCCTGCTCATTGCAGGAGGATCAGACTAGATCACCTTTAAAAATCCCTTCTAACCTAAGCTATTCTATGATTCTATTTTTCCTTACAAACTTCTTTGTAGAACTTGTGTTACTAAACAGACATAAGAAAAAAATATATTATTAAAATCTGTGCTCACTTATACTGATCCTGTCCTGACAGTGGCTCTGACCCTTTTAAAAATAGGTGCAGTTGGTGGAGCTGACTTTGTTGGTTGATCATTTCCTCCTTTGCAAAGAAAGAGTCTGGAAGGAAATCTACTCTGAAACCCAGAACTGACCATAAAACTGTGTTATGGCTCTAGTTGGTAAAAACTGCCCTTTAATACATGAGCCTAAGAACATAAACTGGGTATTGCAGGTTATTTTTGGAGAGAGAGGCAGCAAATGATGAGTATTCTCTTATGAAATTTGTACACCAGGAAACCAAAGGAATTTCCTTTATACTGACATCTTATGACATCTTTGAGGGAAAAAAAAATGATCATTCGGTTGCTACACAATATCATAAGACTTTTGAAATTTGTTATTATTCAGCATAAGTACAAATTCCTGTAGGAAGGAAGTAATTTCCTCTAATATTAAAGGAATAGAATTTTGGAACAAAGGTTGTTAATTATGTGAAAAAAAGCTACATTTATGAAGTGTTTAGTTCTGAAATAACACTAAAAATTTTACCTTTCCTGTAAAGCGGTTATGAAAAACATATTTGGCAAGATGATCAAAACAGAGAGGTTTTTTTTATTATGAAACAAAACTATTTACTTATTCATTCTGTTTTTAGTTCTGAAAGAGAGAACTATATGTTCAAAAATTTTCCTTCAAACAGAAAAAAAATGTGGAAGGCAGCTTCAGTATTTTGTAAGCACTTTGTTGCAGTTTTGTTGGAATAGAGTTGTTTTTCTACAACACTGAAGATTAAAAAAACTTTAAAAATATTTTCTCTAACATGAGCTCTATGATACATGCTCATCAATGCTTCCTTTTGGTCTATTATCTAGAAAATAGCCTAGAAAATGGATATACACCAGAGAACACTCAGGCTGCTTTTAGAACAGACATACTGTTGTGTTAATGCACTCAATAAAGGTACTAAAAAGCAGTTAAATTCAGCATAAATCCTAAAATGTCATGTTTTTCAAAACAGCTTATGATGCGTGTACATCAAATAAGTCATAAAATCTTTTAAAAGGTGCCAAAGAAGCTGCTTTTGCTATCAGCAAAAGATTCTGTAAACAGAAGTGCTCCATGATGGCTATTATCCACTGCTTTGAGAACTAACTGACAAGTTATAAATTCAAAACAAGATACTCAGAATTTGACCAGGTTTTTACCAAATCTGTTTAGGGCATGACAGATCATTCCTTGTGAAAATACATTATAGACTACTCTGTGTAATGATGACTTCTGGGTTTAAAACATGACATGGCCATTGTGCTTATTTACAAACTATTTGAGTCTTCATAAGAAGCTCTTTAGCTTATATGGGGTTTATGCAGAAGTTCATGAACATTTTTGCATAGTCCTTTATATCACCATGATTTAGTAGCTGCGTGAAATTCTCCATCAATTAGATGAAGCTGGTAACATGAGTCTTACATCACATGCAGACAGTAATAGAAAGACATTTAGAAGTTTCATATTAATAAATTTCATGCAAACCTTTATCAAAACTGTTGAGGCACAAAAGAAACTTTTATTTTCACAGTCATGGTAAAAAATCAGGAGTGTATCCAAATTTAAAACTAATTTTGAAAGAGAATTTCAGAAGTTTAGCATTACCATAGATCATGAATACTATACCCAGTCCCATTGGTGTTACATTGCTATAATTTTGTGAACAGAGCTGAGGTAACCATGAGGTCTATTTTTACAGGTTTAAGGTGTTTTTTGCCTTTATATTTTTCCAGATTATTTGTTGCTTTGAAAGTATAAAAGGATTATACCTTGGCCATAAATACCAGCATAATTTGAACAATTACCCACAGCTGTTGCAATCACTTAAAGATGTTACCTGGAGTACTTTGTCCAGTTCTGGAGCCTTCAACATAAGAAGGACATGAAGCTCTTGCAGTGAGTCCAGAGGAGGGTATGAAGATGATCAGAGGACTGGAACGCCTCTCCTATGAAAGCAGTCAAACAAGTTGGGCTTGTTGAGCCTGCAGGAGAGACCTTACAGAGGCCTTCCTGTACCTGAGGGAGGCCTACAGTAAAGCTGGAGAGGGATTTTTTACAGTGTACTGTAGTGATAGGACAAGGAGAAATTATTTTAAATTGGAAGAGAGTAGATTTAGGTTAGACATTAGGAAGAAATTTGTCACTGTGACGGTGGTGACACACTGGCACAATCTGCCCAGGGAAGTTGTGGATGCCCCCTCCTTGAAAGTGTTCAAAGCCAGGTTCGATGGATCTTTGAGCAACCTGGTGTAGTGGATGATGCCTGTGCAGAGGTGTGCTAGATGACCTTTAAGGTCCCTTCCAACCCAAACCATTCTATTATTCTGTGATTCTATATACAGTAAATGTCATTTCTCTACGAAATTTCAACACTACAGAATTTTTAGGTGCTGTAATGCAGAATAAAAATGAAAGTTTCAACTCAAACATGAAGCAGAAAACAAAAATCATGTGGATAGCCTTTTTGGTTCAGCTTAAATAATTTGTATATGAGAAATAGTATATTGTATACAATGGTACCATATAGAACATTAAAAAAATATAGACTTATATAGATGGAGTTCTTTATCCAACCAGTGAATATCATCTTGACTTTTATAAAATCCATATAGAAGCAGAAAAAACTCCTATGCTGGAAAACACTGAATCAGTTCCCGAGGGTTGCAATTTCCATCACACTTTGAGGAAAAAAGGATATACACTTTAAGTAAAAAAGGATCTTATTTTTGTCTAATGTGTTCAGCATTTTATGAATAACCAGGTAATCTTTGAAAACTATTAATATCAAAAGAAAACTTGCCACCATGCCACAAGTTGGAGACACTTAACGACATAAGAGATGTTGTAGGTTAGACACGTGTCAACTGAACCACTGAGCAATTAAGAAGGATATTTAACCAGAGAAACCTTCTAATTACTTCATATGCTATTTAGTTTGCACAAAAAGGCCATATTTTAGAACATGGAGGCTGAATATGATTTTTACTATATCATTTATTTTAATAGCTGTTTAGCAGAAAGGTATATAGATTTATGAATGTTAGTATTGTTTTAGCCCCTAGCAACAAGATGATAATATTGAAAGTTAATTTGGGAGTCTTGCTCTATTATTTCCTACTCTAATTACTTGCCCTAGTGAACAAAGCAGCCTGAAGAAAATAAACTAGAATAGTATCACACCAGGAGACTGAAATGATAGAAGCTCTAGGCTAAGTGATCTGAGGTGGTGCCATTTGCAGAAAGACTTTGTATTCTAGATCCTTTGCTTAAAGTGCATTTTATCTTCTGAAGATTTCTTACATCACAACACTGTTTGATTTCATGACATTATTTTCAATAACTTCATAGGAATTAGGCATTTTCTTTTTTCATCTCCTTGGCCTCCCTTCTCACCCAGTGATTCAGATTTGAAGAGGTAATAAGAAAAAGTGTAGCTTCCCTTTGAAAATATCACTTGAAATGCTTTAATAACTCCTTTGCCTCAGAGTGAATATTGAGTTGTGCTGCTGATAGGCAGAGGGAAGGATTGAACCAATTAAATGAATCCCATTGTTATTCTGCAGTGTCTCATTTTTGTGCAGTGATCTTCTAAAGATATAGGCAAAGAGAGTCTGTTTAGTACTAATGATGATTTCTGAGGAAGTAGGAGAAGGATGCCCTTTCACATACTGTGTCACTGTAATAAAAAAGATCATGCAAAGCATTCCACTTTGTGTTAATTCAAAATAGAAATACATATTGTAATAGGTGGGAGCAGTATAGACCTGTGGTTTTCTTTTGGTCTGTTATAAAGTAAAATGTTAATGTATCTGCAGTTGAATTTATTATTTGCTCGTAATATCATGCCACAAATATACACACCAAATAAAAGGTATCCTTTACAAGCTCTTGCTCTTTATATGCCTTTCTGAAACTATAGAATGGAATTTAATTAAAGCCCCTAGTTACTTCAATAAGAGAAACATTGTCAGTTTAATTAATTCTTGGTCAAAGTAATATTGATTGGATAAAAGCAAATCCATTTCTTTCCCAACAATTAAAACATTTAAATAGGCTCTGTCTCTCTTTTGATGAAAGGACATGAAACTGCTGGCAGCTGTCCTTATGTCTGATGTTGATCATTAGCAAATGAGTTAATGGACATTTATATTAGTACCCATCTTGTTTTATTATAATATTCTTCTACATTAAAGACTCTAACATCCATATATTAAAACCTAGAGAGTCATATAAAAAGTCCTTAGTATATTCTGGTGTAAAAACTGTTTCAAATAAGCACTTATAGATCTGAGCCTGTACTGTGTGCTTTTAGTTCTCATAGTGGACATCAAAGGCTGAAAATGTGTTGAGCACTTCAGAGTTACTGCTTACTTAAAAGTTTAAAAAATATTTTAATGGCATCTTTCAGAAATCAGCCCTAATTACTTGCTGTTTTAGCAGTTCTTATGGCAAAAAATCTTTTCCCCACACCTTCCACATAGAATATTATAAAAACTTTATTTTAACTTCTGTTTGAGGTCTGATATGTGTTTCTAAGACTTCTGAAAATACTAAGATGTTAAAATGTATGAGAACTCATTTTCCCTAGCAGAATAAGATCACAGTGAACACTGTTACTCCTATGTTCCATGTAAGTCTCTATGCTGTCTCCAGCAATAGCCAATGAATCTTCAGAAGTGCAATGTAAGAAACAGCACAGGTACTGTGATACTTCCCATTTTCTCAGTGGTCTCTGAAGTGGTCCTCCATGGGCTGCAGGGGTACAAACTGCTTCCCCCATCATCTTCTCCACAGGCTGCAGGTGTCTCTGCTCCAATGCCTGGAGCACCGCCCCCGCCCCCATCTTTCTTGATCAACCTTGTCTTCAGGGCTGTTTCTATCATGTTTTCCCACTCCTGTCTCTCACAGCTTTTGTGCAGCATTTTTTGCCCTTGCTTCAGTATGTTAGCACAGAGACACAACCAGCATCACTGACAGGCTCAGCTTTGGCCAGTAGTCAGTCCACTGGAGATGGCTGGAACCAGCTGCATCTGACATGAGGGCAGCTACTCATATCTTCTCACAGAGGCCATCCCTGCAGCACTCTCACTGCTAAAATATTGGCATGTAAATCCAGTGCAGACAAATACATAAAAAAAATCTGAGAGAAAGGGTGCCAGAACTGTGAGCTTTGTTGGCAATAATTTCAGATCTGAGACTGGAAGCTCTGCCAGACTGGAGTACTCTTAGTTCTCAGTTATATATCCTTTAATTTGCTTCTACATCTGTCTGTTATGAAGTTAGTTTTTAAAAGAGTTATATGCATATAATGGAATGAGAAAAATAAAAATAATAAATGCTGTTTATTTGCTATGTCCTTGAAATTTCAATACAGTCTTTCTTGTAGTTGAGAATTTGTGATGTATTGTTTACCTGCTGAAATACACTGCAGTCAGTTTATTAGGGACTTCTGGGAAACATACATCTTTTTCACACAGTTTATATTATAGAAAAAAAACAAACTTAATTTTTCTGTTTCCATGGCATTGCTTGGTTATGTCTTTGGTTACACTCCTTCAAGTATGTTCAACCACAAGAATGCAACTGGGGATGGCCTTAGGTGTTTGTAATGACGTTTTTACACATGAACATCACATTGGCAATCCTACAGAAACTCATTCTATTATTTTATTTTATTCTCTTTTATTTCTTTCGTTTCATATTATCTTAGGATGCTGAGAAGCAATGAGAGTAGCTAATCTTATTCATAGTGATCTATCTGATTGTTAGTACATAATAGCATAATCATTTGGTTTGCGTAAAATAATTCTACAAGCTGTGGGAGAAAGCATGGTCTGATATTTTAAGTTTACTGTGTATAGTCTAGTTGCAATTGTCTGGGATATAAAATATGTATTATGCTTTGGTAAAAGGAGGCAGCCACATTTTATTGTTAACACATGTTAAACCTTTAGGCTTTTAAAAATGGAAAACTTTTCAGATACTGTCATAAATTGTTTGTTCTCTCTAAGCAGTTACCTCATCCCTTTTAACTTATATCCTCATTTGGAATTCTGGAATAATAACAGGTCAAATGTGCTGATTTTATTTGCTCTTTCTGATTTTCACAATCCTCAAGATGATTATAGAACTTAAAAATAGACTTTCTTAGCTCTAATATTGTTCATACTGTAAAGTGCTTCTTTTTAGTGTCTGTGTTGGTAGGAACTAGAGCATTTAAAATATTACACAAATGCTGTATTGCAGTCAGTCAGCTGAGATCTTTCTCACCAGAAGAGGTGAAATTGCCAAAATCTTTTATAAGATGGACTTTTTTTCCCCATTGTCCTGTTGAGTAAGTATGGACAAGCCTCAATAAGATAGTTGTGTGAAAATATTTTGTCTTAGAATAAACTCCTCCTAAATATTCATGAGCTTTCTATATTTCAGCTAGCATTTATTTAAATGAATGGAGGTTAAACAGGACAAATAAATACTATATAGTAAAGCTTCCCAAATATTCCTGGAGTCCCCTAGTTGAATCTTTGCTTCATTTTTATTTCTTAGTAGTATCAGTCTCTAGGTATGTTTTTTTTTTAAATGCAGATATGCTCAGGCCCAGTAGGCATCAATAAAAAACTACTGTTCTCTCATAGGGAAGAAGTAGAGAACATGCTAATAAGAACAGTGGGAGACAACTTCATCTTTTTTCTCTGCAAATGTACCTGCTAATACTTCCCCATGTGGATAGCAGTATCTCTGTCTGCTTTTCCTTCCTCCAGGTGTGGTTTAGCAGGGCAAGAGTCCAGTCAGCAGTTTGCATTACTGTATATAGTCCTATAATTGCCATTCAACTAAGGATTCAATAAGGTTAGAATTTGTCTAAAATAATAATTGAAATTTGTGGCAATATTTTAATTTTTTTTAAAGGACTCAACAGGGCAAAAAAACCCAAAAAACCTGTAAGAAGCAATAGCTCTCTGCAAGTTAGATCTCCCCTTGCTGCTTTGCCTGCAATTTAGGACTGCCTTCAAACCCCATTAAAGCCATTCTATTCCATCCCAGACTCCTGCTGTAACCACCAGTATGGTTTGAATTAAAGGGAGCTACTTCAGACATAGCAAACCTTTTCTGGCCTTAAACCATTTGAAGAGCTTTTATTTTTTTCTCTTTTGTATCTGATCGTTTCATCCTGCCAGAACTTCTGGTCCCAATATATACTGAATGGCCTACAGAAACAATAATTTTGCCAATGAAAAGTAGCTTCTTTCTTCTCCACACCAGGTCTTCTCTCCCCACAACCAGCCCAGCAGTGATGTCTCCACAGGAGAAACATGCTTATCTTCTACATCACCATGCAGATGGGATAATTTTCATTAAGAGATACAAGTTGGATCATGCTGGCAATATAATCACTGGAGCAGCAGAACTCTGCAGTGGCTCTAAGTAGGATTTTTTGGGCACAATGAAGACTTCAGTTCAAATTGTTGAACCATTAACAGCAATGACAGTATCAATGGATATTTCAATCATGGAAGGCCAACCTTTTTTTCTTTCTCCCCATGTGATTGCTTTCTTTAGAGTTAATTTCTTATTTCCTGTGCAGTGTGAGGGGATGCCTGTCTCCTGGGAGCATCTGTTCACCCATCTGCATGTGTCTGCAACTGATACCATTTTCTGGATACTTCAGGCACACAGCAGAGTGTGGTGATGTGAGAGGAGGTGGCAGGCTGCATTTCCTCAGTTTTTCTTACTGTCAGATTAAAGACAAGGATAAAAGGTTACAGCATGTTCTTTCTTTCCTTACCTTTTAAAACTATATTAACCTTCTTATGAAGGAAATAAAAGCTTATATATACCATTACATCCTGACCTGCCCTTTTAAAATTAGATCTGCTGACACTTCCTGAAAAATATCTAAAAGTGCTCTAACTACTGAGCTCGGGCTACATAGTATGTATGTGATTAGAAACCTTCCTTAATGGAAGGAATAGTTGAAGATTTAATATATACATGCTCTTTATTTTCTTTTCCTGTTGACATCCCTTGGACCTCAGGCTTACTTGGATTCTGATGTGCTTAGTTCCAGGACTGGGATTTGGTTAATGATCAAGATAGCTAAAATGAGACCTCCAAGTGAGCATTATATGTTTACCTTGTGTTAAAAATAATGCAAATCTAGAGCATGACTGCCCACACAGATGTGTTTACTGTCACTTGACACACTCAGGTTACCCAGATACTCACTGCAGAGACCTGTGGAGGTGGCAGATCTGATTCAGGGAGTTGCATCCAAATGCCTGCTGGTGTCTAGAGGCCTGGTGGGATTCACTAGAGAGACTCAGATGAGACCAGGTGCCCAAAGGTTAGGAGCAGAAACATTCCCAAGGCAATAAAACACTGGCTTACATGATTCTTAAACACTTAGCTAACCAGTACTGCAACCTGTCTGCAGAAGAGCAAATCATTCTCAAGGCTACACTGGCTGTTCTTAGCGACCTAGGCATCTACTGTATGTGCAGATACCTACATGTAGGCACCTAAAGCTAGACCTGAATTCCACCATTAGAATTGCAGAAACTTGTCAGCAGAGTAGAGATATTTCAGGCACTGCAGGAGGTCTCAAACAGCTATATGTCCTTCTGATTACTGAATTGAAGCTGAATGGAATTGTGTATCTTAATTGAATTGTGTAGTAGGAATCAATGGAAGCAGTCTCCTAATGGATGTCTTCACTCCCACAGATACTCATGCTCTTTAGAAGAACCAGGGTCCAATTCTATTATCAAGTTCTTCAGCAAAATCCTCTTACACAAACGTTGGCCTAAAGATGCATCTTCAGTTTTTTACTGAGTGATTTATTTGTGGCTATTCATAACAGATATATCAAACAGGATTTTTAGCTTAAATTCAAATGTATATTGAAGCAGAAATAGTTGAAGTGTCAAAACTACAGTATAAGCAAACTTGTCTTTATATTAGAGATGAGATTTGGAAGATATGATCTGAGAAATGATACAGTCATTGGTGTGACATCCTTTTAAAAACCTTCGTAATTCAATGAAGGATCATTTTCTATTTCCTGTCACAGTGTTTTCAAGAATCCAGAACTTTGTCCTTTTAAGATGAAGTATTTTTTATAATTGGCAGTGACTTCTGATCATTTCTTTCTGCTCTAAATCTGACAGTCATTCCTAACCACCCATTTCAATATAGCAAATCACAGCCAACTGTTTTCACTGCTGATTAGCCCTATTTACATTTTCCCATGTTTCTGACACCGTATCTTACAGTGATTAGGGTGGCTGCAGCTGGCAGTAGGCCTTTCTGCCATGGCTGTCCCTACTCCTTGCCATCACCTAGCGTCTGCTTAATGGTATCCTGCTCCTCAGTGTCTTAATCTCTATCTCCATTTATCCTTGGGGTAATCATGTTCTCCAAGAAGGTTCCTTTGTCTGCTGTGTTCATATCAGAAAAGTGAATGTTTTTAGTAACTGCTATTCAGTCTGACATATACAGCCAAATCCAACTGTTGTTCTGTGCAGCAGGCAGCAACATATTTCTTACTCAAGTGCATTAAGTCACTGCAGTGACCTATATTATTTCTTTATTGAAGACATTTTGATAATGTCATTTTAAATTGTGTGTGGGCCTAATGAGTTGCAGTCAGGGAAATTACTATATTAAAATAATTCTTTTTAACCTAAAATACTTGTTTCATGCCTGCAGTTTTTTTAAGGGAAAACAGGTAAGTGATACCTTGGTTGGATTCTACTATGTTTTCTAATTTAGTGACTAGCACTGAGGTTTCATATCTGATATGAAATTATGCCACCCCAGTGAAGAAACTAGAGTAACACCAGTTCATTTTAACTGAGTGTACAGCCCCTAGCTTCTGATTGTAGAATAAGTGTCACTGGGCCTTATGTGGCAATGCAGTACATTTTTTTTAAATACTTTTTGCCCTTAAAAACTTGTAGTAGGAAACAGAGTAGACCGTAAAAGAGAAAATAAAAATTTTCCTCAGCACTGTGTTTCTTCTGCTTTCACAAAATTGAGATGAGAATTGCCGCTGAGGTTTGTTAGAACAAGAAATGTAGCTCATAAAAACAAAGCTCTCGTAATTCCACAGCTATATCTTAGTGATAATGATTGAGGAGACTACAAGCACTTTTGGCTTTGGGGACCAGGTTCAAATGATTACTGTGATGTGCACAGTTTGAAATCCTAAATAGACTAGAATACAATATTGATCTGAAAAAATAAAATTAATAAAAAGCCCCAAACAAAGAAAATTTGTACCAAGTTTTAGTAACCTAAAGCCATTTCCTACAGACACCATTAAGACCAATCAGCCCTGAATCCTATGCTGGTACAAATAGAAATTTTAGGTCAAAATCAATCTGTGTTTCTAGAATAGAACCTCTCACAAGAGCAATTTGTTTTATTCTCACATACATTTGAATTTCTGACAACATTCTTCTTGACATTGTGCAAATGCATTCTCTTGTGAAACTTCACTATGATTGATTGGGAATAAAAGCTCCTGGATGACATTTGATATTAAAAAATAAAAATACACATATAACAATGGAAAAGCACTTGAGCCTAAACCTTTAATTTGAAAAAGAAAAAAATAATGGAAAAAAACCCGTAGTTCATAATAATTTTTTTCCTTTTCAGACTCTAGTATTTACATTTAATTTGCATGATATTTTTGCTCTTTCAAGGTCCATTGTACAGCAAGAAAACTTTGACATAGTTGCCATTATGAAAACCTAGTGGAATGACTGCCATAACTGCAGTGCTGCAATCAATGGCTACCAACTCTTCAAAAGTGATAGATGAGGAAGAAGAGGTGGTGGGGTGGCCCTCTATATTAGAGACACATATGCATTCCTAAAAATTAATTGAAGTGATGACAGGGTTGAGATCCTATGGATAAGAATCAAGGGGAAGGCCAACAAGGGTGATACACTGGTTGGAGTCTGTTACAGACCACACAGCCAGGATGAGGAAGTGGGAGAAACCTCTCACTGGGAGAGGTTTCACAATCAGTATCCCTTATTCTAATGGGGGACTTCAACCTCTCAGATGTCTGCTGGAAATACAATATAGCGTTTTCATTTCTTGGAGAAGTAAGGAGGGGCATCAGTAAAACTGCCACCTTGGAATTCCAGAGGGCAAACTTTGATCTCTTCTGGAGACTGACTTAAAAAGTCCCTTGGGAGAATGTAACGAAGAGTAAAGGAGTCCGGGAAGGCTGGACGTACTTCAAGAAGGAAGTCTTAAAGGCCCAGAAGCAGGCTGTCCCCAAGTGCTGAAAAAACAAGCTGTCAGGTTAGAAGTCCAACCTGGCTGAATAGGAAGATTTACCTGGAACTCAGGAAGAAGAGAAAATTTTATGGCTCTGGAAGAGACGACAGGCCTGTCATGAGGAATGCGAAGATGTAGTAAGGTAATGCATGGAGAAAATTAGGAGAGCCAAAGCCTAGCTTGAACTCAGCTTGGCTACAGCTGTCAGAGACAATGCAAAATCTCTCTATAAATACATTAATCACAAAAGGAGGACTAGGGAGAATCTCCATCCTTTATTGCATGCAGGGAGAAACACAGTAACAAAGGACAAGAAAAAGGCTGAGGTGCTAAATGCCTTTTTTGCCTCAGTCTTTAGCAGTTAAACTGATTGTTCTCTAGACAGTCTGTCTCCTGAACTGGAAAAAAGGGAGGTAGAGCAGAATGAGACTTTATCCAAGGTCAGTGACCTGCTACACCACCTAAATATCCATAAGTTTATGGGTCCAGATGGGTTGCACCCAAGAGTACTGAAGGAGTTGGCGGAGTTGGAGTCAGACATCTTTCCATCTTTTACCAGCAGTCCTGGCTAACTGGGGAGGTCCCAGTCGACTGGAAACTAGCAAATGTGGTACCCATCCACAAGAAAGACTGAAAGGAGGATCCAGGGAACTACAGACCTCAGTACCAGGGAAGGTCATGGAGCAGATCATCCTGCGTGCCATTATGAACCATATATAGAACAACCAGATGATCAGGTCCAGTCATCATGGGTTTATGACAGAAAAGTCCTGCATGATGAACCTGATCTCTTTCTGTGACAAAATGACCTGTCTGGTCAATGAGAGACAGGCTGTGGATGTTGTCTACCCGGACTTCTGTAAGGCCTTTGACACCATCTCCCACTGCATTTTGATGACAAAACTGGCTGCTCATGGCCTGGATGGATGTCCACTCTGTTGAGTAAAACACTGGCTGGACTACCGGGCCCAGAGAGTGGTGGGGCATGGAGCTAAATCCAGCTGGTGGCCAGTCACAAGTGGGGATCCTCAGGGCAAAATATTGGCAACAATTATTTTTAGCATCTTTATCAACAATCTTGATGAGGAGGTGGAGTGCAGCCTCAGTATGTTTGCAGACAACACGAAGTTGGGAGGGAATGTTGATCTGCCTGAGGGTAGGGAGGCTCTACAGGGAGACTTGGACAGATTAGGTCGATGGACCAATACAAGTTGTATGAAGTTCTACAAGACCAAGTGTTGGGTCCTGCACTTGGGCCACAACAACCTATGCAACGCTACAGGCTTGGGGAAGAGTGGCTGGAAAGCTGTCCTGCAGCAAGGGACCTGGGGCTTGTGATTAACAGGCGGCTGAATGCGAGCCAGCAGTGTGCCCAGGTGGCCAAGAAGGCCAGTGGCATTCTGGCCTGTATTAGAAATAGTGTGACAAGCAGGACACTAGTCTCTCTATACTCAGCATTAGTGAGGCCACACCTCAAGTACAGTTTTCAGTTTTGAGCACATCAACACAAGAAAGACAATGAGGTGCTGGAGCATGTCCAAAGAAGGGCAATGAAGCTGGTGAAGGGCCTTGAGAACAAGTCTTATGAGGAGAAGCTGAGGGAACTGGGGCTATTTACTCTGAAGAAAAGGAGGCTGAGGGGACACCTCATTGCCCTCTACAACTATCTGAAAGGAGGCTGTAAAGAGATAGACACTGGTCTCTTCTCACAAGTAACTGGTGATAGAACGAGAGGAAATGGCCTTAAGCTGTGCCATGGGAAGATTAGACTAGATGTTAGGAAAACCTTTTTCACTGAAATGATTGTCAGACATTGGAACATGTTGCCTGGGGAGGTGGTTGAGTCACCATCCCTGGATGTGTTTAAGTCATCTAGATCTGGTGCTTGGGGCTATGGCTTAGACATGGCAGAGAAGGGTTCAAGATTGGACTTGATGATCTTAATGTTTTTTTCCAACCTAAATTATTCTATGATTCTTTGATTCGGTTGAGTAATGAAATACATATTTAATTGTTATAAGTATAAACCCCAAGTCTGAACAGTTCTGGTTTTATAATGTTTTATTTTATTTACGATAAATGTAATAAACCAGAGAGAAAATTACTTTGAAACAGTGCATTTTTTACTGCCAACTGTCAATTGATTTGCCTTAAGAATACTATTTTTTCTGATTTGTTTAACAGTCTAATAACCATATCCAATTGCCTGCAATTTTCTTTATGAGAGAGTTTTGAGTATACGATTTACAAGTATTCTTTTTAACTTGTGCCAGTACGGTGACCATCTGCATGGTCATCTTAACACCATGGCTGTATAAGGCAATCAAAGAGTAAATTATATTTATTGGGAATTTTATTTCTGCCTGGGCAAGATCTCAAAGAACATACTTCATCTTGTTTATTCAGGAGTCTTATTTTGACAGGATTTGCTGTCAGAAGTACTGTCTCATGAGCCTTGTTGTAGAGCTGAATGACAGAAATAAAACAGGATTATATCCATCCATTTGTCTGACCTATATCACCTCCTTTTCCAAGAATGCTGCCAGATTCAGTAGGAAATAGTTGATGTACCATATGATACAGCAAATTAAGAATACATCAAATTGAAACAGTTATGGAAATCCTGTCTAGAATTAAAAAGTGTTTGACACTGCCTGTCTTTCTATCAATCTCACCATCACTATCCATCTATTTATGAGGTTTTAATGAGTTTTCAGTCAGTTTTCAGTTTTTCTTTTTCCTACTGTAGTAAAATCTGTGGCAAACCCTAGCCAAAATAAGCATCTTAGTAGTTATAGTTATCGTATGCATCTGTAGCAATAGTGATTACATGCTCAAATACTAGCTTAGAAGGCCTGATAAAGAAGAGGAATATTTGGTTTTAATTTGCATCTTTTTAATAAATAGGACTACAAAAAAAAAAAAAAAAAAAAAAAGGGGCTTATCCAAGTTGTCACTGTACTCTAAAGCAAAGCCCTAAACTTTCAATTATGCAACACTGTACAAAGCCATGAACTTTCAGTAGCTGGCCAGTATCTCACCCACAATTTTTCTTATTTGCATCTCCTTACTAGATATTTGTCAGAGACTAAAATGACAGGTGATCATAATTAAAACTCAGATCAAATCTTTATTTGCTAGAGCCTTCTGAGTTATTTTTCTTAGATAAGCTAAACCACAGACTTCTTTGGTTTCTTGTCTACTTTATTGTTAATGTAACTGGTAAAATGGGTTATTTCAATTCTGAACTTCTCAACGTGTTTTGACTGATAACAAAGGCATTAAGTTGGCATATGATGCATTACTTTTACATTTAAAAATACGCAATGAAACAAAGTGCTTGAAAACAGAACCAAAACCAAGGGAGACTTGTTAGCTTTCTCATCATGGCAGGGAGAGTTTTCTGTCTTGAATGAAACTGTATTACTTGGATGGTGAAACTAATTATTTATACCATTTTCAGTGTTTATTTCTCCCTATTGCTGTTGCTTGTAGAAATGGAAAAATATCACAGTAAGGAAATTCAACCTTTCACTGTATTATTCCAGTACACTAAAATAGTTTGAAAATCTACACATCTGCCTTATTGCCTTTAAATAATATTCTGCTTAATTTTTTCTACTTTCCTGTCTCCCCTGTGTGAGAAGGAAAGATGCATTCTCTTGTGTTTATTTCCATAAATATCATGCAGGTGCGAGTTGTACAGTAGAGCAGGCATTCTAAACCAGAAATGAATACTTACATACAATGATTCCCAGAGTTATAAACAAATGTTCATGTATGCAGCACACATAAGAGTCTCCAATTGTATTTTATTTTTTCTTAGACAATTTTAAGGCTCTTAAAAATAAATAATAACTGTGAGACATGCAAAGGCTTTCAGTTCTTACCTTCATATAGAAACATTTTTTGGTGTAAATTTTTTTCAGCTTTTGTTGTTAGATAGGACCACTTTTCTTCCCCTGAACGCATTCCTTACCTTCCCTCCTCAAAGTTTCAGAGAGATAACATATTTAGATTCACTATATTAATCTTATATTTATATATAAATAATTGACTGTGGAATAAGCAATACTTTGAACAATGTCTTTTTCAGATCCTACTGTTACAGTCTCAGGTTTATTTTTCCATGGTAGCAGGTTTAGTGTATCATCCATCCCATAACCAGGGATCTTCTAATGATGTGAGTCTAAACAATGTTTGCCATCTACATTCCAATGGCCTGAAAATTTTGCTTTATTAAAAAAATCTCAAAAAAACTGATACTCTTCAGCTTGACACTGAAGCTTTTTATTTTACTCTTATCTCATTCAAGCACTGAAATTAGAGTAAACCAGCTTCTGCAATCAGTGGCAACAAATTTTATCTTGTGTCACACATTCACACTCATCAATCCATCAGCACCAATAACATAACAGTGTTCAAAGTATGGCCTGTTTGGAGATCAAGTTCTGGGAGCCTAAAAATTACTTGTAGTGAGGCACCTTGGGTTTTTTTTCTGTGTTCCTGAGGGCTTCTGAAGTTGACAGGTTCTTTATCATAGAATCGCAGAATGCCAGGTTGGAAAGGATCTCAAGGATCATCTGGTCCAAACTTTTTAGGTAATACTAGAGTTTATACAAGATGGCTCAGAAAGATAAGCTGTCAAGCTGAGATAAGTCTGTCCAAAAGGGAACCCACCACTTTCCTGAGAGACTATTCCAATATTTGATTGTCCTCATGGTGAAAAATTTACCTGTTGTGTCCAATCAGAATCTCCCCAGGAGCAACTTGTGCCCATTACCCCTTGTCTTTTCTATATGACTCTTTGTAAATCTGGAGTCTCCATCTTCTTGGTAGCTACCCTTTTAGGACTGGAACATGGTAATGAAGTCTCCCTGAAGCCTTCTTTTCTCAAGGCTGAACAAACCCAGCTTTCTCAGCCTCTTTTCATATAGCAGGTCCTCTGATCATCCTTGTGGCCCTTCTCTGGACCCTCTCCAGCCTGTCCCACCCTTTTTGTAGAGCAGGGACCAAAACTGAAGGCAATACTCCCGGTGTGGTCTGAGCAAGATGATGACTTCTTTATCTCTGATGGCAAAGCCCTTGTTGATACAGCCCAGCATTCTGTTGGCTTTCTTTGTTGCTGCAGCACACTGTTCATTCCTGTTTAGCCTGTTATCCACCAGGACCCCCAGGTCCCTTTCCACAGGGCTACTCTTCAGCCAGGTGGATCCCAGTCTGAACTGCACTCCTGAGTTATGTGTTTTCAGGTGCAAGACCTTACACTACTCCCTTCATAAGGTTCCTGCTAGTCCACTCTTCCAGTCTGTCTAAGCCATTCTGGAGAATAGTCCTCCCTTCTGGAGTGTCAGCTTCTCCACTCATCTTGGTGTCCTCAGCAAACCTCATCAGGGTGCTCTTGATCCCAAAATCCAGGTCACTTATGAAGGTGTTAAACAGCCTTGGGCCCAATATTGGTCCCTGGCAGACCCCACTTGTGACTGGTTGCCAGTTTGAGGAGTGTCTATTTGCTCTCACACCCCAGGTATGGTCTGTCAGCCAGTTCCCCACCCACCACACACACCACCTGTCAAGGTCTTAACGAGTTTGTTTCTCCAGGAGGAGGCTGTGGGGGACTGTATCAAAAGCCTTGGAGAAATCCAGGTAGACAATGTCCACCGCTCGCCGCGCATCAATTGAGTGGGTGTATCTTCTGCAGATTAATGACATAGACTCATAATGTTCTGTGTTTTAAAAGGGTAATTATAAACAGGAAATTCTTTGCATTTGAAGTGGTAAAGGTGATGATTAGTGCTCACTAATCTGTTAATTAATTCATCGGGTAGGTGTGTGAATATCTGATATCTGCAACACAAAAACTATATACATATAGGTCATACAGACAGGTAGTGGGATAGAGATCTGTATATTTCAGACAAGATAACTAAACAGGGTTTGCTCAAAGATAATTACAATTTCTTTTTCTGTCTGTGATTACTTCAGGATAAAGTTAGACACTGCCAAGTTTCACTGGCTAGATTCAGCAGTCTGAAATTACAATATTTTGTTTAACAATGATTTGTAGAACACCTAGGAAACCCTTAAATCATACATAGTCTTTTCAATTAATTGGGAAGAAAAAAAAATGCAGTGTGCTGAAGAGTTTTAGAGATATCTGAGGTAACACTATTCTATTCTAATCCAAAGTTTGGGGACAAGTTGCTATTTAAAAATGGGACTGGTTAAGAGTCTGCAAAACCGACAGAATAGTACTGTAAAGCAGGTTATGTATGATTTTTTACATATGTCTGTGCAGTAGAACTTTAATATATGAATATGTTCCTTCCTGAAGGGAAAAGAGACAGGATCAGCTGCATGATCACTGCTAATACTCACTCTGGCATCTGCAATAGATAGACCATAGAAAAGGGACACTGTGAAGACTGGGAACATTGTCCTCTACTGCTAAATGCACTGGCAAGGATAATCTAAAACCACAATTTGGGGCTACAGAAATATTTTGTCAATTCCTTATTATTTTCCTGCCTCTTTATTCCCTGTGCTTCATAAGAATGAAAGGTTCTTGAAAGCTTATGTAGGCATAGATAATTCTTGATTGTTCAGTTTTAACAATGACATATTTGTGGCTAGCAGGAAGTCAATCTCAGTATGAGGCACAGGCTAATTCAATCTGTCAGTGTATATAGCTTCAGCAGTTAATTAATTGAAGATGTGTTGCTGATGGTTAAAATTAGTCAAAGATTTGCCATGGCGAGGAGTTAATAGGAAGGCTACTTCAACTCAAGGGGTTCAAGTGGATTTTTTAGTGGTAATGGTCCACAAGATCTTATGAGCAGAATCTAACATCAGTACAAGAAGGAAAAACATAATCATTGTTTGAGAAGAGCATTTATTACTTTTCCCAAGAGGTCTGATAACAGGCAGTGTGCCTGAAATACTAGTTCATATATTTTTATAAGTTCTTTTTTATTGAAATAGGCACTTGGAGACAGCAAGTGATGATATGTAGCATCTCTTATGAAGAGAGGTTTTCCTACACTCAAAGAATGAGTGTATGCACTCTTTCTTCTTTCTTGTCCTCAGAAGTAAAAGAATGAAGAGACAGTCCCTTGGACCCCTGCTGGTCTCTAATAATTGTTTTTCTGTCCTTTTTTTTTCATATTTGTATTCTTCACTAAGTTAATGTTTCTCTGGTACTTAACCAGTCTCCATTTCTTTTTCTTGATTTATGCAAATGAATATCCAGTGAATTCACAGGAGTAATTATTAAAACAATGGATTACAAAACCCCACCAAAACTTTTCTACTTGATTTTAGACACACTTCAAGAATTACCATATATTCTGCAGGATTAGATGATTATTTTCTTGAATTATTGAGCTGAAAATGATCACATTCTGATGTCTTTGTTACATTTGTTGCATTTAATTGTTTCTTTACCATAGGGGTATTTCATATGCCAGTTACAGTATGTGTCATACCTTCGTTATTATCCGTTTTCTGAAGGAATTTATTTGACATTCTACTCATTAGAGCACAGTTTTTTGTTTGTTTGTTTGTCTTGGTGTTTTTTTTGTATTAGTAAAATTTGTGTTCCTCTTCTATAAATCTCCTTGTTAACATTAGGCATTAAGCATCTACTTCAAGAATAAAAATTAGCCAGGTGTCTTGTGAAGTCAGAAGAGAAAAATAAGAATTTCCACCGGATGATTCAGAGAAGGTCTAGAGAAGGTACACTTTCTGGAAATACCTAACACATTGATCTTAGTATGACTTGCTCCAGAAGAGGACACAGTACTTCAGGAGGGGTCACACAAGAGAAGAATAGAAGGGAAGAAGTCCACAGTGGATTAGGCTGTAGAAGCCTTCAGTCTGCAGAAGTGTATTCTGCATATTCACTGTTAATGTCATGGTAACTATCAGTTCTCGATGACAAGAACTGAAAGGGGATATAAAAGAAGACTGCAATAGTATATTCATAGGAAATGTTCAGTGTAGCAGAATTAGCATGGAACTGTTTTTAACAGAAGTTGATAAATTGGTCTTTAGTTATACTCAGTGGTAGAGCAGATCTTCCACATTTGTATGCTACCTTCACAAAGGTAGTATCTTACATCTTTTAATCATGTGAAAATCCCTAGGATTGATTGCTCTTATCTTTACTTCAATTTATCTTTCTTTCCATCCTTCATGATATTATAGTACTTCTTGAATGCTGTTATTGGCTGTTATTTTTGTAGGCTAATAAAAGAGAAAGTAATGTTGGTGTTATTATTAAGTGCTAATACAAAAGGAAGCAAAGTTGGAAAAATTAGATGCCTTTTGTAAAGACAGACATATCAAAGTAAGTAGATAGAACAAAGAAATACATAGCTTTCAGGGGACAAGAGACTAAAGAGGAGACTTAGAACACTGCAAGGTGTAAATGCTCAGTATTTAATGTAAGATGAAAGTAAATGAGGGGAACTCACTAGATGTGCTCTAAAGTTCCCTGGAGCCTTTTGCTTTTGTAATACCTGTGTTTTAATGACAAAGATGACAACAGTCTCTGAAAATAGAGAAGGTTCTAGAAGAAAATTGAGAAGCTCATTTTTTACTATGTTCAGCTGAACTGACCTGGGGCATGCCAAGAGGAGATACTCTGCTCCCAAAATCCATCTTTATGATGACATTCTACATACCTGCCCCATACACATAACAAACTTATTAAAAAAATTAGTTTCCATTAAGTGACTGAAACATTGGCTCGTTTGAGTATCCCCTTCCCATTTATCAGATAAAACTTTCATCTCATTATCATACAGTAACTCTGCATATATTATATAGTAAAAGAGTTCTGTAGTATGTAAAGTTTAGAGTATGTAATTATTGTAGAATATTTATGTTTGAAATATCTACTTGTTAACTAATATATGGACTAAATTTCTGAACTTTTAATTCTGGATTTACAAAAATATCTGTCAAGGCTTCAAAGTGCCATGGTCATACTTGTATTAATAGAATTGAACATTTCTTTCATTTTTTAATTTCATGTTAAAATTACTTCTTTGAAGATATGATTTTGTGAATGACTATTTTGTGAATGCCTCCTAATGGCAATTCTGGATTAAATCAAATACACCCCTAATTCGTTTTCATTACTTTAATCTTAAAGAATTGTGCTGAAATACAGAAATTCAATAAAGCACTTCTATATATGTGTTACATGTGCAAAACCTTTGGCCAGATCTTCAGACAGGTTACATCTGGAAAAACAGTATTATATTTATTGGTGCTCTGATAATGCATGCCAGCTTATGGCAGGACTTTTGATGTTAATCAATTCACTTGAAATTGCTAAAAATGCTCAAAATTTCCATATTCATGATATATGGCTTCTGGTCTAATTTTGAAGCACATCTCAGTCTCGTATCAGTCATTAGAAATCATAGTATGTTATTCTGTTCCTGGATAAAAGTCAAAACTTAAATTTCATTAGCAGTTACGAGCTTTTGTCTTTCATTTTTCTTCTGCATGAAAACAAACCTTGTGTTTCATTTCTTTTTTTCTAAAACTGAATTTAAAAAGACAGTTCTTGCTTCCTGGACTTACAGCCAACACCATAAATTATGGCGATCCATGTTTAACTTACTAGTTTCCGTATCTTAACTTCAAATCTATTGGCTCTTCTGAAATAGAAATTTCTGTATTTCGTGAAAATACAGTGACGTGACAGTGTGAAGCACAAAAGCAGAAAGATAAAATCTCAGTTGATAGCAAAGCTGACCTCTAGACAAAACAATTGTCTATAGTTACAGAAAACTTACTTTTTATCAGGAATCTTTATTTTCATGATATCAAGTCAAGATATCAGTTTTTACACTTGGATCTTTATTGTTATCTAAAATGTGGTTGACTCAGAGTTTTAAACACCTAAACAGGTTTATAAGTTAACCTTCTTCTAGGGAAACTCTGCTGATTTTATTTTGCACAGAGAATATTTTTGCACTGGATAATATGCTATCAATATAACCCTCATTTATTTAAGTAATGGAGATGTGAGGTAATTAAAAAAAAATAATAATTTGGCACAGGAACGATGACAATGAATAATAGGTAACAGCTTGGCTGGAAGCTCGGAGCAGGCATGAGCTAGATGGAAGAACTTGAGAAAGATGTAAGCAAACTGCAAAGCAAAAGCTTTAATAGAAATAAACTTCTGCCAGAAGAAGAAAATCTCTGATTACTGCCTCCTTTTTGTCACTTTTAAGAACTACATTTTAATGAAATGGAGTGCAAAGAGGCACTTAATAAGTGCAGGGACAGGCAAAATAATAATGAAAAATTATGTAGCCTAATACAGTCTGTGATTTGAAAAAGGAAGAAAACAGATTACCAAAACATAGCTTTCTAATCTATAAAAGTGTAAACCAGCATAGAAAGGGTAATCTGTGAGAGAAAACAAGAGACTGATAACAGAGGCAGTGTTTCTGAAATGGGTGTCCATTACAGCAGGACTTTTATGTTGGGAGCTGGGGACAACTTAATTGCATTCTACTAATTAAATTGTTACTTTTAGTCTTTGGACTTTTATTGAAATTTTAGTGACTTATAAACTTCATAAATGTTTATGCTGATCTTCCAGGGTTTTGATGTATGTGGTTTTGAATGTGTGATGCCAGATACTTTCACGGTAGTGGGTACTTTCATGACATCTATATAACACACACAGCACAGATATCCTGGTGATAGGCAGAAAAAAAGAAAATCTGCTTTTATGACAGATTCCAAACACAGAGGAGAATGTGAAACACACTCACAGCACTGTTTGAAAGGTTTTTCCTAGTATTTTCTTGATACCATGGCACAAATTGTTCGCTAAGAACAGAGTAGACTTTTGTTGATAGAAACAGGATTCTGTTTTTCATTTAAAAAGCAGTTAAAGATAATGCTCTGAAAGGACTCATGACTGCAACACTACAAAAAAAAACCCAAACAAACCAAACAAAAAAAAGCAAACAACTAACAAAAAATAAACCTAACAAAAAACCAAAACAAACACAAAACTCATGGAAGTTCACAGCTTACTTCCTTTATATCTTATATACTCATATAATACAAAATGCATTCTTTGAACCTGTGCAACAAACCATGCATTTCACAATGTGTGAAATTCTCCCTCTGCCCTCATTTTTGGTCAGTGACCTTTCTACATAAGTCACAGATGGTAACAAAAAGATGAATCTACTGAAACTTAATTTATTTAACTTTTTAATCTTTCTTTTTTGCTATTCCTAATATGGTATATCACTTTTAAATAAGTTACTTACACTACTGTTGTGAATTCTGTCTATTACACATATACATCTTAAATTGTATTCAAAAGCTGAATAGGTGCTATGATTTTATAAACAAAAGAAACAAACAGATATGAAGGGTTGGCCTCAGTATTATGGTTTTGCATGTTTTTATGTTTAGGTAGTGAAACGAAAAAAAACCTTTATGCAATGTATTCAGATATGGAAAAAGAGTATTAATATAACCATTCAAATTAGGAACATAATATAGCTTTTTACGGGTAACATATATTATATAATAACATTCTATATATAACTTTAAATTGTAAAAGAGTAAAGCAAGTAAAGTCAGGAGATGGACGGACTGGAATGGATATGCAAAGAAATAATTACAGGATATGGCTCAGCATAATAGGCAATCTTTATATCCCGTTTTGCCCTGCCTTCCAAATGAGAAATTGCAGTCCAGTATTTATTTCAGTGAACGGTTTCAATTTTAAAAGTAATGATTTAATTAAAAAAAAAAAAAAAAGTTGATTTTGTAGTGTGGCTCTTGGACTGGTTGAGAAACACAAATATTGACCAGTTGGAATTGCCAGTGAGAGCCTTGCCATGAAACAAACAATGAAGAACACATTCCTACCAAAGATTATAAAGCAAAATAGCAAAAATCAAAGGGGTGAGTGGGTTGGGGAAAAGCAAGGAAGTGCCATGATGCAGGTGTTTCCTG
>NW_009952883.1:346914-355465 GCF_000747805.2 Chaetura pelagica | reverse complement strand
TGAATATCTTTTCCTGGCCCAAGGAGTTCAACAGCAGTTTGTTTCTGTCATCTTGGTAGCAGCACATCATCTAGGTAGTCAAAGTTAGTTTATAACTTTATATATGGCATCAGAAAAATAGTCTGTGGTCATCTGAAACTTACACTGAAAATCTTCTGGAATAGTTCTTTACTTCTGTGTGAATCTTAGCATTTGAAATAAAATTCAGAGTATTTTTAATGGTATTTAGGCTGTGATGTTTTGGTTACTCATTTGATTAAGTTTTAAGCATAGATACAGTCTTATAAATCATCATCTGATTACAGCAAAAATTATTAATATCAAAGGTGTTTTGATGTTGATGCATATGTATTACACTGCATTAATTTAACTTAGATCTTATAAACTCAAATTTCTTTTTCCTTTTTTCACCTGATTCCAGATTCTGCACTTTGTAAATCCTAATTTTTATATTCATAGGATTCCATACCAAAACCTTCCACACAGGTAAAGGTGGATGTTCAAATGGTTAGACGAAGCAGATTTCATCTTTTGTCTTTTTATATATCTGCTTAAAATACAAGTATTTCTATGTAAGTAAATGAGCCAAATGATTATGGGTAATTAACTGATCAGTTATCTGCAAGTAAATGTTCAGTACTCATAAGCATTTTGTGCAAGATTATGCTATCATTAAACCGCATTTATAGTGTATTAAAAGTCTGAGTGCAATTTAGCCAAGCACATTTTTCAGCGTTTCCTAGAGCCATGGTTTCATGGAGAGAAAATAATGAATACCAAAGACTTTAATTTAGCTAAGAAAGGTGTAGTGAGAGCAAATATCTGGAATTTAAGTCCAGAGTAATTCTAGTCACAAATATAGGATAACACTTTAATAATTAATCAGGTATTGGGAGTGATAGATGATTCACTTCTTGAAGGAAAATCTTGCTTCAAACAATACAAACTATTGCATTCACTGTAAGAGTAACTAGATTAAATTAGAATGTGTTATAGAAGAGGTCAGACTATAATTTAATTATTCCTACTGGTTTTAAGATGAAACTTTCTGTAGGACTTAGATACTTTAAAAGGTTTTTAACTACCAAGTAATACAGTGGCAGAATGTCTGTGGATGCAATAAATAACAACTACCTATTTAATGTATTAATAAAAGAGCTTTCAATTTTTGTACTCTGTTTTGCTTAGATATTTTCCTCATCAGTGTTTGTACTGCACAAGGGATTCTTATTTTCTTGTTACACATTTTTGACTCCTACAAGTGTATCAATTTCATTTCAGTTAATAGACTCTTAATACCAGGGGCTGTGGAAATGGGGAATGCTAATTAGGAATTTTTAATATTTTTTTTCCAATTTTGGCTTTAGGACTGTAAAATCTCTTTGATCTTCACTAAATTCACTTCAAAAGCCTTCTAAAAGTTCCATTAAAACATTTTTAATTTATCAAGTTGTTTTTTTTTTCTTCCCAGTTGTGACATTATTACTGTCAAAAGTTGTTTATGCAGTTCACAAATTTCAGAAATATGTCACTCGGAGAAAATAAAAATAATGCTTATTTAATTATAATCTCAGTTGTCAGGACCTAGAATGGTTAGCCTTCAATGGGTGCTCTGAGTTTTTATAGAATATATTAATTAGAAAATCACAGAAGTTAAATGTAAATCCACACCACATCAGATATAAACCCCCCCACAAACCTGAAAGCAAGCTATGCAAATTTTGTATTCCTTTCTCTTTGTGGCAAAGTAGGATTAAGGATAAATTCCCACACCTTTTTTCTTGTGGGCTGTTCTTATAGTTTTGACTTACCAGTCATCTATTAGTGTTGTAGAAAAATGCAGGGTGCAAATTAGTATAAAACAAGGTCAGTTTGTAGTGTTTCTCTAACACAATATGACTTATGGATAATATTCAGCTGGTCACTTGAATGGGGTATAGGATGACTTAAATGCAAAAAGAATATTAATTCTAAATAAAAAATACTTATTCAAGTTAGTCTTAAGATAATCTGAAGGAGCAATCATAAAAAAAAAGATGCAAAGAATAGAAATCAAATCTTATATTTCAGAGGTGTATTAGGGATAAATCAAAGGCTACCATTTTAATCTTTATTTTTATGTTATTTTTGTATTTATTCAATTTTAATATTTATATTTTAATACTATATCCATGGTTATAATGTGAGTGATAGTAAAAAAATATGACAAAAAATCATTATTACTTACATCAGTGGTGAAACTACACCATTCACATTACTTACAGAAAAAAAAATCATTGCAGAAAGTGCTTTCATTCACTCTTGAATTCCCTGTGCTGGCAGGAAGTTTTAACAACTGCAAGGTTGCCAGTCTGAGCTGCAACTAAACACATTATTAAAAAATCATATATCAGTAAGTTATTTGACCAATAGTCTCACCACATTTCAATATTTTTTCATCTTCAAGATCTGGCTGCTTTACAATGAATCCTGTCCTCTCACCGCAGGATATGAAATGATATGTGTGTGGTTTGTGTGTACATTGCCTTCAAAGAGGTGGACATAATCAGAACAAGATATCTGTAATTAAGTAAGATTGTACTGAAAGGATCTCTTTCTATGGAATGAGTGAATAGCTCCCTTTTAGGTTAATAGTTAAAATAGTATGATCAGCAATTCTAATAGATACATTCCCAAAACGCAGAAGTGTTGTTTTGCTTTAGCAAAGATATGTTGCCTTAATATGGTGAATTTGTGTTGAGAATGACAGTGCCTTTTATTGGCAAGCTTTTGCCATCTGTTCTAATGATTTATTCATATTAACAAAAAGGCAGGTGAAACTACAAAATGGAAATAAACAGCAGTGGATGCGTGCTGAATAAGGCTGTGAATGTGCAAATAGGTTTAGCATTAACACTAATGTGCAGGCAATTGCTATCATTAAAGTGATCTCCTCATATGGTATTTTGTGGTCTTGAGGGGCAAAATATTGAAGATATTTTGCAGAAGACCTTATTTTAGGCAAGTAATGATTACTACACTGTCTTCAGACATTCATCCCATATTATGTATAATACTATTAAAATATTTGTGTATTTTTTAGTCTTTCTTAAGCAGTGAAATTTAAGGACAAATTCTGATGAAAGATCTCTGCATCAAAGATTCCTGGAAGTTGTGAAGATTTCACAAGAGATTTGCCATATTTCTACATCTGTATTATTGAGTAATTTTCCTACACTTTACTGGGCTAGATAGAGCCTTGGTCTCATCCTGTATATCAGTTCCTTTGTGGAACTATAAGGCCAAAACTCAAGTCTGGAATTTTTATATGGCATTTAGCATAACCAATTTCCTGAATTTTACTTGATTATATACTGGTTTGGGCTGGGATATTGTTAATTTTCTTCAGAGTAGCTCATATGGTACTATGTTTTGGATTTATGACCAAAACAGTGTTGATAAGGTGGGATGTCTTAGTTAATGCTCAGCTGTGCTTACACAGCGTCAAGGCCTTTTCTGTTGGTTATGCTGACCAGAAAGTAGGCTGGGGGTGCCCGAGAATCTGAGAGGGGACACAGCTGGGTTAGCTGGCCCTAACTGACAAAAGGGATGTCCCATACCATATGATGTCATACTCAACAATAAAAGCTGGGGGAAGAAAGAGGAAGGACTGGACATTTGGAGTTATGTTTAGTCTTCCCAAGAAACAGTGTGGTGACATTCTGCTTTACTGGAAATGGCTGAATATTTCCTTGCCAATGGGAAGTAGCAAATTAATACCTTATTTTGTTTTGCTTGCATGAGCAGCTTTTACTTTACCCATTAAACTGTCTTTATCTCAATCCACCAGTTTTCTCACTTTTACCCCTCAGATTGTGTCCCCCATTAAATTGATGGACTAATGAGCAACTGGCTGTGTGGGGCTCACCTGCCTGCTGGGGTTAAACCATAACAGATTACATTCTATGCTCCAGTAAAAAGAGAGAACACCATATAATTAATTAAAATGCTGTGCTAGTCTTTTGTGTCTTTTTAGAGGAACAATAGTAAAATATTTATTGGATGCAAAGGAGCATGTAGAGGATCATGAGAGATGGACAAATTACAGAGATGAGTGTGATTGCACACATATAAAAAATGTTCCAACATAAAAATACTTAAAAATAGAGACATGCAAAAACCGGTATTCCATCAGTAACTATTCAGAGACTGTAATAATCGTATATGTTGAAACAAAAACTTTCAGTATGGTTTTGCTATCTTAAATCATATGTAGCAAGTTCTATCTATTTCTGAGGTGAGGAAGTCAAAGCAAAGTTTGACATGTTACCTATACATTTGCAATTTGCATAGGTGACAAGCTGCTAAAACAGTTTTGTTTAAAAACCTATATCTTGTTTAAACTACTATATTAAAAAAAAAAAAAGAAAAAAAAAGGTTTTTCTAAGCTCTTGCTTTTTCCTTAGCACCTGTGGAATCTAACAGTATGTACTGACAGAAGAAAAAAGGTGTCCTTTTATATTGTGATAGAGTTTGGTGGTCCCATGAGCTCTGGATTCAGAATTCTTTATTTATGTGTGACATGAGGTAGAAATTAGTTCCATATCTTCACAAGTATTATTGCATGTTGAAGGAAATATGTTCTCATCAAAACCTTAACAGAGGTGAAAATGGAATACTCCTTATATATGCATGTAAGAATTTATTTTTAATCCATCTGAAGTTTTAGAAATCTAATCGTAGAATGACAGAATCATAGAAAGGTTAAGGCTAGAAGGGACCTTAAAGATCATCAGGTAATAATATTAATACAGAAACAGGCTTTATTACTTATTTAATTGCAATGATAAACATTTGTAATTAATAGCATAGTTAAGAATGATACTAATAAATTTCCTAGTACCTATCCTGTTTTTCTAGTATAATGGTCACCCTTTCAATTTTTCTCTGCATCTGAAGTTTGACAGCTTCAGTGTTTCTTGAAAAAGAACTAAATCAGTTCACCAGCATCTTGAATTTCCATCTAAAGGATCTGGATTCTGATGAGAATATCTTCCTACACAGTCTTGATTTCATTTACATATTATTTTTTTTAAAATATTTTCCTACAACGTAGATTACTTGGCTTGATCTCCATTCATTTCCATCTAAAGTTTATCTGTTTTCAGCCATTATCTAGTGAAGTTACATAATAGGCTTCTCCAGCACATCAGTGTAATTATGTTTCCTTGGGCTAATGTTTCTTATTCATTCATTATATGATTTTGTTATAGCTTCATGGTATGTGATCTTCACAATTAAAGAAATTGGACAAGAGTAACCTGACTACTAGAAAATGTGTCATAGTTAAACAAGGTTAAATCAGCTCATGAAAACCAAAGACAGACAGCTCCAGTCAGTCAGGTCAGTACAAAATCTGTGGGCTTTTATTGGTTGTAATGAAATAGTTTTTAATGAGATACAGATGGCTTTGCTAACAAATAATTGACCATTTTTAAGACTAATTAGTACCCATTACAAAAGTAATGGTGATTAAAACTAGATTAGATTTCTCTGGGATTTCTGATGTTGATCTTCACCATTAATATTAAACAGTATTTCAGAATATGTTTATTAGCATATCTTAGCTGATATATTTGTAAAATATCTTCCACTTTCCTTCCTGGTGTCTGTAGCATTCAGAATGTCATGTTCAAGTTCACCAGATGAAATACATATTTAATTTCTTAGGTTTTTCAATTGATTTACCCATGACTGCAGCATAATTACCTATATTGTTTTACACCACTTCCCAGCCATATGTAAATGTTTCAAAGAATCATTTAACTTCCCAGTAGGTACTGACTATTCCATAATGAAAAATATTTAATGCATGGAAAAATGTCTTCCCTAATATTTAATGTGTAATTCTGTTTTTGTAATTTCATATTTTCCTCTCAGTTTTAGCTTCTCCTATGACATAGAAAACAAATTACTGTTGGACTTTCTGGTCCTAGGTTTTTTCTTAGCCTTACTTCTGCTCTGTACATTAAGTTGTAACTTAGCCACAGCACTGGAATCAGAGAATCATACAATTACCTTGGTTGGGAAAGACTTTCAAGATTATCAAGTCCAACCGTTATCACATGACTTCTCATTAATCTACCACACACTGTAAGTAATACATGAAAGACAATAAGTTGTGAAAGAAAAATCAAGATTCAAATATTTCCAAATATTTTCCATCTAGACTTATTCTTTAGTCTTTAATAATTTTTTGTTCTTGTTAAGCCCTGCTTTGTTTCTTTTTTCTTAATGCTGAAATGACATCTGCATTTCTGACAGGGCTGCAAGTGCACACTGGTGGCTCACATTGAGTTTTTCATCTACTACCATCCCCAAGTCCTCCTCCCCAGGACTGCTCTCTAGCCATTCTCCCCCCAGCCTGCATTTGTGCCTGGGATTGCAGTGACCCATGTGAAGGACCTTACACTTGGCTTTGTTGAACCTCATGAGGTTGGCATTGGCACACCTCTCAAGCCTGTCAAGTTCCCTCTGGATGGCATCCCTTCCTTCTAGCATGTTCCACTATTCTGCACAGCTTGATATTGTCAGCAAACTTGGTGAGGATACAATCAATCTCTCTGTCCACATCTCCAACAAAGACGTTGAACAGCACTGGTCCCAACAGTGACCCCCGAGGGACACCACTCTTCACCTGCCTCCATTTGGACACTGAACCATTGACCACAACTCCCTGGGTGAAGCCAGCCAGCCAATCTCTTATCCACCAAGTGGTCCATTTGTCAAATTAATGTATTGTCAGTTTGGAGACCAGGATGTCATGTGGGACAGTGTCAAATGCCTTGCACAAATGCAGGTAGATTATGTCAGTTGCTCTGCCATTATCCACCCTGTCATAGAAGGGCACCAAATTGGTCAGGCATGATTTGCCTTCAGTGAAACCATGTTGGCTGTCATCAATTACCTCCTTATTTTCCATGTGTTTTAGCAGATCTTCCAGGAGGATCTGTTCCATGATCTTGCCAGGCACAGATGTGAGGCTGACCAGCCTTTCGTTTCTGGGGTCTTCCTTTTTCCTCTTTTTAAAAATAGGGGCTATGTTCCCTTTTTTTCCAATTGCTGGGAACCTCATCAGACCAACATGACTTCTCAAATATGATGGACAGAGGCTTAGCAACTGCATCCACCAGCTCCTTCAGGACCAGTGGATGAATCACAGATTTGTATACCTTCAAGTTCTTTAGATTCATCTAACATCATCCTTACTGGATTGCATAATGCTAAGTATAATGAAGGCCTTACTGCTCTTTCACCCTCCAGGTATGTGAGGCAGTAATAATGTCTTAAAAGAGTAATAGACATAAAAGGTAAAGAGAGGTAAGAGAAGACCTTGAATTTACGGTCACAGGTAGCAAAGCAAGAAGTAAATTCCTCTAGAAGAGAACTGATTCATCAGGGACATTGAAGTGTCAGGTTTAGTAGCTGGCCAGAAAATACTGCTGCTTTTTCAGGTGCACCTGAAAGGAGAAGAGTGAAAGACACATTCTTATAATTAGTCCTTTCATTAGGTGAGGTTTTTTTCAGTAAGACTGAGCTATGTTGAACCAGGTATCCCAATGGTTTCTCCGTTCTGTGTGGCTAAATTAAATACAAATTGCTGTTTATAACACATATGACTCTGAGTTACAGTAACTTATTATAGCTTATTAAACAAAGCAAAGGCTTGAAAAATCTAAACAGTCATTAGCCATACAGCTATATTCTCATACCTTGTCTCTGTAACAAAAAAATAGCATAATAAAAAATAGATAAACCAAAACTAACTTCAACATGGAGTTAAAAGTGTGTCGAGTTTGCTTCTAAACATAAATTTTTGGCAAAAGTATGAGCCCTGTGAGAGTAAAGTCTCCCTGTGAGCATGTTTCAGCTTTGGTCCCAGTCCACACACTAGTAATTAGAGCATTAGAGGGCTTGCAGGAATGTTCTCCTGATTGCAGTGTGCATATAGGGACTGACAGGACTGTAAGACATGCCTTCCTTTGCCTGTATGGATCTTAACTTCTGCTGCTTTTAATATTTTGGTCTCTGCATGGGTTGAGGGAAAATGCATCTCCTTAAAGGTTTGTTGCTTTTGCTGAGGGGACAGAGAATGGATTCACTAGAAGAGAACTAGTGACATTATGTTTCCATCCACAAGGCCACTGATATGACTATGTGGCTGTTTGTTTATTGTTTTAAAACAATAGAAAACTTTGTTACACAATATTTATTTCTGAGATGGAAGGATTTTTTCTAGGAAACCTAGGAAAACTCCAGGATTTATCCTCTGCTTGTGTCATTATCTCTTTTTTTGGTGCAGAATTTTTCATGTGTCATAGCAGGCCTTCAGCAAATATAATTATTTTCCATTTTCAATTATTACAATTGCTCAATTAAAGTACTATACATATTCATAGTTTTAAAATACTGGGAAAGCATTCTCAAGCCTTCCAAAATTTCCATTTGTTATAATACCAGGGTGTCGCGAGCCGGTACCAGAGGGCTACCGGCTGGCAGGGTCGTTTCGCGA
>NW_009952883.1:337379-346474 GCF_000747805.2 Chaetura pelagica | reverse complement strand
AGGGTCCCTGGGAGCGGGCACAGGCGGTGCCCCCCTCTTTGCTTCTCCTCGCAGCGGAGTGGCACTCACGCAGATTCAGGTGCTGCAGTGGGGTCTTGTCCCAGGCAGGCAGAGAGAGCGAGCAGAGACCCACGGAGAGCAGATCCTACTCTCTTTTTTATGGATCAGAGACCATTGTTCCAGAAAGCACCACGGTCTGAATTAGCCAATCACCATTGGCCAGGTACATATTCTGTTAGAGGCAGTTTTTAACCTATTGTCTATTTCTCTGCTACTTATTATGACCCTTGTGCTGCTTCTTTGCTCTGCACTTATCTGGTAGGGCAAGAGGCCTGCTCATTCTGTCCTTGAGTGAATCAGTGAAGAGGCATCACTCCTGTCTTGCTGACTTAAAAGGCATTTGTTGTTTAGTCTTCTATAGAGGGGAAAAAGAGGGACTGTTCCCCACACAGGGAAATAAAGTTGGAGGTAAAAATCTGTGAAAATGACAGAGCGATACACCAAGATGCAGGATTTTTCCCATTGCCTTCAGTGAGTTAAAGAAGATCCTTTTTTACTACTCACTGCCAATGTTAACTAATTCCTCTTAAACTATTATAAAAAAAAAAAAAACCAAAACAAACAAACAAACAAAAACTAAAGAGTAAATCCCAAATAAAAATAGATCCTAAGACTGTCTGAACCCAGGGTGAATTATATCCCAGCACTTTCTAAGAACTAAAGGTAAATGAAGAGCTCAGTTCTTCCTAGGCTTTGTAAAACCTTTTGTTATTTACAAAGGACTCAATAGTTTACATTTTCCAGTGAGTTGGAGTAAATGGCAAGGATTTACTTTTTTTAAAACTACAGTATTGGAATGATACCTGACATTTTCAATTTGAGGAGGGGGCAATGCAAGAGACAGAACACAGAAAGGGTTGCTTATAAAAATGGGGATCTTTTTAAAAGTGTCTTATTTTTTAAAATTGCATGACATTGGGATAAAAATGTGGGAGAAAACCACCTTCACACAAAAAAACGCCATCATGTAGTCTTTGAAAAGCTAGGGGGTTTTGCCCAGGTTGCCAACATGAGGCATACTTTTTTAGGGGAATGTAAAAATCCTTCTCTTGAGTCAGTTTCAACAATTTCCATTCATCAAACATCAATCCAGTTTATTCCGTCTGGAAGTTCTTCCATGCGACCTCAACACCTCCCAAATGCTCGCTTTGGAAGTTCTGTAACAGGTCTTACTATGGTGTCTAGGGTAACGGTGGTTTTGTGTTATTCATCTACCTCTACTGAAATCAATGAAAGAAGCTTCTGTTTGTCGGTCAACATCTGTAACGTCATTATTATATTCTCTGTAGTACCCTGTTTGGATCAATTAAGGGCCAAGAGGTCTGGCCAAGCTATATTTTATTTAATATTGATCTTGATGACCAAGCTGGTGCCCTTGAGTCTAACCACTGATTCTAAGAGACAGAACTGCAAAGTTGGAGGCCAAATTTGTGCATCAGACTTTGTAATTAACGAAAATAACACACTCCCATATTTTTCATTAAAAGCCAACGGAATCTTTCCATACACATTAAAAATAAAATGAAGTGCATAGATATGGAGATATGTGCACTAAATGTAATTACTGTTTTTATAGATTATATTCAAACTGGAATCAGGATCACTAACAGTCGACTCTCTATGGAAACTGGTGTCCTATTTTTTCTTGAATTTAAATATTCAAGACAGAATTGTTACAAATTGATTTTTTCAGTCACCTTCCCAGACTCCATTTGTGGCTACTTTTTGGGAATCCCAATCACAATACATTTTTAAACAAACATTCCAGTTTCAACAGGCCTCTGCTTTATAATTCAAGAAACGGTAATTGTTGATATATCTCTGTTCACTTCAGTATAATATAGCATGAATTAAAACGTGCAAATGATGTTCAGAGCTGTTGACACATATCTGACAGAGCTGATGAATGAACTATCTGAAACTCAAGGGCAATTTTTCCTCACATAACTTCGAATACCACAGCATATGTTTCCTAAGCATGTCAATATGAATGGTTGGGTGCAGAAGATTTTTAGGAAGCTCTTCCTTTCATGCAGCTTAAGGTATGATTTAACATAGCAGGCATAATTTTTAGAAGACTTATATTAAATTATTGCAGATGCCAGATGTATAGTCACATTTAAAAGAAAGAAACAGATTTGAAGTCATGTGATAACATCACAGTAACATACCCTCCTCATTTTTGTATTATGTGTGTTATGGGATTAAGTTATGAGTTATTGTGTATTACATATCTAAGCAATTCAGTAAAAAGCAGCTGATGGCTCAGCAACCTAGTAAGGGAGTAGAGTAAGGAGAAAACACAAATAGGGTTTGTTAGGTTTGTCTTGATTTGCCCAAGGTTACACAGGACTTCCCTGATAGCTCATGAAATTTAAGTAGTAGTTCTTAGCCCAAAGGCTTTGATTTCCAAAGCTCATAATTTGCATTTCAAATTTCAGCTTTGCTTTGCTTAGATTTCTTAGGAATTACACTAAAATATCGTTCAGAATTTAGCAAAATGCTTTTGTTTAAAATGTTTCTAAGTCCCATATCTTTTTTACATTGGTTTGTGATATTATTATTCAGTTTATTTATAATATCCTCGAGGTTTTCCTCAACAGTTTTTTTTGTCTGAAAGCACATATTGCAGTGGAATTCTGGGTTATTCCTGAAAAAGGAATTACAATTCCTCAGGAATTGGTTAATTAGCTGACTCCATAAAAAAAATTTACAATACATTAATTTTATTAAGCAATGAACACTGGTTCAGAATCTTACAAGACAGATAGTGAAAGAGGGAGAGAGGATAGCTGTATGAATAAATAGATGACTATATAATTGTATGATAAATATACCTGGTTTTCTATAAAACTTTATCATTAATACAGAAATGCACTGGGTCTACAGTTAGATTTTCACAATTGTCAGTTTTAAACATGGTTACTGCCTGCCTTTATTTGCATTTTCTTTGTCTTTGAAAATTCCTTTGACATCATAATTGGCACATTTATTACAATAGGCAAAGTTTTGCAAGGTTTCAAGAAAATTGAAGAAAATAAGTATTACAGGTTATTAAGATTTATCCTAATTGTAAAAATGAGTTTAGTTAATATTCTTAAA
This sequence comes from Chaetura pelagica, assembly GCF_000747805.2. Lineage (NCBI taxonomy): Eukaryota > Metazoa > Chordata > Aves > Apodiformes > Apodidae > Chaetura > Chaetura pelagica. The sequence goes on along the minus strand of NW_009952883.1, from coordinate 343,312 downwards.
ATTTCTTCAAACTCAGAAGTTATTTTCTACATAATTTCTATGTTTTCTGTAGACTTCAAAATTTATATTACAGATAACTGTCAGCATTGAGCCTGCTCTAAGTGCATATCCTTTTAGGGACTAAAAATGATCATATGACCAGTTCATCATTGGAGCTGACAGATGATAATCTGGCACGATATAATACTGCCACCAGCTTTAAATATATATTAAGCTGTAAAACTTCCCATAAAAATAATGAAGTCTGAGGATTTTGTCTAAGTGGAAAATGAATTTCTGAAGACTTTCCCCTTATATCTGAATTGTTCTGGGGCTTATTCTTAGTATTCTCATTCTTAGTATTCTGCCATTGATGAAGAAAACTATTATTTAACATTCAGATAATCTCAGCAAAAATGAAAAATACAGAAAAATACAGATAACTGGCACATGGTGCATATTTAAAATTTAAACTAAAAAAGAATTTTGTGCTGCTATATATATATTGACATCTCTCTCCAAAATGAATCTAAGGAATGAAAAGTGTTATGAATTCAGAGAATTTCATATAGCAATTGATGGAGTGAAGGGTGATCAATATATGTGACAAGGCAAAACAAGTCTGCTTTCAAATTAGAACAGGCTTGGTCAAAAGAACATGCATGCTTTGAAACTTGTAGGTTTTTTTATTAGATCCAAGGTACTTATTCAATGCTGCATATGGATGGTACCCAAATCCCAGTTAGTTCTATTTATACAAGTACAGTAAGTAGGAAAAAAGAGTAATTCTTCACACATTACAAAGGTCAGAGTAATCCTCATATAGATTTATGGGTGTAATTTTGAGCAAATCATGTCTTCATCCAAGTATTAGTGCTACTTTATGTTATATTTCATCCCAAAATAGTCCTTCTACAGCTTCAGCTCCAGTCTAATGAAAAGATCCTAATTCAGGCAAGCTTAACAGAACAGAGTAGGAAAAAATTTTGATTGCTTTTAAAAGAATACTAAAATCAATTCCCCCTCACTGGGGAGGAGTCACGGAAGCATCTTGACAGCCAGTAGCCTCTGTGACACTGTTGGCTCATTACACCCTTTTAGAATGTATCTGAAAGTCTTATCCAAAGTCTTATCTTACCTGTTTCCATATGACTTCATATGTACATATTCAATATCTTTATTTGCTAAAATCCATAACTAAAGTGCATTCTTAAGATAAGAAAAAGGTCATCCTTTTGTGAACACAGGATCATTCATTGACTCAGCCCAAAGCTATTAGCTATCTTGCAACCTGTGTGGTACTATGCTTTATGTCCTCGTTGTTGCAACAGTGAAACTTCATCTACTACATTTTTGGTTTGTGTTAATAAATAGCATGTTTATTTAAATAGTACTGATTTTAGAAAAATACTCATTAATACAAGAAGTCATGGCTAGATAGAACATTTCGTTTTGTTAAAATGTGTTCCCAGGAACAGATTCATTTTTCTAGTGATTAATGGTTGGTTATTCTGGGGTTTGCAGAAAGACAGAAAATCCTCTATTGTAGCTTTTTCCTTTTTTTTCCCCATTATTAGTGATTTTCAGCTGAGAAATAGCTATAGGAATAATTTTGGTATTATTCCTGCATGTGCACACACTTAAACAAATGCATATATCTGCTCACTTTGTTATGTGTTGTCAACATAAATTCAAATTATTTAACTTTTTCACAACAAATTGCTTCTTCAAAAAGAGGTATGTGCTCATCCTATGGAAAATGAGGTATATCTTTTGAAAAGTTAAGGAACAGTAATTTGCCAAAGTGGCTTCTGGCAGTTTTGTTCAGAGGCGGGTACATTCCAGTTTGACATGCTGAAATTAATATACTGTATGTATTTATATTGCCTACATAAGTGTTAATTGTTGCATCTTTAAGAGTCCTTTCATACAATTGCAAGTCTCTTCTTTCTAGCATTTTCTTTAGTGTTCTTATCGAAAACAACTAGAAAATTGCTCAACTCAACAACCATATACATTAAGTATTAGCTCCCATGCCCCACCCTTGAGCAATATTCAAAATCAAACCAAACTAACTTCTCCATTCTCCTTCCTTATCAAAGTCAAAATTAAAATTTTGAAAATTTTGCATTAGTGTATCCAGAGTAAGATTATGACATTTTAAAAAGCCAGTGAATCTGTCATTCAAAAAAAGAGAAACTAGTTAAAGAGGCAATTCATTTCAAGAGGGATGCAACTTGAATTTTAAGCAGGTGACCTACTGCTGCTGTTTCACAATTCTTCTAAGGAATCTATGCAAGTTTTATTCCTCTCTGCTAATGTAACTCAACTTGCTGTGCATAAAAGTGTAATAAATATTGATGGTAATTGTTAAACATGATATAGTGTTCCATGTTAGCAGCTCATCTACTCAGGAGATAATTCTCTTCATTGGGAAATGTCAATTAATCATGAGAGGAGAGAGGAGGGGAAGGGTAAAGAATGGGAAATGGAAGAACAAAGAGGAAGGGAGGGAAAGGGAAGACATCAGAATCTTGATTCAAAGCACTAGTGCAGTTTTGATGTAAAAACTTCTTCTCCTTGTCTGTATTTGTTTTACAGTACAATTTTGATAAAACAGATTTCTTTTTAAGCACCTATAGTGGTAAGTTCCACTCCAGAATTGCAGCAAAGGCTCTCCAGTCCCTAATGGGGACACAAGGGCCAATAGCCAGTCCTTTGGGGAGCTTCAATCCAAACGCATGGTAGGGATGTTCAATACATACTAGCCTCTGCCATAGTAAACCCCATGGGCCATATATAGTTACTCATATTCATGGAGGGAACTCAACTAACTCTTTTACATACTGATCTGGTCCTACTATGCTGAACTAGTTCCTAATGTAAGTTATTCCCTACTTTATCTTTTTTAGCCAGACGGAAGGCTAAAACAACAAATTGTGCTAACTGATTGTACTGGTTTGGGGTTGTGATAGAGTTAACTTTATTTATACTAGATGGTATAGAGCAATGTTTTGGATTCATGCTGAAAACAGTGTTGCTATCACAGGGATGTTTTAGCTATTGATGAGCAGTGCTTACACAGGGTCAAGGCCTATTCTATTTCTCAGACTGTCCTGCCAGTGCAAGTGCAGGCTGTGGGTGTACAAGCCCAGGATACCATTTGCCTTCTTTTTGCCTTTGTGGTAAGGGCCCATTGCTTGTTACTGGCTCAATCTCGTGTCTACCAGGACTCCCAGCTTTTTTTTCTGCCAAGCTGTTTTCCAGTGGGGTGGCCTCCAGCCCATGTTGGTGCCTGGGGTTGTCTTCAGCCCCAGGAAGAGGGATATTCGGAACACCAGGAATGAGAAGAAAAGATCTAATGGGTTGTCTGGGACAGACAAGTGCACTAGCTGCAACCTAACTGGGATGTGAAGCACACGCCAAAGTGGAAAGAGGAGCAAAAGGACAACTGTGGACACTTAATGGCGTCAGGGAGATGGAAGGGGCTTCAGTCATTAGCCCAGACAGCTGTGTCTCCATTAAGGAGGCAATGTGTACTCTGTGTACACTTCATTTGCACAGGACCATGGCATCTATGTGTCAATTTCCAGCATAACTTACTCTTACTAAGGCAAAGCCACAGCAGCTGAGCCCTCTTCACTCTACAGTCATCATGGTGCTACACCTCAGTACCTTTGTCTGGATAAGACAACAGTTCATTTACCTTTTGTTCTTGCTTTTTTTAGTTACAGGAACTCTGTGTCGTTTGGTCTTTACTCCTGCAGTACCTATTCTCTTGCAATGACTTATTAGGTAACGCTGTTTTCCTTGCAGCTTGAAAAGACCACTCTTTTCTAATTGAAGGAACTCTGCTGTCTGAGATGCAGCATGTTTTCAAAGGAAAGTACAGCAACAGGCAGGATACCTAATTTCTTTTACTGTTTAGGCTGCCTCTCACTGTTTGACTTTGTGCAAGTCCCTTGGGAGGCCCAAATTTACCACTGTCTGTTTGGGTGTCTTAATTTTGTTACCTACCAGAAAGTTTTGTTCTGAGAGGACTCAACACAAAGAACCGCACTTAAAGCTGCAGGTCCTTGATATATTAAAAAATCAGGATAGTCAGCTGAAGCAGGTGATAATGTTTCTGTTCTTCCAGCTCGATTTCATTTTCCTAGGTTGCTTCTGTTTTTTCTAACAGTAAGCTGTTATTACAGTTTCTTGGGTTTGTGCTTACTGATGTTATTTCAGGTTGTCACCTCTCTTGGTGCCCCACCTGTACTTCAGAGAGGCCAGCAGCACTTTTCAAGGATATTTCTGGTCCAAAGGCCTAATTCCCAGGCTGACCATCCCCAGACCAGCAGCCATTTTCTTTTATTAGTGCTTTTCCCTTTCTAATCACTACCTTTTTGGGGTACTTATATCACAAAGTTACAGTATTATGATTTAGAGTAAAATCCCAAACCAAAGAACAGAGCACTGTGTTATTCACCTTTTAAAGGCTTTTCTGCTGATACAGTTTGCTCACTGGGGCAAATGACCTTCTTTTGGAGCCAAATGTGTATCTTCAAAGTTTCATGTATGAGGCTCAGAATTATTTCCTGCCATAGACTTTTGCTTTCTCAAAATCTGCATCTAAGCAATCAGCTTCTTACATAACTGAACTGTGTGGCCTACTGGAAGTGCTCATTAGAACCTTCTACTTTATTGGCATTGGCCACTGCTGACCTTTAACTTGCCAATTCATCTCTCCATATTTCCCCTTCTGGAAAATGGACATTTGCTTCTATTGTGAAAAAAAAATATGGTACACTGCATCTGTGCTAGGTGTTACTTATATTACAGCCACCATTATTATTGTTATTATAATGCGGGGGGGAAGAAGGACTATTCTGCCTACTGTTTCTGAAGCTTGTGGAAGGAACATGTGTCAGTACAACAATACTTGTGAATATCAAGATATTGTCAAAGTTTAAAGATGGACCTGTGCTTTATATTTAAAGACTTGAATAACATCCTTCACCTCTTTCTTCCAGACAAAAAACTTTATTAAAAAATTATTAGTTTTTAATTATTGAGCTCTAGAGAGCATGGATACTTTTGAAATGAATGCTTAGATTCATGGACTTGGTACATTTTTTCCTATAAGTTGAGTCTATTAACTGTAATGAACAGGCTAAAAATCACTCTGAGTATCATAACCTGCCATTCAATATATGTAATGTATAATTCCCTTTTGTCTGCTTGCCTTTTGGCTGTGAATAACAATTTCTCACAGCTGCAGGATTTGGCTTTTAGTTTTTAAGTGGAATAATTTTCTTCAAGTTTGCAGTAAGACTCAGCTTCCCTTGACCTAACCCAAATATTGCCCATCACACAAGTACAAAAGTGCTTTCACACTTCAGAATAAATCACTAGAAATCCTTGCTTATGTTCCATTACAGAATATATCTCTGATTTTTATATGGAAAAAAATAGAAGCAGACTTTAAAGAATAATATGAGATGGAAGAAATTACTAACTTAAGGAGTAGTTGTAAGTGTTTAAGTTCTATTTTAAAATATTTATTTTGAAAGGCTTGGGCTGAAGTGTGACAACCTTCAAAATTATCAGTACAGTTTATAATGAGCCTGAGGCATTTCATGCCTTTAAGATTTCCTGGTATATCTACCCCCTGTGTGTCTTCTCATATTCTCTTTTAAACTTCACCTGCAAAAACTGTACAGTATCAGAAATAGGTTGAAGCAGAAAAGCAGTAGGAAAACAAGCTAAATTGACAACATTGCACTAGGAATTCAAAAGCAGTCTTGAAACACATACACACAGTGAAAATACTTGGTTCTTTTATAGCGAGGATATTCTTCAGTTCAACCTAGAGTACAAGGCCTCCCAGAGGGCACTTAGGAAGATATTTGTCTTTTATTTTAATGGCAAATATGTTTGCTGAAGGTGGTACTGTCTACCTTGTAGTTACC
>NW_009952883.1:302514-337241 GCF_000747805.2 Chaetura pelagica | reverse complement strand
AGCAGGAACCTCTTGTGTGTAGTATAGACACAGATAGCAAGAGATGCTTCAACTGTTGAAAGATGCCTTGGAGTTTCCTCCAGTTCAATGTGTAAGGCATTACATTTTTTAAACAAGCTTCTTTCTGCCATAAAGTTGATGTTGCCCTGACACATTTTCAAGTTAGCTAGGAACTATGGGCCCATTGGACATAATAGGATAGAGGCTAAATGAATGTGAGGAAGATCCCATTTAGCCACTTCAAGAGGAAAAGTAGAATTACTGGATAGGTAAGCAAAAGGTAACTATTTTCCTGAATGATGCTGCATCAGAAGCAGTAGATTTGTTTAATGCAGAAGGGCAAGTCAACTGCCAGGACATTTTAAGGAAACATGAAGGATATTGTTTTTCTACAAAAGGGCATCACTTCCCTGTGAGAGGTCAAAAGTGGGAAAAAGATCTATACGTCTCTCAGGATATTTATTCCTAGCTAACTACAGCAATCAAATATCTCCACAAAGCCATTACCTGTCTATTTCCCTCTCTGTCCTTGCTCTTTCACAATATTTAATAATTTTATCACTGCTTCCCCTTTCTAACACTGATTCTTAAACAATCATTAATAACAATGTAATCTTTCTTGTCGCAAGTTCACCAGGAGACTGCATAGCCCTACTGTGAGCTATTCTTCACAGCCTTCCTGCATAGACTTTCTATGGGTACAGCTTGTACATCTTTATTCTCTAATTTCCTGTTCACTCTATAGTACAGCATCTATTAGTCACAGGAAGTTGGAAAGTATAAGACTCTGAAGCTGGACTTCTCTGAGCCTTGCAAATAACCACAGAAAGGTTTTAGACCTTTGGGTGTAATGGCCTGTAAAAGCAAAAGGTGTAATTTATTGTTTCTTCCACTTACTGAAACTTAATGGATAGCCCACCTTTTGTGGAATTCAGTGATCAGCAGATGTTTCTATCTAATAAGAATTTTGAATAAATAGTGTTTGTTTTTTTTTCTTTTTAATGCATCACATTCCAATGTTATTGCACAACATTTTTACCCAATTATTTTTTGACATTCAGTTCAAAGCTGAAAATAATAGTTTATTTTTATTTTAAAAGCATATTTGTTTTACAAAATTAAATCTGTGACCACTTGTAGTAAAAAAAAAATGCACATAAATGATTCCTGTTACTTCATGTTAAATCAGTCTAAAAATGAAAAATATTAATATCAAGATGTATGGACTTGTACAAACACACAGTAACAGTTTGTATGTACATGAACTCACACAGGCCACAAATATATGCCTTTGTGACTTATGCAAGAGAAATAAACTAAAGGAAACAGAAATATTAAGTATAAATCATACCTAAGATAAGTTATTTAGTATTATATCAATAGAGAATTTCTATATTTGTTTCTCATTTTGGCTACAAACAACCTCTCAAAGTATATATATATATATATATATACATGTGTGTATATAAATATATATGTGAAATATCACAGGATGACAAGATTCTTAATGGCAGTGTCTTCCTTTTCCAGGTGTTGTTGTAAACCCTGCAGGCAAATGATTGATCAGCTTAATAACATCCAGGAATTAGTTCTAAAAAGTGCTGCACAGAAGTGGAATTTTTATGCTCAAGATATTTTTATCGCCAAAAAAACCCACAACTTGTATGTAAATTCAATCATTTATTGTCAGTATATTTTAAATCCTAACTGTCTATTCAAGGAATCCTTCTTAGTTCAGTTATTATCAGTTATTATTGGTTATATTACTTATTATTAGTTTTTATTAGAAAACAAAACCAAACAAACAAGAAAAAAAAGACAAAAAATAAAAGTAAGAAAGAAAGAAAATAATACCACTGAAGAGCTGCCATACACACACTTCTAATATTTACCATTTTTATGGTGTTAAGTGTAATTTTCCGACACTTTATGGATCCAAAGATTGGCTTCAATTTGGGGAGTGGGTACAGCTAGTTGTCAGCATTCTGAGTCCTTCCCTGGGACCTATATGCATGATCTAGTCCTTCTTATCAACGACTCATATAGAGATGTTTTAATATTATCTGGTAAAGGTAACTTAAAAAAAATAATAATGACTAAGCATCTCTATAAAAATGTTCATGAGGCGGTTTAAATTCTAACAACAGAAATAATTTTATATTCCTTCCATGATAGATTAGTATACATAATCATAGATGGCTAATAATATAAATGTGTAACTTTTCCATTCTTCGTATGACCCCTTCTTTATAGGGTAGAAGATAAAAAAAGAACTCTTAATTTCTGTTTCTTTTTTTTGTTTTTGTAAGAAATATAATATTTTTTTTCCCTAACAGTATGAAACAAAGGACTTTTGACTCCTGTATCCATTCTGAAACAGAAAGGTATCTGAGATTTAATTCATGCAGCCAATCAATGTTGCCATGTCATGCAACATACAAGGAATGAAGCATGAGAGTCAAATGAATAGATCTCCACATACAAGAAGGTTTGAGTTATCTAAGGTTTCAAATACAGGTCTACACATACATATAATTTTTTTAAATTTTTTTATTTTTTTTTTCCTCCACAGATTGCCAGAAGGAACTCCTAATACATTTTGATGCAGTTCAGCCCCTGAGCATCATCAGTTTTCACTCATACAAGCACTGGTCCGTGGAGAACATTTGTTTTGAAGGACAACTTCTGTACAGCTAGCAGGAGAATTGAGGTACTGGATATTTAAACTAAACTCTTTTTGGAACATGTTTATAAGCACTATTGCTTGCACTTATTAGTGTGTAAAATTTAAATCAAACACAGAAGTTCTCACCAGGATTTTTATCTAAATAAACTTACAAATCAAACATAGATTTGAAAAATAAATCCAGTTTTCTGGATAATATTGCTGTGTTTCTTGCCATGGGTTTGTAGAAGGTTCTGTTTTGAATGTGTTTACCGCTCGTTATAAATGTTTTCAAATAATCACTGTAGTATACTCTTAACTTGGTTGCACTGAGTAATTTTATAAAAAACAGTTTTGTCTCATGTTTAAAAGCATCTGATTCAATCTGGAAAACTCAGCAAACAAGTTTTAAAGAAAAAGTCTATATTGCACTTCTGACTTCCTAGATATTTCAATGTGGCTTGGTCTAGTTCTAGAATATACTGGGTTTGTTACTAGGATATGAAATCACCAGCAAGTTCTCATGAAGGTAAGCTGAAAGGTCAAGGATAATGCACCCTGTCAGGCAGTGAGAGTTTGTTCTCAAATATTATTAAATGGTTTGTGTAACTCAGTGCATGTTCTATTAGAAAGTATGAATAAATACAAATCTGTATTAATGAAGCAGGTGAATGTCAAAAGTGGTGTGCTCATTAAGAGCATATTGTGATATAAACCAGTGTGATATAACCGCTGCAGGTATGAGTCATTTGAATCTGGTACTCATTATCCAGATGAATGATGGATATTCACTTTAAATCTATGATGAATACAACTACAAATGGAAATAAAATGGAATAAACGTCTGCAGTTATGTGTTAACTGGTGTGCTTCATCATTTAGTAGCTGAACGAATTATGATCATGTAGTTCAGAACACCTCTAATTAGTTTTTGAGATGAGTCCTTATTCTCAACCTTAAACTATGCTTTATTAATAGGTCAACATAAAGAGCTTGCTCAAGTGTAATATGTGGCTGTGCAAACATATTTGGAAGCACATAGTTCATTGCTGGATGTTAGATGTTTTGCCTGCCTACCCAACTAATTGAGAATCATATCAGAAACCCAGAAAGCCAATGTAGTGAATGAGACAGACAGTGACCTTCAAACAGACATAGTTGAAATAGAACTGATGAACTTGACAAGAGTAGATTCACAGTGTCATTTTAAATATGGACAGTTTAACTCACTTTCCTGCTCTTGACAATGTATGGCAACCACTAAATGCATATGAAAGTTTGGCAGGTGAATTTTAACTTGTTTTCTCTGTACGAGCCTAATTAGAGTGACAGATTTTTTTATATAAAAAAGCATTTTATCTCTGAGTGCATGCAAAGCATTCTGGCATTCTGGCATCTAAGAGGTGTCTTTACTGTCCTTGAGGAGGTGATAGAAAGTGATAGGAGGAGAGAATCATTCTCTTTCTTGCCAAAGAACAGCGAAGATAAATTTAAGCCATATTTTTGTTAGAAAATTTAACTTTCTACAGATTTCTGTTTTTCAAAATACTAATTATAGGGTGAATAATTGTGTATACTGTGTGATAATTGTTAGGCTTTAGGCTGAAGGCTTTTCTAGTCCAATTTTGACAAACACGTGAAAATCATTTATGTAGATATTCTTTCTGCATAAATCTAACAGGTTACGGGACTAACTTCTGGCCTGCCAGCCTTTGTGCATGATGTCAACTTCATCTTCTGTTGCAATAGAGTAGAACTGAGTCTTGTGTCTATTTCTTAAGTCCCTGTGGTTCATTACTAAGTAATGTTAAAGTATGGCTTTATAGAAATTTTTATGTAAAAAAATAACATATATTTCCAGAGGATTACAAGTCACACTGTGTTTTATTCCATTTCTATAAAGATGGAAGGTTACTGTGGGACACTTTTGTGCCTTAGCAGGAACTGGTTCTTTTCTAGTGAAGAATATGCCCTCAAAACAATATTTTTGGTACTCCATGCCCCCAATCTCTCAGTAATTGCACAGTGTCAAATAAAAGATTTAGGGAAAACACTCAACTTCTCTAAATATGGTCCCCTGAATGTTTTCCTAGCTCTAAGATCCAGGAATTGTTTTATCCCTCCTTCCCCAAAATGCACAAATTCTTCAGTTTTTTGTTGAAGATTCTGTTTCTCTTCTTTAATTTCTGTGGATTTACCTTCTGTTGCATTTCCCTGGAATAGGGCTTACATACACGTGTGTAATCAGAATAGCTGATGCATGTCAAATCTGATTCTTCGTTTTAAGTTAATCACTCAGATAAATGTAGAACAGTGGTAAGATTTAAATAAACAAAAGAAATCTCTCTGATGTGTATTTCTGAAAAGTCAATGTCAATTTCTTATAACATCTGTCTTTGCCATGTGGTCCTTGGCATCGTGTCTACATTTAATAAATATTTTCAGAACTACTCTTTCTTTCAAATTTTGCTGGAAAAAATTGCAGCAGTTAGGAAAAACAGTTGCTAAAATGGGCAGTATGGGGGTTTGTATATTGTTATTTTAGACGATCTAAAATTTTGACAGTTGTAACATTGATGGACAGGAACAATAGTAGCAGTGATTTTCAAAAAGGCAATTCTGTATTGTCTTCCAAATGTGAACATTTTAATATATTAACATACTGAGAGAGTGGAAGGACCTGAAACGAAATAATCATTTTCTCTATATGCGGAATTTAACAATCCTTAAATGGCTTGTGCTGGATAAAAGAAAAACAGAAAAATGACCTTTATCTTTGTCACCACTGCAAATCATGTTGTTCCACAGTTTCAGTGATGCATAGAGGTGGAAATAACGGAGATGAGTACAATAGACTTTTCCATAGACTGAGTTTTCCAGGTCATTTAATTCTCTCTAGTGTCTTCAGAACCTTTCCAACAGAGTTAATGATAACAGATTGCCACATTATCCTGTTCATGGTGACCTGTTTGGGTAGCTGCCAGCAATTCTACTCACTCAAAAGTATGTGTGAAAAAAAGTGTTTACGGAATTCACTTGTAATGGTTATTATAAAGTATTCAGGGCAAATAAAATGAGATATTGTATTATTGAGTACTTAATGTGTTAAGCAATTATTTTATTATTTTGAAATTTGACACTTTAAATCTGGGTAGCTGCTCTGCTGCACCTGGTTTTGAATTTCTTTTGCAAACTCTGGCATTCTGCCAGGTTGTTGTTTTTTTTCCCCCAGTCTAACAAGGTTTTTTATTCAGCATATAGCCAGCTAAAGCTATCCACCCTAACTCTGTCCCTGCTAAAAGAGAAATAGCTGTGGCTCTGAAGGTGATGAATGTGGGTTTTTTTCCTGGGAATTGTGATTGCTTTTGTGGTGCATGAGCTCAGAAATGTGGAAAGGAGAAAGTCTCACCACCTGTGCACATGGTGGCATTCAGTCTCAGACACTGATATCTTAGATTTTTTTCTAATTGTTTTTATCTCTAGCTTTAACATAACTTACTGAGAACCAGGAAGCCTGAAATCAGATACATCATGTGAAGAAATCATGAAAAAAATTAGCCTGTGTTTAAGTAATGAATTTATTTAAATAAATTTCTAGAAATGTGCCCATTGGCTACTTGAATATTCAGTGTTTCTCCATTCAAATCAGAACAAAATAGTTTTGTAAAAGAGATCCTTCCTGGGAGTTCTACTTTGGAGACACTTTGCTCTTGCACGTTACCTCTGCCTAATTTTGAAGAGCTAGAGGGATCTAAAAGTTTAAATATTCCTGCTTATTCAAATTGATTCCTAACCTTGGACCTTTGAAGAAGTTTTGAAAGCTTTCTTTCTTTCTTTCTTTCTTTCTTTTAAACAACCTTTATTTCCCTATAAAACACTACATACATCATACTTGTACCATATCAATGCAAAAATCAGATTAAGAGTAATACCAGAGGTTACTTATTACACATAAATTATTCAGTTTGGTTTTGCAAGTAGAAGTCTTTATTTTCTAATTTAGGACTCATGTTCAGTCTTGTGGTGAGCATGTAAATCACCTGCATAACCTTCCCTAGTTCCCTGTAGAATTAGAAATACTAGAGGTGGAAAACATTTATTTTGTGGTCTGTTTTATACATGAAGAGCTCAAGTTTCAATATTGCATAAAGAATTTTGTCTGCTGGATGTGACATGGGACAGTTCAGCAGTTGCTTTGCTAGCAGCTGAATCATCTCACATGACTGACAACTTCCTTCTCAGGGTAGGGAGAGCAACACGATCTTTGGAATCATGAGAGTTATCACAGGTAGTAAAGTTATTTGTGTCATGCTAATTTTAAAAAGAAGGTTTAAAAGGTTTCTGACTTGTATGCCTGGTATCTTGTTGCCAATTGGCATGCTTGTATTCTGAGAAGATTCGTGTTTTCAATGCCTAAACTGGCTATAATGGTTCCCCACTTTCCTACCTATGTGTTTGCAACAGGAATAACTAGAATACCAGAGGGCTTAGACCTTGAACCCTCTTACTGTTAGACTTCAGTTTTGTTCCACAAAATTGCTTAATTTGAATTTTGTAATGAACTTTTCTATTTTGCTGAAACATAGGTCTGTGAATCTTAAAATGCTTGTCCTTGTTTGAGTGAGGATGAAGCCAGCTTTTTTCTGCTGATTTTTTTTCCTTCAGTGAACTCTATTTTAGGCAGCACACTTCCTGAAACTACCAGCAAGTTTTCCAGCTGGTGGACTGATAAAACTGTAATATTTACAGTTACTGCTGAAGAGACCAAGGCCACTTTGCTCTTCTTGTTGAATCTGCTGCTTTGGGCACTAAAGGAGCAGAAAGATTGTATCTACAACCCTCCTGTAGGGAGGAGCAAACTAAACAGCTGACTAAATTGGCAAAATGGAGTATTCCATCCCCATATGCGTCATACTCAATATAAATTCAGGAATCACATAAGTCAAGCTCTTTTCATCCATGGCTGGCATCCAAGGAGGACTCCATCTGCCCATCTCCTTTGATCCCTAGGCCTGTGCATTCCTGGCCCCTTGTATCTCCACACTCAGCTCCTGTCTGCTGTGCCGCTACCTCCAGAAGTGGTCCAGGACTTTTCTCTGGCTCAGGGGAGTGTTGTCGGAGTTGCTGAGGGTGGAGGGGGATGATAAGGGACTTGCACAGTCCTGCACACACTTGCATGTATTTGTATGTATTTCCTTTTATCACTACTATTTAATTAAAGCTGTCTAGTTTAGTTTTCAATTTGGAAGTCTCCTTAATCTCTCTCTTTTCCCTATCCAGTGGGGGAGGGGATAGAGAGCACAGTTTAGCACAGGACCAGCAATGAAATGAATTCTATAACAAGAATACTTGTTGTTAATACAATTTTTTTTTAAAGTCTTCAGGTTATTTTCTGAAGTTTTATTAGACTATAGTCCTGAAGTATACAAATATTAGGATAATTTTCATTTATATTGAGTACATAATTTTATATATTATATTGTGATATATATGTTTAAAGCTGACTGCAGACTAATGAGAATCTAATGTCTAACATATTAATAGTAGTTCACTGACTTCTGCTATAGCAGAACAGGGAAAATAGAAATACTATTTTAAGTTATTGCATTTATTCAGGTGTCAGATCTGCTATAAACCTCTCTCCCTACAAGAAACCATGTTTTATACAACTCAATGTGATCTAAAGATTTTATCCTGAAAGTTACTTAAGCTCAGTCAATGAAGCCTAACCAATGAAAATTCACTGCAAATTATGTGGTTCAGTTGTCTCCTTGCTACCCTCTCTTCCCTGTAGCAGATCTATGTATTGCATAGCCAATACATAATTGTGGAAAAGTTTTTTGTTTCATTTTGCTTGGTGGCTAAACCAGTACACTGGATCTAAGACAAATTTCAAGGCACAAAACTTCCACTTGCTGTGGCATCTTGTCTTTGCTACCACACTAGGCCACAAAGCATGCTATAATTTCTGAAGCAAGGAAGGTCCCTGCATTGCTACAGCATCAGTAATCCCAGTGTGAACCAAAGTGAGCTGCATGCACAGCCACTCCACTGCAGATGCCACTTGCCACTGATGAATGATAACTACTTTTACAAAACTAAGCAGGATAGGGCCTCACCCCCATCTCTTGTCTGATTTGGGGAGGCACCATGCTTGGTAAGAAAGCAGCAAAGGGTCAAGCCTATCAAGCCATTAAAGTCCAAGCAGGTTTCAGGTGTTTGTTAAGAACAGCTCTAAAATTTTCATGAAGACCAAATATGCTTTATTTCCACATAGTGAAAGTGAAAGCCCAGTCTTAGCTTTGGCTTTGGCAAGTCCAGCTTGGCCCATTGTACCACTGCCTCCCAGCAGCCAGGCTGAGATTAGACACAAGGCAGCTGTTCATTCATGATGGGATAGATGCAGGCAGATGGATATTGGGGAAAATGTTTCATAGTCACCCATCCTTTCCTAAGAAATGAACAGGAGAAAGTCTTACAATGTTAATCATATGTACTTTGTGAGTAATTAATGAAAACGTTCCAAGTGATGAGCATCTGAATCTTGAAGACAGTTTATTGACCATGTTTTTTCAGATACTCTATAAAATTTTATATGGAATTCAGGTATTTGGTTAACAGCCAGCTCTAGAAATCCCTGAGCCAGAGGTAGTTTCGGAAGATGCCTATATTTTTCATGACTTTTTTTTCACTACAGAAAGCCAATGACCCAAAATTGATAATAAAAAGCCATTCAGAGACTGAAGTCTTGCACAGGTTTTTCATTATACAATTTATTTATACAAGCACAGCATTCCAGGACACATAACTTTGCATAGGCATGTAACTGGTTTTGTATTACATCCATATACATTTCAAGTTTTCAGAAGTAATTGTAAAACATATGTTTATAATTGTTTTGTTTTATACCTCTAGGTTTGAATAAAAAATATGTTGAAATGCCATAAAGATGCTTACTCTATGCTGTCTTTTTACATGAGTAGAAGGAGAGATAAAGAAGCTGTCAACACACCAAATTTCTCTCAGGTTTTTGAACCTGAATCCACATTCATATCTCAAGTCACAAAAATATCCATATAAATTAAAATAAGTTTTGTTTGCAAAATATCTACATGAATTTTTTTAGAAGAATTCTAGGCTACAAATAACACACACACACACACACACACAAAAAAACTTATTAAAAAGATTACTTTTCTGGACTGTAAATATATTTCTGGGTTTTGCTGTACTCTTAAGAAACTAGTAGAAAATCCATAGCCTCACAGAAAAACTAGAATGCTGTGTAGTATAACAGAGCCACTCTAGAAATAAACATTAAACATCCCTAATATGCAACACAACTCTTTTATCAGCAGTTTCAGGGGAAAAATAATTACACCTACTTTGACAGGATGAGAACAAAAGCTCAGTATTATTTGTTGTCATTATATTAATTATTGGTGCTTATTTGTTATAGCAGGAGTATTTCTCCTGTTTCAAGTCCTCATAATGAAAGCTGTTTTCATCCTTTTAATCGCATTCAGTGGGGTTTCTAAAGAAGTTTTGTAATTAATTCTTTCAAATTCATATGAACATTGTTATTGTTTTAATCTAATTTTTGGCACTGATAGAAATGAGCTGCAAAATATTTAATGACACTTTGCAAGTACTTTCTTATCAAGTTTGTCATTGCCACCTGACACAAGCAATTTTAGAAGTCAACAGTCCTGTTAGTTAATTTTAATTAGTTTGGCAGTCATACATAATTAGCTCTTACCTTGATTTTCATGTCTTTTGGGGGGAAAGCTTGGGGGCTTTTTGAAAGCATAGACCCTGGATTTATTGATTGTGCAATTGTAAAGCCACTTTAATAAATGTTTGCTTGGACTTTCTATCACATGAAATAAAACAGATAACTACCAAATTTGGCAAAATGAATTCCATATAAAAAACAAAATTCATAATATTACAGTATTCGGATAGAAAAAGGACCTTGGGCAGTGTCCAGTCAAACTGCCTGCTCACAGCAGGTCAGCTCTGAGGTCAGACCAGGCTGCTTTGCTCTTCCTTCACTTCAGTCTTACAATCATCCAAGGCTGGAGACCGTACAGCCTCTCTCAGCTTGTGACATTGCCTGACAGTTCTTACAGTGGAAAACTTCTCCTTAAATTCAAGTTGTAGCTTTCTTATTTCAATTTAACCCTGTTCTCTCTCATCTTTTCAACTTGGGCTGTTTTGAAGAGTCTATCTTTGTCTTCTCAATGACCTCCCCACAGTCACTAGAGGCTGCTGTTAGGTCCCTTCAAAGCCATCTCTGCTCCAGGCTGAACAAACCCAGCTCTCCAGACTCTACTCATTAAGCAAGTGCTCAAGCCCCCACCACCTTGGTGGTTGCCCATGTATTCCCTCCAGTTGGTCTCTGTCTTTCTTGTGTGGAGTTGCCCAAAACTGAATGAAGTATTCTAGATATGGAAGTTCTCAGGGAAGTAGGAAATAAGACATTCTTTACCCTCCTAAGCCAAGATTCAGAAACATGACTGAACTGACACTTTTTTTCTGTTTAAAGACCAACTTTAACTTACAGTAACATGAGTCAGATACTTCATGTGTACCAAAACCAGAATTTGGCCTTCATGCATCCAAAGGGACAATCTTATGTAACTCCTCTTAAAAATTCCTGAGTTCAGAAACATCAGGAGGTAAGAACCACACTCATCTAATTGGATTCTGTGGAAAAATTCTTCAGTTGCTTTTTTTGGTGATATTTGCACAGCTACAATTTCCTGTAAACATCACACTCTCCATTCAAGAAAAAAACACTTTTAACTGTTGTGAAAGATATCCCTGTTTACTTGTTTTAAAATGGGTAGGAACAGTCCCAGTTCCTAGTCTGAAGAAAAATAGTTGAATGGGGCTGCTCCAGTCATGGTGACAACCAGGTGCTCATGCATACCTCTGCTTTCTCAGGAAACTAGCCTTGTTCTCACACCAGGAACACGACAGTCATCAGAGGAGCAACTTGCAAGGCAGTGAACATGATGAGGAACTCTTTAAGAAACTGGTAGAAATTAACATTCTGCGAGGGATTTGACAAAATAAAACTTCCCACCCTCCTGGCTTTTATAGAATATATCAGGAAATATAAGGGAATACTGACCCTTCTCTGTTCTGCCCTCTGGATCCTAAACACCCTCTCTCTAGATCGTCCTATTGTTATACTAAAATTAGCCTGTGTTCCCTCAAACTGTAACAATATATAAAAAGACCTTGAAAGTAGGAAATCTATAAAACAATCAGCTAAAAACCTAGTTCAAATTCTGCTGTACTTAATAGCAATGCTTCCAGTATTGCCAAGTCCATGAAATTTATAAAAAATTTAACAGCATGCATTCTGTCTGGGAAGTAGAATTGTATTAGAAACTGTATATATGCATTCTTTCCAAATAAAAAAAAAAATATCTATTGATAATACAGGGAATTTGGATTGAGCGTATTAATGTTCAGTGAAAAAACACAAATTAATTCAAACTTTATGGAACAATAACTGAGTGGAGCTATGGATTCATGGAAAGCCAGAAAATGTGGGGTAGTATGGAACTAAAAGACGCAGTATATCCTTTCTTATGTTTGTGTATCAGATTATTGAAAGAACAAAACAAACAATATTTTAAAAGCTAGCAAAAAAAAACCCCAAATCTCTTTAAAACTCTGCAGTGGTTAATTAGTTTGGTAGCTGTTAAGGAAATTCTGTGGTATCCCTTTAGGCAAATTTAATATGTTTGTGCTTAAATATTAAAAAAAAATAAAAAATAAAAATGGATTGGACATAGTTCTACCACAACACATGGTTCTACGTGGAGTCTGCAAAATGGGTCACAAGCAGATTTCTCATACACCCTTGCTCCAGCACCCATCCCCATGGGGTAGTTCAGGCCAACCATGAGTCCCATCCCCAGCCCTGATGCCCAAAGATTACCCCTGAGCTTGGGCCCCTTGAGTGATCCTATTCCAAGATGGCTCCAAGAGAATGCTGAGGCTGTTTCTTACCTTACCACCAAAGGAAATTTCACTCCCTTGCAAGGAGTCTTTCTGTCTCTGGCATTCCTACTTCCAGCCAATTTAAACCCTCCTTGCAGTTGGGCCTTGTCATCCATACCATGTCATGCTTCATTCACAAATTATCACTGCTGAGCAGCTATAATTAGAATTTCTCTTTCATAGCTAAGATACATTCTAGGATTTGAGAGTGGAGTAGGGAAAAGAAAGTGGGAGAAAACCCTCAGAAGAGGATCTAGAAAAAGCAGTATCAGTTGATAAATGAATAATTCATTTTCTGAAGACAAACCCAACAGAGCTCCTAGAATGAATGACAAACTCATGTCAGAAGGGAAACAAATGACACAGTATAAAACTATATGAAGATAAAGTAAAAAAAGATGGGCAGCTGTGCCAGTCAAATAATCTCACAAACCATTTAGCAAATAAAATAATTTAAAAAAAAAAAAGAGAGAGAGAGAAAAAGAAGCAGGAGAACCAAAAATATTTATTACATAAAGTTGCACCATCTTAAAAAAAAAATTAACAATAATTATAGAAAAAGCCTAGTGAGAGACATGTTGTAGCTGAACAACTCCAAGAGGCCAACATTGTCTGCATCTCTGTTTTAAAACTTAAGTAGGCTTAATTTTCAACTTCTGTCTTTGCTTTTCCCTAAAGAATATATAATTGAGTAGCAGAGGAATGGAATGAGATTTTTAAACATTAGTTTTAGTACTTATTTTTATTTTCCCTTTCATAGAAAGCAAACGTCTATTTATCCTACTGAGTTTCTACCAAGTCATCAACATTATTAAAACCCCAGTATGTAGATCATAATTTGTTCAGGAGATTTGTTTATGAACATAACAAAAGAATAATAATTCAATTAGGGATGAAGAATGACTCAATTTTAAAATAAAATGTTTTTCTTTAATATTTTATGCTTTTATGAAATTTATCAATATAATTTTTTTTTTTCTCTGTAGATTTTCAGAGTAAAAATAAATAAAAATCATAGGAATTCTTAAGAATAAGTAACAATGAAATGGCCCTCTTTGAATATGTGGTAATTGTCATACATAAGCAATCAGTCATATTGCTAAATTTAAAAACAGTTTGGAAAATGAAGAAGAAATGTGTATTTTTCTTGCATAGTGCATTGATTTTCTGTAACATATTAGTGCCCAGATAAATTCAGTCTTCCAGACAAATGAAGCTTCAGTTAAACAAGAGTCTAGAACTTGCACATTAAAATAAATGCAACTGTACTGATCTTAGCAACTGAATTAACAGATGCATATGCAGTAGTGTTTATTTATATGATAACATACACATTGCAAGTTGTATGTAGCTAAAATACACTTTTTTACAAATGAGTGTGCATTTTTCTGTTCCAGTTTTATAAGATTAGAGAGGCATGCATGAATTAGAGAGCAGAGAATCATAGAAACCTGGCCTTGAGCACTTCCAAGGATGGGGCTTCAACAGCTTCTTTGGGCAACCTGTTCCAGTGTCTCATTACCCTCACACTGAAGAATTTCCTCCTAATGTCTAACCTGAATCTACCCTTTTCCAGTTTTGATCCATTACCTCTTGTTCTTTCACTACAATCCCTTGTAAAAATTCCATCCCCAGCTTTCCTGTAGGCCCCTTTCAGGTACTGGAAGGATGTTATGAGAAGGCTCTCCTTGGAGCCTTCTCTTCTCCAGGCTGAACAGCCCCAACACTCTCAGCCTGTCTACATAGCAGAGGTGCTCCAGCCCTTGGATAATCCTAATGGCCCTCCTCTGGACTTTCTCCAGGAGCTCCATCTCCTTCTTATATTGGGGGCTCCAGAATTGAACACAGTACTCCAGGTGGAGTCTCACCATTTGGCTTTTCTTCAGAGAGCAGTTACTCCCAACTGACACATTTCAATTAACTGGCCTAATCTGAATTTTGTTTAACTGTTAAGAGTCTTCATCTACATTAAGGGACTATGCCTATATGATCAATGCTGTAGTCACCTTCTGTAGACCCATACGTACCATATATTTCTCCTAATGCCTAGTTTTATTTTCCACTTTTATTGCAATATCCTGATTTCAGTGTCCTTCATTCTCTTACCCCAGTTCAGTCCACTTTTGAGAGCTTCTGCTTAACACTTCAGTCTAGAATGTGTTCCCCTTTTCTGACTCCTGGATGTTCTTTCTCTGCCATGTGTGTTTAGAGCTTGTTTGAAGACGTATTCTTTGAGCATGAAGTATATCTATAATAATGCTAGACAGAAACTTGTAAACAGCCCTTTATAATTAATTCACCAGGAGTGTGAATTGCACACACTTGCAGAGTTGCCTGCATGCTTTGGCATTGCCTGAGCCTGTATCAGACCACCCACCACCCACTGGTGAAACAGCCCCCACATGTGCACCCTTGAGATGTGTGTGGGTCCTGTGTTGCTGTCTGCGCTGATGATGCCTGGACTGCATGTGGCTCCCTGTGTGCCCCAATGGTGAAGATGCTCTGTCAGCCCTATCTCAATGACAGCAAGGTGACTGGCATTCTCAAACTGCCATAGTCTTTTTGTACTTCTTGTAACTTTTTTTTTTTTTTTTTCCCAAAAAAATCTATTGGTAATCCCCTGCTTGCTGTTTAACCTAGCAGTCATTGGCATCTTCCTCTCTAGGGCTGTCAGCATTTGGACAGTCTCTCAGACTGTGCTGGATAATCCATTCACATGACATGCAGTCCCATTCCCTCTCTCAGCTGCTGTTTTTGTATGGCAAGGGCAGCATGTGAGCATCATCCCACTCAGGAGCAATCCCACTTGCCTGTTATTGTCTTCTGCTACTTCTGTACTAAAATTTTCTTTCTAACCTGCAAGGGAAAGAAGAGCATAGAAAGTCACTTGGCTTCAGGTGGTTTTGAAACTGCTGAAAGTGAGCTTGATGAAAATCCTAGCACAACAGTTAAGAAATAATAAGTGCATGTTGATTTGGATGCTCTCTTACAACCACACTGGAGAAGCTTAAAACTCTGTTCTGTAAATGTTTTGACTTAAAGTCAGTCATAAGCATCTATGTATATAAATTCACTGGTTTCAGAACAAAGTTGGCTGCTGGAAATGATGCTACTTATGTAGGACAGATAATGAATTCTAGCATATTTACCTTGTGATAACCAATTTGCATTTGTTTATCTTTCCTCTGATTTCTATGTTTTTTATTAAATTCAACTAGAGTGATTACCAATATTTGAATAAATGCCAGATTTACTGCATATTGTGTAAAAAAATCATTCCTTTAAGTCACTGTGCCAATCTAATGTATTTACTGTGGAATGGAATAGATATTTAATGTCAGTTATGCTTTGAGATGTCAGAGCACATTTTGTGTGTTTTTTGTTTATTTTTGGCAATTTATTTTTCTGTCAAATACTGAAACATGCCATACATTGTAAAAGCAATTAGATGTAGCTCAAGAATAGAGTAATACATTTGTAGCAATTGTTTTCTTTTCAATAATAAAATAAAAATTCTGAACATGATTTAGTACGTACACTCTTTAGTAAGTGTTGATAGTGTGTTTGAAAAGGGTTTTGGAGATTCTGACCTTACCAGAAATCAAATATGGTTGATTGAAATTCAAATTTTTATATTTCTCAGAGAGATTTTAGTTCCATTTTTTTAAAAAGCCAGGTAGTAGGTAGATAGTCCATGCTACTGGCCATACTAAATTGACACAGAATTCTTCTATATTTATATGTCTTTAAGATTGTGGAATTCATTGCTTTTATTAAAAACAAAAACAACAACAACAACAAAAAAACCACAATAAAAAAACCCAGAATTTTTTTAAGAAGTTACAGACTTAACAGCACAGTTAGAGTACTGCAATTGATTTTAGATTAACTATGTTAAAAATTTTCACCTCTTTATGTCTAAAATTGTTTTTTAGAAAAGAATGAAGCATTAATAAGCTTAATTAAATATATTTCTGCTTTGAACTATAAGCTAAAATTGTAATAGGTTAGTGTTATTAAAAGCACTGAAGAAGTAATGTCTTCAGGGTTTTCTATATTAGCAGAGTTATGTAAAACCTTTTAGTCTGACAGCATTTGGAATAGCAAATGTTTGTAATATTTTATTTACTTCTAACAGAATCACAGAATCACTTAGGTTGGAAAAGACCCTTAAGATCACAGAGTTCAAGCATTAAGCCCACTCTACCAAGTCCAGCACTAAGCCATATCCCCAAGCACAAGATCTAAATGACTTCTAAGCACATCCAGGGATGGTGACTCAACCACCTCCTCAGGCAGCATGTTCCTACGCCTGACAACCCTTTCAGTGAAAAAGTTCTTCCTAACATCTAGTCTAAACCTCCTCTGGTGCAGCTTGAGGCCATTTCCTCTTGTTCTATCACCACTTGGTCTTGTAGAACTTCATACAACTTGTATTGGTCCATCGACCCTAGTTGGTTAGCACTGGTAGAAGTGCTTTGGATAGCTTAAGACTTTAATTAAGGTGGTAATTGTGTTTATTTTTAAAATTAAATATCTTGTAACTCATCTGAATTGCTTGTTTGCAAATATTTGAAAAATCAATATGCTGCATTTATATTCACAAAACAGAATTGGTGTTGTGAGATAACAAAACTTTACTGTATTTTTTATTATTATTATTTTAACTCTGGTATTTTCACTGCTATTTGCATCAAGAGAATGCAGTCATGGTACTTGAGGTGTTGTTTGTTTATAACTACTACAGTCTGTGTGAATTTCAGCAAAGATTTTCATTTATAGGTGCCTCAGGTATATGTGAAAATGGTAGACTGATCTGTGTCTGTGGAAACTTCCTTCTTCCACTTCCTTCCTCAAGTTTTGTTTTTATTATTTGTGTATTTACAAATTTATAACATTAAATTCAAGGTTACATTCATATTTTCCATCCCCTCATTTCAAAGCCCTAATTACAAACAAGTTTCAGAGTATCTCCAGAGGTATCTACAAGGGGTGACACAAAACAGTAATTTCTTTTTAATGGCTATGTGAAGAATGAAATCTGAATTAGGAACTGTGTGTGTGCCTTATGGGTATTCCTGATTTTGCTTAGATCTGCCTATAGACCTCAGTAGAAACATCAGTGAGTGACATTCATAGTGTTTCCTGGTGGTGAGTATTGTCACTTTGTCACTGCTATAAATTATGAAACTCTTTGAGAAATAAAGTTTCTTGCAATTGTTTTTAGTTTATTTGGGACATCTGGCCTGAACTTTTCCAGTACTAGGTTGATGGGGGCTTTTTTCAGAAGAGGAGTTGTTATTTTCTGTTGCTGTTAAACTCTTTTGTCCTGCTAGGTCCAGACAAAAAACTTGCACAGGCTGCTTTTAAAATTCCACTCTACAAAAATGCCTTTGATTCTTTATGGGAAATAAGCACTGGGTTTGTAGCATTTAACCTCTATAATACAGATACAACCTAAGATAACTACCATAGCAAATATTCTTCTGCATATATTTTAATTATTGATAAATAGATGTCTCCTTTGGGACCCCTGCAGTTATCAACACTATATGCTTTACTGAAGCTACCAACTGGACAGCTTCAAAACACCAGAAAACCAACAGCAGGGATGAGATCACTGCAATGAATTTCAAAAGAAAAGATTCACTGTAGGAGTCTATTGATCACTCGTATTTCAATCTTCTGTCTACCACCCTAGAGGTGACTGTTTGACAAGGACACCCTCCTGCACTGCAAATTCACATGTGCACTGGGAGTGTGGCTTCACCTTGAATCCTCACCAAAGGAATTGCTTGTGAAATGAATGTAATTAAAACATAGTATGCTAATTAAAAAAAAAAAAAAAAATGAACAAAAGGAAAAAGAAAAAAGAAAAAGGAAAAAGAAAAGAAAAGAAAAAAAGAAAAAGAAAGAAGGAAAAAAGAAAACAGAAAAAAAAAAAAGAGAAAAGAGAAAAAAAATAAAAAGACCCTGGGATTATATACAGTGGTCCCCCACATACAGATTAACAGCAGCAGCCATATGTTATTCCATACTGATTCCATACTATATTATAAGCATCTCATAGAGTCTGATATCCATGTTATGAGGTATATTTTTGTTCACTCTCTTAAAAATGTGATCCTTCAATAAGCATGTACTTTTGTCCCACTTGTATTTTTCTTTCAAGGTTATGCTTTCATAACCTTTCAGGAC
Organism: Chaetura pelagica; assembly: GCF_000747805.2. NCBI lineage: Eukaryota > Metazoa > Chordata > Aves > Apodiformes > Apodidae > Chaetura > Chaetura pelagica. The sequence goes on along the minus strand of NW_009952883.1, from coordinate 318,358 downwards.
AGGTTTTTCCCAAGGGCAGTTTTCTAAAAGAAGGAATATACATCACTAAAATATAACTAAGAAGAGTCTTAGCTCAAGAGGAAGAAAATTCTTAGCTCACAGTAAGTTCAGAAGCAAAATAGGATATCATGCCTTCCGTGAGAAGAGTTTCTTCCTTGAGGTGGAAGAAGGCAAAATGTTATGGAACACAGGTAACTCAGTAATGTTTCATATCTGTGCTGAGTTCATTAATAACTTGGAGAACCTATAATCATTTCCTAACTGGATTCATAAATCACAGCATCTTGAAATTACCAAGAATACCTTTTGGACAATTATGTCAAGAGCTCCAAAGTTCTTGCTGTTGTGGTTATTTGACAGCTATTAATAACTCCTAAGATTATGTAAAATAAACTTCTAGGTGATACTCCTACAATTGCAAGTATTTTCTATTACTTTCAGAAAATTAATAAGAGCCATTATGTTAAGTAGAACTAATGAGAGGGATTTATTTATCTCTTCTCCAGATTTATGCTAATTTGAGTGCATCTGTAGTTTGAATTAGACTGTCTAATGCTGCTTTGGCCAGGATTAGATTTCTCAAAGGTTTTGCAGTCTCATATGGTTACTGCTTCCACTCAGCTATTTCTCCTCCAGTATTTTTAGTCTTGGTTGTTAACACTAATTGCAGAAACTAAATAATTCATTTTAATCTTTAATAAGTTTACATATTTTCAAATTGATTCTTCGAGTGTGAAATCTCTGTTGTCATTGCAATTTAATTTCTTAGCATCTTAGAACACGAATATGAAATTAAGCTTTTTCTATTGTTTTAGAAGGTGACTAAGCAACTATTGATGTCAGAAGGCATAATGTCCTTCTCTTGACTTAAACACAATTAACACTTGTAATCATAAATTCCCCTTATCGGTGTCTATCAGTGCTGACACAGACTGATCTTGGCAAATACCAAGAGTAGACAAAGTCCAAGGTAGTTTTGTAAATGTCAATGTATGACATCACCACAGGGAGTTGGCATCTTTCTGTACTGACAGAACGGAAACTGTAATTAGAAATTAATGACAAGATGCTTTTCATCTTTGATGAGAAAAGATTTTTTTGTCAAAATGTCTCACTGCAGGAACAATTGGTCTCTAAGCATTTCTTGTCCTGAACATATTTTGCAAAATAATAGAGGGGTGGAAATAAGAACAAAATTATTGCACTTTGTTGCTAAGTGACAAAATAGCAGATGTTTTGCATTTGTGGAGAAAAAATGTTTGAATGTTATTCTATTGTGTTATTGACAGATTCCATTTGGAGGAAGACAATATTTTTGCTATTTAAAAAAAGCATAAATAAAATCAGTGGTATTAAAATTTTTGAGGGCTTATGTAGGGAGCATTTTAAAATTACTTGGCAAAAGTAAATAATCTAGTTCAGAAATGTGTTTTATGGATTTGTTCACATGATACATAACCACTTTAGATTGATAAAGAACCTGAATTATGTTTTCTTGATTTTTTAAATAGCAGAACACCTATCTGGTCAGTAAGTGGAAGTGGTATCAAATGCCATCTGAATTTATAATGCTTAATTATTGGCCTAGTAAATTGATGTATAATGCTTATGTTAAAATTAATATTTAAATGTATGTATCATGTTTAATATTAGTTGTGTTTGAACTATTTTAAATTAAATATGATCTTTGAAGCACTAGAGAAACATAGCGGAATGGTATATCATGTGTCAGTACATAACTGGGAAGTACATGGTTTCCAGATTGGCATAGTTTGAAATTATGGTATAAAGGAAAGTAAGATTAACTGTGATAAACAATGAATGTCCTAAGTTTTTAGTAAGTCCCATAGATTTACTGGACATCTTAATCAGTTTGCAGAAGATTAGAGAACACAGTTAGTCTCCATAGCAAAAAAGTCTGTTGAAAATTAGATAAGACATAGGCTGCAAATTGAGCTTTCAGGTTTGTATCTTATTTTTCCTACCATTTACTTGGAATTTGCTATTAGTTGAATATACAGACAGTAGATTCCTTTGCTAGTCCTGTCCTTTCTAACTCAGTAGTACTTCACAAATCCTGAAAATATGAAAAGAAATTCCAGTTCAAGGTGTAACGTCTGTGCAATTAAATGGAGCTTTCCTTGTATTGAGGAATTTAACTCCAAATTTAACTCTCAAATTCACTCTTCAAAAGCAAATATTGAAAAAGTATTCACAAAGCAAGTCAAGTGGTGCTTGCAAGTATGTAGGTTGAGTTAAAGAGTAAGAATCTGTATGTGTGTAAACAAACATATAATTTACTAGATCTATTGAAGCAGGAAAAAATGTTTTGTTCCACTATCCCCCTTGACATTTCTTTAGTTTGATGGCAGTGGGATTTTTTTACTTTGTCTTAAATTAAAAATTGTGAAGTTGCAATCTCTGGAACCTTTTTCCAGATTATTCTCACTTGCTTTTTTTGGCTAGACTTTGAGGTTCATTCAGCTTTTTCTCTGAAGAGGCAAAACTTTCAGAGAAATCAATCGCAGAATTACAGAATCCTAGGGGTTGGAAGGGACCTCCAAAGATCATAGAGTTCAACCCCCCTGCCAGAGCAGTATCACCTAGAGTGCATCACACTGGAACGTGTCCAGGCAGGGTTTAAATGTCTCCACTAAAGGAGACTCCACAACCTTTCTGGGCAGCCTGTTCCAGTGTTCTGTCACTCTCACAGTTAAAAAGTTTTTTCTGATACTCACATTGAACCTCCTATGCTCCAGGTTGCACCCATTGCCCCTTGTCCTATCACTGACATCACTGAAAAAAAGCTTAACTCCATCTTCCTGACACTCACCCTTTACATATTTGTAAACATTGATGAGGTCGCCCCTCAGTCTCCTCTTCTCCAAACTAAACAGACCCAGCTCCCTCAGCCTCTCCTCATAAGGGAGATGCTGTTCTACTCCCTTCATCATCTTGGTGGCTCTGTCCTGGACTCTTTCAAGCAGTTGCCTTTCTTTCTTGAACTGAGGGGCCCAGAACTGGACACAAGATTCCAGATGCAGCCTCACCAAGGCAGAATAAAGGGGGAGGAGAACCTCTCTTGACCTACTAACCACACCCTTTCTAACACACTCCAGGATGACATTGGCCTTCTTGGCCACAAGGGCACATTGCTGGCTCATGTCATCCTCCTGTCCAGCAGGACCCCCAGGTCCCTTTCTCCTACACTGCTCTCCAGCAGGTCAACCCCCAACCTGTACTGGTCCATGGTGTTTTTCTTCTCCAGATGCAAGACTCTACACTTGCCCTTGTTGAATTTCATCAAGTTTCTCCCTGCCCAACTCTCCAGGCTGTCCAGGTCTTGCTGAATGGCAGCACAGCCTTCTCGTGTGTCAGCCACTCCTCCCAGTGTAGTGTCATCAGCAAACTTGCTGAGGGCACACTCTGTTCCTTTATCCAGGTTGTTGATGAAAATACTGAACAGCACCAGTCCCAGTACTGACCCCTGAGGGACTCCACTAGTCACAGACCTCCAACTAGATTCTGTCCCATTGACCACAACTCTGATTTCTTCCTTTCAACCAGTTCTTGATCCACCTCACTACCTGATCACCAAACTCATACTTTATCAACTTACCTACAAGGATGCTGTGGGAGACAGTGTCAAATATTTTACTGAAATCGAGATAAACCACATCCACTGCTCTACCATCATCTATCTACCTAGTAATTTCCTCATAGAAGGCTATAAGGTTGGTCGAACATGACTTTCCCTTGGTAATACCATGTTAACTGCTCTTGATGACCCCCTCAAATCAATGAAATTTCATACATCACAGTACAGATTTAAATAAATGTAGTTTGAAATTAGAGTATCTTCTGTGTAGATTTTTGCTGAAGAGACACAATTTAATTTTTTTTTATTTGATAATTCTTTTTCACTAAAAGGATTTGAATAAACAGACTGTAATAAGTGTTTATAAGGAGCTAAAATATTAAGGCAGTGTTTCAAAATCTAATATGCTTTTCAAAATTTTTGTCACTGACATAAAAATTGCATACATAGTCATGATTTATAGTGTTAAAATCTGAAAAAAAAAAAAAATCAATAAATTGGGTTCAGTTGAAAAGAACAGCTAGCCAAATTAATTGTCATTGCTTAAAAAAATATTTGAACTTGTTTTGTCTGTGCAAGCTATATCTAGCTGGAAGCCAGAGGGAAGTTGTTGATCAGATGTTATCACCATTCTGTTGAATATAACAGATGGTGGAAATTACCAAATTAGAGATAGACAACAGTGTGCAAAAAAACTAAAGAGAGAAAATCATGTGAAAATGAAGGAGAGGCCACTTCATAGCATGGAGTGTCTCTGCCTTAGTTACCAGGTGGAATGACAGGCAAGAGACTGGCTCCATACACTCATCTTCCTTCATTATAATATTTGCCAAAAACTTAACAAAGCTCATTGTCACTACCCCATTCTCCTTCTCTCTACTGTACTTGCAGGTACACTTGCAGGTGTTTTTAGAAGTGCTAAAATTCTGACAGTTTACCTTAGGGTGGATAATATTATTTTTTTTTATTTTTGTCTTGGACCAAAACTGACAAAGGCCTAAAGGAATTTTTAGTATTTTTTTCATCTTTCTCAAACCATCAAGTAGGCAAAATTAATTTGAGGAGTTGAACAATGGATTTTAACGTTCAGGAGTCTACAGAAGTGTTTAGCTTATTTGAAGTTAGTGCTGCCCTTCCTATGTAAAGGCAAAGATAAACAGACATAAGTTATGGCTTATACAATAGACACTCTGTAGCCCTTGCATTAATTAAATAATTAATAATTTAAAAACCGTAGTACTCCTTTTCAAATCAGTCTCATATCTTTTTTATTATCCATGCCAAAAAAATCTAGGTATTTATTTGCATTTGCATAGATCTCCTTGGCAAAAATGATGCTGAAAAATAGCCTGTCTTAACTTCTCTAGAATTCTTGCAGAATTTGTTTAAAAATTGGATAATTTATTTTGTATTTAGAGCACATAGAAGTTGAAAAAAAATGTTTTTCATATTAGTGTCAATAAATGACTGTGGTTCTGTAGGATTATAAATAAATAAATTATAAAGGTAAATTCTACTGGACCAACCCAGTGGCCTTCTACTGTGGAGTGACTGCATTGGTGTATAAGAAAAGAGCAACTGATGCCATCTTTCTTGACTTCTCTAAGACTTTTGACATGGTCCTCCACAACATCCTTCTCTCTAAATAGGAGAGATACAAGTTTGATGGATGCTCTATTTGATGGATAAGAGATTGAATGGGTGTTATCCAAAAACTTGCAGTCCTCAGGGCATACATGGAGGTCTGTATCCATATTGTGACTGATACTGTACAATATCTTTACTAAAGGCATAGACTGTGGGATTAACTGCATACTCAGCAAGGTTTTAGATGACACCAATCTGGGTCATAAGCTTGACACACTTCAGGGAAGGAGTGCCCTCCAGAGGGACTTGGACTGGCTTGAGGAGTAGACCCATATGAACCTCATGATGTTCAACAAGGACATGTACAAGGTCTTTCATCTGGATCAGTGCAATTTCCAGTATCTACGCACAGTAAGTGATAATAGATTGAGAGCAGCTCTGTGGAGAAGTACTTGGGGATATTGATAGATGTAAAATTGAACATGAGATGATGTTGTGTACTTGCAGCCCAGAAAGCCAGTTGTGCCCATGGATGCATAAGAAGTATGGTCAGTAGACTGAATGAAGGAGATGATTTTCCCCTTATACTTTGCCTTCATGAGGCTCCACCTGTAGTACTGCATCTTTTTCTTGGGTCTCCAGCCATGACACATGGCTGTGTTAGAGCAAGTCTAGAGGAGGGCCATGAAATTGATCAGGGGTCTAGAGGACCTCTCCTATGAAGAATCACTGAGTTTGGGTTGTTCAGCCTGGAAAATACAGGGCTTTGGGGAGACCATATTGAGGCCTTTCAATACTTAGAGGAGGCTTATCAGAAAGAAGCAACAGTTTTAAACAGAAAGAGGGGAGGTTTAAATAAGATATAAGGAAGAAATTCTTTACTATGGGGAGACTGAAACAGGATGCCCAGAGAAGTTGTGGATTCTCCATCCCTGAAAGTATTCAAGACCAGACTGGATGTGGATTTGAGCAGCTGAATCTAGCAAAAGATGTCCCTGCCCATGACAGCAAGGTTCAACAAGTCAACCATAAAAGGTCTTTTCCAATCCAAACCATTGTGATTCTGTGATTCTATGACATCATGATCTAGTCTGTGTCCAGGATGACCGACTACAGTAATTTCTGGGTAATGCTGAAACAGAAACATTTAGGGTTTTTCTTTTTAAAAAGTTATTTATTTAATTATTTGTGAAGTGTTAGATAGTCCTACCTATTCTAAACCAGTCGTATCTAGTCTTTTCTGTTCTATACCAAGAAAATCTTTAGTAAACAAAGTAGTATTGGTGTTCTGAACAGCTTGATTCTTAAGTCCTCATTCATAATATTTTCACTCCTTCAGACTGTCAGCAAGTTTATCCTTCTGGTGATTTTCTGAGGCGACATTATACTATCCCCACTTCACTAGGGAACTTGGTCACAAATCTCCAAAAGTCCTGAGGTGTTTTTATGCCTTACTCAAGAAGCTAAGAAAGTGACTGTTGTTTTGTTTTGTTTTGTTTTGTTTTGTTTTGTTTTGTTTTGTTTTGTTTTGTTTTGTTTTGTTTTGTTTTGTTTTCTTAGCACACTCACAGAACTTGAGTTCAGAGCAGAGCTCTCACTGATTTTGGTTTTGACAGTCAATACTTAGGACCCCTGAAAGTTGAACTTCATCTGTCTGAAACATATAGTCCTGTCAATTTCCAGTACATGGTACCTAAATGAGGTAGGGATCCTAAAGGAAATACTATGTGATCATGTAACTAAAAATTGTATTAGAATGGCTACATATGGTCAGGCACATTCTATTTTTTCAGTTTTTCTTTACAGCCTGCCATACTTGTGATTCATTTTGTTTAATTGGCAGAAGGTAGGGACTAGAGGAGGGTGGAGGGGTGTAGTTTTTAATAAGTTGGAGATTATATTTTTATTTTTATTTTTATTTTTTACAGCTAGTTTCCTGTTATCTGTTAATTTCCTGTTCATTTTCAGCCTGGGATTTTCAAAAGTACTTTACCAAGGGATGAGTGTAAGTGGCAGACAGTGGAAGCAATCAATTTTTTTTTTCTTACCTCCTGGGAAGCTTTGTAGTTCACTCTCATTTTTAGGAGGTTTTGAGAGGCTGTAAGAAATGTTTTCTTTTTCCTCTTTCTGCTGCTTGGGTTTGTCCTTTTGACAATCCTCTGCTTTTACCTTTTTCTTTGTTTATTTATTTTTTTGTTGTTGTTCTTTGCATATTTCAGAAAGTTGTTTCTTCTTTTCTTTCTTATTGACTGTAGAAAAATACAGTGGTCTTCCTTATTTGCTTTTTTACCAAGCTCCATACAGTCCTTAGACCTGGAAGAAGCATATGGAGAAAAAAACCCGTTTCTCCAAGGTGAAATATGATGAGTCCCCAGAAACTTAAGTTGCTGAAACTTAAAAGATCTAACTATGTGTGGATTGACACTACAGAGATTTATAAAAGGTGAAGTTTATAGATGTTTTCAGAAGAATCAACAAAGAACACCTATGGCATCTGGACAACACACTTCTCAAAAATGATACATGAGATAGATGTGCTAGAAATTCTGATTTTCATTATTTAATAGCTTGGTATTTAACACAGGCAGAACAAGCTTTTATTTTAATTTCAGCAATAGTGCCTCATAAATTACAGAAGAGAAACTTCAGAAGAACAACAAAAGGACATAACAACATCACAAACATGTAAAATTGTGGCCTGAATGGTCAAATACTATGAGCAACTGCAACAAAAGAATGTTTATACAAAGTAATCATCCACTTTGAGAGTAAGTAGCACCTGCGCAACCTCTATTGTAATTATTTTTATCATAAAATGAAATAATTTCTTCAGAATATAATTGTATTTGTTAGAAAAATAAGGGTTTATTTTTTTCCATATAAAACTAACATTTAGGAAATCAGTGGTGCTTGCTTTTTTTTGCATTCAATGACTCAGTCAATAGACATGTCAAATTTAATTTACATCATTCTTCATGTGCCACCTGGGATTAGCAGAATTCAGTCCAAAAAAGTGGCAGAGCTGGTGAGGGTTCAGAGAATTACAGAATCTTAGGGGTTGGAAGGGACCTCAAAAGATCATCCAGTCCAACTCCTCTGCCAGAGCAGGATCACTTAGAGCACATCACACAAGAACATGTTCAGGCGGGTTTTGAATGTCTCCAGTGAAGGAGACTCCACAACCTCTCTGGGCAGCCTCTTCCAGGGCTCTGTCACTCTCACAGCAAAGAAGTTTTTTTGATGTTTACGTGGAACCTCCTATGTTCCAGTTTGCACCCATTGCCCCTTGTCCTATCACTAGACATCACTGAAAAAAGCCTGGCTCCATCCCCCAGACACTTACCTTTAACGTATTTGTAAACATTGATGAGGCACACTATGTTCCCTCATCCAGGTCATTGATGAAAATACTGAACAACACCGGTCCCAGTACCGACCCCTGAGGGACTCCACTAGTCACAGACCTCCAACTAGATTCTGTCCCATTGACCACAACTCTGACTTCTTCCTTTCAACCAGTTCTTGATCCACCTCACTACCTGATCATCAAGAGCACACTTCTTCAGTTTATCTACAAGGATGCTGTGGGAGACAGTGTCAAAGGGTTATTCCACAATAACAAATAAATGAAAGAAGTTATATTTCAAAGATATGTTGTAAACCCCTTACATGATTTTTTTTTTATTTTTTTTTTTGTGAATTCAGAGAGAGGGAGAAGGGGGTTGCACTGTTAGTTCATTACGATTGGCCTGAATTAATTGAGAAATTTATGGGCACCTCAGTTTTAAAGAGTAGTTCGGGCAGAGATACTATGTGCACTCTGGAGGACTACATATTTGAGGTTTATTTCCTGGGATGCAGAACAAGAGCTCTATATTGATTGCCTTGGACTATGATTACTGCTGTAAGATGATAGAAGTAAAATGTTTGGTATAAATTATATTGACATGGATATTAAACTTCATTTAAATTGTAATCCATTACAGAATAAGCAGTGTTAGTGCTCAGATGATGTTGGCTTGACAACTTGGAAGTAAAGGTGGAACTGGGCATTATATAGCCTTGAAGAGATCTGGATACATTGCCAAGGAAATATTTGGAAGAGAAGGAATATTTGCTGTATTCTCTGTCTGATCGTGAATAGATAAATACAGTCGATATTCACTTTTCCAAGCAGGAATTCAAAGCCTGTTATTTTCTCCTGATTCAAAAAATACCTAGGGAACCTTATGCAGAGTTTGGCTGAAGTAAGGGTGAGGTGAAATAATTAGATTCTCTAGACTTCATTTAGGTTTGACTTTGATAGTCTTATGGGGAAGCCAGCATCTAGTTATGGTAAAATATTTTTGTCTGCATATACATGCCAGAGATGGAACAAAACAAAAGTAAAACATTAGCCAACTATCATATTACATCTTAATTTTTGGTAACAGTTACCTTCACATTAACAAATAAATAAACAAAAAACAAATATTTAGAAGGTAATATGTTTTCACAGTTTAAATAATAATAAAACTTAATATTTTCTGAGTTATGCCATGAGTAACTCTAGGGGAAAACAAAAAAAAAAAAGTAGGAATATTTTTTTCTGGACTTAGAACTTAAAGGTTTAGTCTCAAAGGCAATCATATATGAATGTTCTGATATTAAATAGCTCTGTAGTTAATGACAATTAGAGTAAAATGAATGTTAAAGTTCTTGTAAATCATAACTTCACCAGTACCCCAAAATTTTCAAATGTGATGCAAAAGAACACCCTATTTTTTTCCAGTCTAAAGGGTCCACATCCACAATTTCAAAATGGTGTCACTGTCCTTGAATTCTTCTCATCTAGCACGACAGCAGGAAGCACAGTTTTCCACCATGTTTAATCAACATCTTGATTCTTTTGTTCATACAGAAATATGTGCATTAATGTCACTAGGTGAATGATCTCAACTGGCTAAGTGAAAATGTAATATAAATATGAGAAATCGCAAAGTAATTACTTCAAAGCTTTACGAATAATTTTACTTATTTTGTGAAGATCAAAATACATCTTTCCAGAGTGCAGATATGGATGGATACAAAAAATTGTAATGACTGTGGTTCAGAGGATGATATCGACAAAATGTATTGGCCTTTAAAAGCTTATGAAAGTAGAAATCAGGTCAACAATTTTCAGCCTGCTGAGAAGGTTTCTGCAGCTTTCTCTTAAGACATACTCAAAACAGATCTTGAGCTATTCCATACAATAATAACTTATTAGTATAAGTACCTATTTAATGTCTCCTTTAAGAAACTGACAATTGAAACACTGTAAGTAGGAGCCTGTAGGATTTTGCTTCCAAGTTAGGGATTTTTGGAGATGTCAGATTCAAGTAAATGTCTTCCCAGAACAGCAGGATTTCAGAAGAAACTTAATACTGCCTGTACATTGAATGAATGCAAGACACTGGTTACATGTCACATGTTTCCAAACATAATTTTTTTTTGATCTCTGTATTTTCTCAATAGTAATGCTTTGAGAATCCATAATATTTAGAAAAAAGGCAAAACATGAATACGTTCACAGTTCTTTGACTTGGATCTGTAAACAGGGAAAAACATCTCCTACATGGTGCTTGGAATTTCTTAAACTTGCACTTTTTCCTGGTGCCTAGTGATCAGCAGCTCTAGCAAAACCTCAAGCCAATCAGTTGTGGAGTTGTCTTAGTAGAATTTATTACAGTTAAGTGTAATTTGTAAGTTTTTTTTTCATTCTTTCAGTGCAATAAATGAGGCTGTAAGAACAGATGTAATTTTTATAAGAAAGCAAACTGAAAACAACATTAATCTTTGCTGCAGATGAGTTGTTCTGCTTACCCTGTAAATATCTGTATTCCATATTGTAAAATATCATCAGGAATACTATTCTCCTCTTATCAGATATTCACCTTTTGCTGTGTCAGAGAAATTACCAATGAGAACTAAGCTTAAGCAGTTGAATGAGTTAATATTCATAAGTAATGCCAAATGAACTTTTGCAATTACCTAATCTGGAATCTCTCAATGAAACAATAGACTTTATAAACTCCTTGTACCTATAACAAATATTTGAGGACCAAAAAATCAAATTTCAAAACAAAGACACATTTATTGATAAAGACATTGCAAAAGCTTGATCCAGAGCTTAATCTCTTAGACTACTAAATATGTGCTTATTACAGACTTGGAATTTGCAGCTTCAATTTTCAGGCTTTAATTTTGTGATAGCATGCTGTTAATGGATAAAACACTCCATTTGCTATTCTGTTAGGATTAGAGGTTTTTTTAGATTTGTTAAATTATTTGAAATAGTTGCTAGGCACAACTATGTATGTGGGACCCCAGTAGACAGCCATCCTAGCAAACAAATCAGTGTTTCATTGATTTCAGTGTTTAAGTTACTGTACATTTTTAATAAGAAATTTAATTTGAATAGCTTTGGTATCAAAATAAATGTCTTTTTAAAACCTAAGCATTCTGGCTTAGGGCTGGGTGTCAAGAAGGCAGGAACAACCTCTTTTCACTTGTGTCCTGTGATAGGACAAGGGGCTATGGATTTAAACTCGAGCATAGGAAGTTCCACCTCAATATGAGGAAGAATTTCTTTACTGTGAGGGTTACAGAGCACTGGAACAGGCTCCCAGAGTGATTGTGGAGTCTTCTGCTATGTAGACTTTCAAGACCTGTCTGGATGCCTTTCTGAGTGATCTGCCCTAGTTTTTTGGTCCTGTTCTGGCAGGGGGATTGGACTCAATGATCTTCAGAGGTCCCTTCCAACCCCTAACATTCTGTAATTCTGTGATTCTGTGGATCAGCACTTGTTTTTTCATCAGCCAAATTTATAACTGCATAAAAAAAAAAGAAAGATCCTTATCTAAGACCTAAATTAAGATCTACTTTTGGTAAATCCATGCTGATTAGGATTAATTGCCTTCCTTGAATTATTAAGTACACTATCAGTGCTTTTGTATAATTCATGCCAGTTAACACGGCTTTATCTTTCTTTATTGAGTCCTACCTGTTATTTTTCAACAGATTGGCACGTGGTTGATAGATTGGTAATTACTTTGTTAATCCAGATTAAATTTTTTATTGTCACAGCATCAACTTTGTTCCATGGCCCTGGACTTTCTAGTGTTTCAAGGCTTCAAAAAGGACATCAGCAGACTAGATAGCTCCTTGGCTGACTCTTAGAAAACTGCTGACTTAGACATGCACATCATGATTTATTTTGTTTTTCAGCCTCCTTACTTTAAAGCTAGTATAGGAAATATTTCTTCATAAACTAAGAAAGATTAATTTTTCACCTAGCTCTTGGCAACTGAATTCAAATATTTTAAAGTTAAAAATTTCAAATGTTTCTCATCTCTCTGATATGACAGTTAGTTTAATGAAATTTGTATGACTGAACAAGCTACACAGTCTCTCCGTAGATAACTTCTACTGTCTGAAATGACTTTTCATGGCTCCCTCCTAGGATTTTCTCTTAATAATATGTCAGTTGTAACTGGAAGTGTACTTTGTCTTTTCCTCTAGCCAAGAGTAACATTTTCATAGAATCATAGAATGGTTTTGATTAGAAAGGGCCTTGGAGATCATCTAGTACCAACACACTGCCATGGACAGAAACACATTCCTCTACACCAAGTTGCTCAAAGCCCCATCTAATCTAGCCTTGTACACTTCCAGGGATGAAGCATCCACAGCTTCTCTGGGCAATCTATTCCAGTGTCTCACCACCCTCACAGTGAAGAGTTTCCTCCTAATGGTGAACCTAAATCTAGACTTTTTCAGCTTTAAACCATTCCCCTTTGTCCTCTCACTACATGCCCTTGTAAGAAATTCCTCCTCAGCTTTCCCATATTCCCCCTTCAGGTACTGCAAAGCTGCTATAAGATCTCCCCAGAGCCTTTTCTTCTCCAGGCCAAGCAATCCCAATTCGATCAGCCTCTCTTCACAAGACAGGTGCTCCAGCCTTCTGATCATCTTTGTAGCCCTTCTCTAGACTCACTCAAACAGCTCCATCTCCTTCTTGTGCCAGGGGCTCCAGAACTGATACTGCAGGTGACTAACATTATATTTAATCTTAATCAAGAAATCTCCTTTCCATTAGGTGGAAATATTTTATTTCCTGATTCCTGACACTTGATTTTTAATTTTTTTTTTTGCCAGCCTAGGCATTTCTTCATATTGCCCTTACATCTTGATAGTATTAATATAAATAGTATCCTGTACTCTGGTACCCAATTCAGAAATAATAAGCCATTTATAAGATTCTGAAAAGAGCAGAAGTCAGGATAATAGCATCATACATGCCTTCATAAGTGTAGATTAATGTGAAGAGTTACAGGAGAACCTGCAGAAATCAAATTAATAATCTGCAAAGTAATTACAGTGTTCCCACTATGCTTACTGCTTAGTGCTATATAAACAAAACACTTGGAAGGTTCTGCTCAAAAAATTGAAACATTTTTATGCCATCCTCCTATGAAAATAGAATGTGAAAGGTAAAAAATCTACATTAAGCTTTCTGAGTGGGTATATTCCTATTCTTTCACCAGTGCTATGACAATTTATGGAATATGTCTTCTTTAAAAACCTTGTTTTAAAAATGTTTCAGCTTCTGCTGCTAAAGGGTATACATTTTAGTTTCTGGATCTGTTCTTGCACAAAGCTGACAGGCATTTTGGGAGGAAATGTGCCTCTCCTTCTGCTTGTTTCCCAAGTTATTTTCAAATGGAAACTTCTGCAGTAACATCTTCTGACGGATAATTTCCAGAGCTGGTAGAATGCATTCAGTGGGACATTTTCCAAAAGGGAAGCAGTTCATATGGAAGTATACATTGACTATTATCCTCACAAGTCACTGGTTCAGTCCAATAGGTTTAAAATGCACTTAGCATTTTTTTCAATTTTTTTCTTAAGGTATTTCTTAAAATATTTATGGAACTGTTGGCATATGAAACCATTAAAGAGTAATCACTGTTGAAACTATGATGCTTCTCAGAAATATTATTTAATCAGATCATTAGTCCATTTTTAAAATTGAAGGAATTCCACACCAAAACCTGTCAAATTTCATTTGAGTTAGGTAGTGGTGTGTGTCATGGTTAATATGTTTAAGAAGTAACCTTCCCCTCCTGGTTATTGTCATGTCAGTCTATCCAGCCTGGACTGTAACTGACAATGGTAATCACTGAATGGAAGGCTTTCTTAAAGAAAAACAAAGAGCACTATGTTTAATGCTGTACACTTTTGTAGCAGTAACTTCTTCAAATTTTAATTCAATTATCTGTAGTTTCTCAAATATTGAATTCAGGTAGTTTTAAAACACTAATTTTACTCAGGCACACTTTTCCAGAGGATATTTTGGCAACGAGGATGTATCTAGGAGTGAAAAGTATGATTCTGGAGACCTTGGAGACCTCCATAAATACCACAGTTCCCAGGTGCTGGCCCTGATCCTTTATAATATATTTTCATTCCTTGCATGAAAAAGTGAAATGCATAAATTAATTCTTCAGGAAACAGTATTGAAGCAGCAAGGGAGAACTTGGCTTTATAGTAGTAAGTTAGTGGCATATTGCTAGATAATATGGTTTTCTAGTCATTCTTTCAGTTCTCATGCTTGAAAAGAATTATTAATATATATGAGGAAATTATTGATATATATGAGGAAATTATTAATATATATATATGAAGAATTATTAATATATATGAGGAAAGGCTGAGGGAGCTGGGTCTCTTTAGCTTGGAGAAAAGGAGACTGAGGGGTGACCTCATCAATGTTTACAAATATGTAAGGGGTGAGTGTCAGGGAGATGGAGTTAGGCTTTTCTCAGTGATGACCAGTGATAGGACAAGGGGTAATGGGTGCAAATTGGAGCATAGGGGGTTCAAGGTGAATATCCAAAAAAAAATTTTTACTGTAAGAGTGACAGAGCCCTGGGACAGGCTGCCCAGAGATGCTGTGGAGTCTCCTTTGCTGGAGACATTCAAAACCCACCTGGACATGTTCCTATGTGATGTACTCTAGGTGACCCTGCTCTTGCAGGGGGGTTGGACTAGATGATCTTTCGAGGTCCCTTCCAACCCTTAGGATTCTATGATTCTATGATAAAACTGAGACAGTATGTCCTTCTTACTCTCAAAAGGGTAGAGGTTTTTTATTTGGCTTTGTAAGATTTATTAAAATATCTGTTTCAGGACAGGGACTGCATCTCTGAGATGAATAGGTAATGATTAAATGCAAGTGTCCTACTTATTTCTTGGAAAACTCGAAATGATCCTGGAGATATTACTACATTGTTAGCAATCCTATCAAAGTAAATTTCAGATGTTAAGCAGGTGAGAATCATCATGATAATTTCATAGGTGAAACTATGCAAGATGTCCTCTGCTGATCACTTGTCCAGAGCTTCTTGCAAAGCATTGTTAAAGTACAGACCTACACATCAAACCCTGTTTTGTAGTTAATGACAGGACTGCTTTTGTAACTAGTGTCCTTAAAGATAGGGTAGACAGTAGGGTAAAGTTAGGGCAGAAGTCATTCAAGCTGAGGCTGAAACCCTTTTCAGCACAGTGTGCTATGTGGGTGATCTGCACCAGAGGGCTGAATTTGTTCTGGCTGTGTTTAGAGAATGAATGTAGGGA
>NW_009952883.1:301111-302370 GCF_000747805.2 Chaetura pelagica | reverse complement strand
GTAGGGAAACACGTCATTCTGCCTCTCAGTACCAACTTTAGTTTGAATTATAATATGCTCTGGAAGCTTGTACCTTTGCAGCATTTTGAGGAGAGTTGAAAAGAGAGTAGCAAAGGATTAATGATCTGGTTACTGTGAATCTTTCTTAGTAGGAAAGTATTCCGAGTGTATTCAACAACTTTGGCAGAGCTGATAACAAAACAAAGAGTTTTACTGTGTGCAAGTACTACATTAGTAGAGTCTCACAGCATTGAGAAGGCTGCTTCAAATCTTTTTATTATTGAGACCACCTTGACTTAGATGTTCACAGGAAATCCAGGAAACAAAAGCTGAGTTATCTTCTTGAAAGTAGGCAACACTTGGATCACCAAACATCAAATGATCCCTGAAGTTTGGGATAGGGTATTTAGGGATAAAGTTGAAAAGGTACTTAGGCACACATTTATGCAGAGATAAAAAGCTTATGAAGCATTTTAGTGTCATAACCTTATATTTAAGGGGGAAAAGAGAGAAAAAATATCCTATAATAGTGTATGGCGTTTTAAATTTTGGTTTTTTGTTTGTTATTTTCCTGTGAAATATTGGTTTATTCTATGATTTGGCTGAAAGCTGAATGATATTAGCTGAAGAGATGGTGATGATTGCAAGACATGATGACAAGTGTTTGAGCACTGCCTGTGTTTATAGGATAGCTGGGAAACAGGAGGAAGCTAAAGACCATTTTGCTGATTTTGTAGCTTCAAATTTTTTATGAATTTGGTAAAAACAAGCCAAAACACCACCAGTATTCTATTATTTTAATATTATGTCATCAACAACAGTCTCATCAACAAGATTTCAGCATTATCTCTTTTCCTAGTTTTGTTTTGTTTTTCTGATAGGTTCAGGAGACTGTCCTCCTTCAGCTTTAAGTATGAGGATAGTATTTGATCTTAAACCAGAAAGACTTAAATCACGGAAATATAGAACTGAAAAGAGTAACACAAGATCACTGCAAATTCCAGTCAACAAACTGGAGGTTTAGTTCAGAACTCTACAGAAAAATTAATTATTAATTTATTAATAAATAGTAATGAACTAAATACTTCATAAAACTGTATAAATCATAAGAACATACAGATCATATTCCACATGCTAGCAGAAAGTTGTTAGATATAACTGGATATGTGTAGAGACTAAACTATATATTGCAGCTCAGTGACAGTGATGAGAGTGTCCTCAACAAATCTGACCTCTGATGCTCATGCAAATATTTCACT
>NW_009952883.1:289362-301049 GCF_000747805.2 Chaetura pelagica | reverse complement strand
GAAATAAGAGAGTCTGAGGAAATAAGCTGAGAAAAGCAATGTTTCAAGATCTTGGAAGTCTTAGGTTTTGATTATAGATACCACTGAATAATCTTTCTTGTAGAAGCTAGGTAAGTTTGGCAGATCTCTGGAAATGCCCTAACTTTTGGTACTTATTTTCTGGCTGCAGTAATAAAAAAAAGTTGAATTATGTTTCCAATTCAATAACAACTTTCTCTAATTCTTTAATAAAAGCTAATGAAATCTAAAGTACTTCAGAAGGATAAATTTAATAATATAATTAAAAATGACCATCCTTCAATCAATCATTTAATTTAATTTTAATTTAAATAAATTAATTTTCTGCTGGAAGCATCTGAAAGATCAGAAACAGGACATATCTAAAAAGAAGTCTGTAGAAGTGAGATGTTCCTCAGTTATGTTAAAATGCAAGAAAATATAAATCACAAACTATTTTTTATCCCTATGGGTTTAAACAGGTTATGATTAGAAACTGAAATTATTTTTTGCTGCTTATGATGCAGGGTTTCATTTAATGATTCCTTAATGATTTATTAATTAATAATTACATTTATAAGAACAATACTATTCCTTAACGTGGCCCAAAAGTCTGTTTACTTTTGAAAACAAACAGTTTAATTTCGTAAATAGTTGTTATAATGCTGTTTAACCTCTAGTAAGTCAAGTTCCATAGATTGATTATTTTTCATTTCAAAAGGGCTCTGAGCAAAAATGTCACTTGATAATTACACAGGTCAGGAAAAACCTGCAGCTAGCTATCGCAGGAAAATATGAAAATCATGACAAAAGGCAAGTGGCAGGTTTTTTACTTTGTGACAATTATTTTTGCAAAATAAGAATCCTTATAAACATTTCATAATACTAACAAATCTGTAAAACCAAACCCAAGTCTTCTCCAGAGGTAACAGCCATTAAAAAACCTAAAATCGCTACATTTGATTTTTGGTGGCGTATATTTTGAATGCTGCAGAAATCTAAGTAACGTGTATTCTATTTAGGTTTAGAGTTGCATTTAATGAAGTATTTGATAGTTAACCAAACTGCTTCAAACTGTTGAATTACCTAGTGAATCTTTTGCAACCAGTATTTTACAAGAGTTGTTTTTTTCTAATAACAGACAAACCCAGTCTTTTACATTGATTTTTCAGGGTATCTCAATATTCTGTGAGTTTGTAAAGTACTCAGGGAGAAAAAAATTTAAATCCTCAGAGTCCTTAAAAAACTAAGCTGGTTATTCTCCTGCATGTCTTCTTTACTTATAATTGCTGCTTTACAATGTGCAATGAAAGACATAAGTTTTTGTACATAGTGCAAAGGGCTGACTCAGTGTTAACTGTCAATGCACTATTAAATAAAGAAATGGGAAAGAAAGCTCTGTTACAACTGTTTCTGAGTTATGTTTCCCTTGTTAAGCCAGAAATAGCTTTCTCTCTCATTCTTTTCAATATGTATCTGAAATCTATCATTGATGGGTTTGATGGTGTTTTGTTATTGTTATACTTCATATGCTTTTCCTAACCTGTTTCTTAAGCAGAGTATGTAAAATTGTGGAAAATTGGAGTTGGCATGAGTTGGCAGAGCTCTTTGAAAGGGCTTTAAACTACACTCAAAGGGGGCAAGGGATAAAATCAGGCTTACTAAAGATGAACCTAAGGATGGTCTTCAGTCTGCAATCTCAATTGAGGTGGGAAATGGTGATTCATGTGTCCATGAAAACACAGGGCTCACTAATAACTTAGTAGCCATAGAAGTGGCTGAGAATGGTCAGACAGCAATTAGGGCTTCTCTCCCCAAAGTGGAGGCAGGATCGTTAGCCCTGAAGTGTATCTACACCAGCGCATGCAGTATGGTCAGTAAACAGGAGGAGCTGGAAGCCATTGTGCAGCAAGAAAACTATGACATAGTTGCCATCATGGAAACCTGGTGGGATGACTCACACAACTGGAGTGCTGCAATCAATGGCTATCAATTCTTCAAAAGGGATAGGTGAGGAAGAAGAGGTGGTGGGGTGCCCCTTTATATCAGAGAGACATATAATGCCTAAAAATTAATTAAAGTTATGATGGGGTTCAGTCCATCACTAGTTTTCATTAGGAAGAAATTGTGTACTCTGCGGGTGGTGAGACACTGTCACAGGTTGCCCAGAGAAGCTGTGGATTCACACACCACCACCCCTACCCCCTGTGAATGTTCAAGGCTGGGTTGGATGGGGCTTGGAGCAACCTGGAGGAATGTAATGTATCTCTGTCCTTGGCAGGGGTGCTGAAATTAAATGATCCCTTTCAACAGAAACCATTCAATGATTCTAAGATTTAGTTGTTAGACATCATATTCACTAGAATGAACATCCCCATCTATAAACATCCAAAGATCTAAGTTATTTAAATAAACTTTGAGAAAGTTTGAAACACATAAAGCCTTTGTATTGTAATTGAACTACATAGATACCCCTGGCTGTATAAATAATTGATTACGCACATGTAAATTACTTAGACTGAATTTGTACTCTAATGCCACGGAATAAATAACAATCCCAAAACAACTTCAGAAAGTACAACCTGCAGTGTAGAGCACCTTTTGAATTGATTTGCTTGTCAGAGTTATGCATGTCTTATAACAGCATCAAATAAGTTTTCTTTTCTATTATTCTTTTTTACTTTTTTCCTCCTGATTTTGATTGCTTTTCCTCTTTCCACATCTACAATTGCTACATAAACTCTCTCTGCATCAAATTTGATTTAAGAATACAGGCAATTTTTTCCTTTGTTTCACTTAGAGATGATGTATCTAGTAAAATCAATAATATCAAAGTGTAGACTAGTAATGCCTCATAGTGAAATAGTTCAGACATCACATTTATATAACCATTTTCTGAAATATTTGAAGATGATAATGGGTATAAATGAGCCCATAATGTCCTGTGCTTTGGGGCTAGAATATTGCAACAAGGTCTCTTTAGAGCTGTCCTTGAACACTCTCAAATATTTTGTCTAGCATGGAATGCTGAGATGGAGCTTCTTGAGGGTATGTCACTAAAAGAGCTGGAGACATCCATACTCCTTAGGATTTGCTTGTTGCTCAGAATGTCTCAGATTTAATGCAACTAAGACATGGAATCAAGTATTGTGTTTTGTTAAATTATATTATGAACTGATTATGAACAGTTATCTTTACATAAAAAACCAGAATATTGTGCCATGTTGAAAACTCAAGATTTTTGCTTTTTTTTTTTCACCATTAGGCATAGCATTTTTTGCATTCATCTATAAAACATTGTCAAATCATTAAACTCTGAATTTATGTGCTTTATTGTGCAATATAAACAACATCAATATCAATACTGTGGCCTGTAGAAACTCTGATATTTTTCCAAGACATGACATGTGGTCCTGCCAGAAAAAGGAAAAAAATTATTTTCATTATTCTTGGGTTTTATTATTTGCTTCATGGTGGCCTACTTGACATTAACCTTCCTACACTAGCTATAGAAAGTTAAGGTCTCTACTTTGAGAGGCCTTAAGACAAGGAATTGAAGTGATGTGATGAATTAGGGCAACAGATATTAGAGAGAGGCATCAGCAGCTGAAGGCCAAGGTTGAAGAGGGAAGTTATAAAGGAATTGTAGAAAAAAAACCAACAACGTATATATAATGTCTTAGGGAAGGGCTAAAGGGGTGGGGGGGGAGGAGACGGGGACACACAAGGTGGGGATCAGAGTAGATGGAGAGGAATAGGTTTGGGAAAATAAAGAGGAAGGGGATGAAAGTGGCC
Source organism: Chaetura pelagica (assembly GCF_000747805.2). Taxonomy (NCBI): domain Eukaryota; kingdom Metazoa; phylum Chordata; class Aves; order Apodiformes; family Apodidae; genus Chaetura; species Chaetura pelagica. The sequence goes on along the minus strand of NW_009952883.1, from coordinate 297,257 downwards.
AGTTCTGTGTATGCATATTGCTGGTCCTTACTCTGGTTGGCCAAGCCAGGAGCAATCATCAGGTCTTGAAGTTCTCCACATTTGTCATCTCTGAATACGTATCACTATTCAAAAACGGTATTTATTTTATCTCTTATCCAATGCATTCTTGCTTGTGATCATAGAGTCATAGAATCATAGAATGGTTTGAGTTGCAAGGGACCTTGAAGATAACCTAGTTCCAACCCTCTTGCCATTAGCCAGTTCCAGAGAAATCTGAAAAAATATTCAAAGTTGATGCTCATAAAAATTTAGTGAAAAATCTCAGCAGAGAAAAAATTCCTCCAAATGCTTTACTGGGATAAATTTTGGTAGAATGTGGATTTTCCACGTTCTGTTCAATACATCTGGTAAGCAAGCTGCCATGCATGGTGATAGACTGTGGACAGACTGTGCTTTCTCTTAACTTGCACTGATATGATAGGTGTGCTACAAGAAGATGATGGTACTATATTTGTGGATGCATAGATTGAGGACAAAAGAGCTATAGATAAATAGGCTTCACGTACTTTTATTTCTGAAGAACAAAATTATTATTTCAGTGATTGAATTTTCTGTTTTGGATTGGTTTTTGCCCAGAATATTTAAATGTACTGTTCCTAAGTAGTCTTTTGGATAGTGGTACTTAACTATTTTTCCTAATTGCATTCAATGCACAATTCTTTTTGTTGTATTTTTTCTGTGTTTTTTTGTCTAAAGCTGACATTCTTTAAAACATTTGGTATACATGAAATTGGTGGGATCTAAGTATTTTTTGAGTTAGCACACATTTCTGCAGTTACATCTGATTACATTTTAATGATGTTTGGTGGAATATATCAGTAATTTACCACGTCAAGTTTGAGGTATTGGGAGAGAAAATACGTGATCGTTATTCTGAATACAGTTTCTGTGTATATGGATACAGATACAATTTGGATTTTTTGTTCATTTTGAAAATGTTTGTCAGGAAAAAAAAAAAAAGGTTGTGCCATTTAAGCATTTGTAGAACTTCCAGTTTCCCTAAATAAAGGTATCAGTCCACAGATAAATTAATGATTTAGGAGAAAGTCTTATTCAAGACGTGCAATTACAGCCCAGAAGGCCAATCACATCCTGGGCTGCATCCAAAGAACTGTGCCCAGCAGATCAAGAGAGGTGATTCTGCTCCTCTACTCTGCCCTGGTTGGAACTCACTTGTCCAGCTCTGGAGCTCCTAACACAAGATGTGGACCTGACAAAATGTGTCCAGAGGAGGGCAGTGAAAATGATCAGAGGGCTGGAGCACCTCTCTTATGAAGACAGGCTGAGGGTGTTGGGGTTGCTCAGCCTAAAGAACAAAAGGCTCTGGGGGACCTTATAGCGACTTTCTAATACATGATGGGAGCCTATAAGAAGGCTGGGGAAGACCTGTTCACAAAGGCATGTAACGACAGGACAAGGGGTAATGGTTTCAAGTTGGAGAAGGGTAGATTTAGGTTGGACATTAAGAAAAAGTTCTTTAATATGAGGATGATTTTTCATTGGAACTGCTTGCCTAGAGAGGTGGTGGAGGCCCCATCCCTGGGGACACTCAAGGTTAGGCTTGATGGGGCTCTGAGCAATCTGTTTTAGTGTGAGATGTCCCTGCTTATGGTAGGGGGGTTGGACTAGATGACCTTTAGAGGTCCCTTCCAACCCAAGACATTCTATGATTCTATGTTGAAATGTACACTATGATGAATCAGAAATTTTGGTATGGAAGTTCAGTACTTATACCTGATTTCTAGTGAATTTTCAGTGAAGAAATTAAAACCAAAAGATATGGGTAAAACCTTTGTGCATCTGTCTTAGAGGCATTATACATATTTCATTCTGTTGTAAAATGTGAGAATTATCATGCCCTGATGTTGCATTTTCTAAGGCTAAGTGTCCTTCAGTGTGGGTCACCCTGTGCTCAGGGCATGCTGAGTTTTCTAATACCATAAACAAGCTGTCTCTGCTGCTGACATCTAGCATACCCTATATCCATTATTTTGGTGACTGCCCTTGCTACACTAAGGTTATGTGGCAGGGAGTAGTTTTGGGATCACTGCATATTTATCAATTCTAGATGTTAGAGACAAGATGCAATAGATCAATACTAGAAAGCACATTTGGGTTTTGAAAGAGGAGGGGAAACCCTAGAGAAAATTAGCAGCCACAACACATATCAGTCTATTAGCCATCTAAGTCTCTTTAGCCATGTAATTCAGGTTCATTTTCAACACAGCCATAGAAAAGTAAGATGCTTTTTATCCTACATTTGTTATCGTCTCTGCAGATACATAGCACTGGAGCCTGGGGCTCCCCTGCAGCCTAAACTCCTCTTGCGGCTACTTGCCATCCTTCTCCTTCCCTGATTTTGGGCAGTCCTGTCACCTCATTTTCAACTCCTCAGCCCTTTTTCTGAGGCATTTCAGCACACTAACTTTGCAGAAAAATACTCACTTGACGGTGAATTTTCTCTGAGGTAGCACAGGGAATGAAGTTGCAAAGAGAAGCATCAATACCAGAATTAGTGCAACGGGAGAGGGCACAGACTCTGTAAGTTATTCTGAATACATAATGTGTGCATGAAACATGATTTTTTGAATTACCTAACAAGTCTAAAGTTATGTAATTTGAAATATTTTTTGGTAAAACATTTATTTCTATACTGGCTCAAAAAAGCGAGGATGTGGAGACAAGCAGAGGACAGTGTGGACAAGGAAGATGAGGCAAGAGAGGAGCTTGCGAGGCCATGGTCAGGTGGGCTGTGGGCTGCTCTGCAGATGAAGACAGGCTTCAGTAGCTTTTCTAGCTGTTCTCAGAGCAAAGGAAAACAGATTAGTATAAACCATAATCACTATAAACCAGTGAATTATGTCTGGTAATCAAAATCTGACTCCCTCCTTTCATTTATTACTCATTGTCTGTATTAGCCTCTTCAGAGATAAGCTGAAAGAAACTGAATGTGAAGATTAATCTCCAGCTAGAGATGATGTCCCTAGCAAGGAATTAGTATATTTCCAAAAAGTATGTGTTGGTTTTTTTTACTGTATTCCTCCATAATTTCATAAACACTATCAGTTTCTAATGCAGGAAATAAAGACATAAAAATATGTTGGTTGCTCTTTTGTTTTTTTAAAAAAAAGGCTGCTTGAAAACCCCTCTCTGGGTAACAATCAGCAAAATTTTCTTTACTGAGAACTTTAAGATGTGTGCTGATGTGCAAAACAGAGCATGAGTGATGTGGGCATAAATTATATAATTGGTTTTTCGCATACTACAATCACATACTGGCTTTAAAATATGTCCCCTTGGTGTGTTCATTATATCCATCTCCCATCCACCTCTGCAATAGATATTTTCAGTCATTTATCACTGTTTATTAATAGAAAAAAAAATAATAATATGGAGCAGCATCACGTATTTTAATTGGCTCACAATACGGTCCCTAAAGTACATGTATGTTAATATACAAAACATGATAGAAAACTCACATTTCTCTTATTAACTTCTGCAAATTCAACAGAGCTGACCTGTTGTCAGGTTTTCCTCCTATTTTGTTTCTTTTCTTTTTTTTTTTTCTTTCCATTTATCACTCTTTAGTTAGTAGTGATCAGAAACAATACCAGGACTCTTAAAATGGTAATTTGGGCTTTGTCTGCTGATAGTGTGATTAATTATTAATTTTTGCTTCTTTTTATATTTGCTTGCTATTCCGGTTTGGTTTTTTGGTAATGTGGTTCGTGGAGGACTCTCTTCCAGGGGAGAGACCGCATGGGGAAGCAGAGAAGGAATGTAAGGAATCCTTCTTCCTGAGGAGGATGGAGCAGCAAGAACCACCAGCCTGTGAACTGACTCTAAACCCCATCCTCTGTCCCCCTGTGCTGCTGGAGGGAGAAAGGGAGAGAAACCAGAAACAAAGTTATTTGAGCCCGGGAAGAAGGGAGGGGAGGGGGTAACATATGCAAGCCTTGCTCTTTGTGTTGTCTGTGTCCTGTGTGTGTTTGATTAGTGTGAAATTAATTTTTTATATATTTTTTTTTTTTTTTTTCCCTAAGTTGACTCTGTTTTGCCCATGATTTTAATGAGTGAAGAACCCTCCTTGTCCTTTGTCTCGACTCATGAGCTTTGTCCTCATCCCAGAGTGTGTGTGAGGGGAGGGACTCAAGCAAGCAGCCATGGGGCTGTTTCTATGTTGTCATGTTGGGCCCAAACCACAACACATGCTTTCACTTAAAATTATTTATGAGCTTCTAAGACATCTAGATGCATGTATTTTAATGTATTGTACATTTTGTATAGATATTTAAAGGAATATATAACTATATTAAATTCTAAATGTGCAGATAAATCTCTTGTAAGGCATATGTAATATGAGTGGTAACGCCATAATTTAAAGCTGCCATAAAATTTTCTTATCAGCAGTTCTTGCCAATATAAAATTGATATGTTTGGTGCTACCAAGTAATGTAGTTTTTTTCCCTGAAAGTCACCTTATTCTGATTTACCTTAAGCTAGTCACTGTATAGTGTTGTACTCTGGACTTTATTAATAAACTTATTGGTGAATCACAAGCAGTTCATCCATAACCATGATTAGTAGAGGATAACCATGGCTAATTCAGTTGTTTAGATTACCCAAGGCACCTAGATTAGTGTTTTGCAGCAACAAGCTGAATATTCAAGTTTGTGAATCAATGCAATACTGGATGCAGTAGCAGATATATCCAGAGACCCAGGGCAGGGTACAATTTATCTGTTTGCTCCAAATTGACAACCTCTTCCTGTACTATTTCTCAAAAGCATTATTTGCTGCAGCAGCTATTCCTATTACTCTCTGATTGTGAACTAGCTTGCCTCTGTGCTTAAGAGTGATAAGGAAAGAGGAGATCCTCACTGGCAAACTGCAGGAGCTTAGGAGATATTGGAATAAAAATGTTGTGTTCTATAGCATCATCCTAGGAGTGATGTTGGAGCTGCAGTTCAATATTCCCAGATTCGTTTTCATGCCAGGAAGGGTATTTATGCTCATGTCAGTGTCTTTGTGAAGAACCAGTAATGAACCACATATCCCATTTAGGTGTTGGTTTCCAATATACTCATCAATGTAGACAAGCAAGCATCCATGGAGAAGGTACCTTACACAACAGTATTTGTACCAGGGATGTAATCATTGTGTGCAGTCCTACAAATAGCAGACTGCTGCCATGAAAAATCATTCCAACTCTTTTTCACTCCCTCCCAGACAGACATTGTTGTCTCCTTTCCCTAAGATTTAATAATAATTTATGCACATGTCAGTTCAACCAGGAAATTGGAAAAGGACCTCTACCAACCCAAAATAAAAGCTTCTCTTCAGGTGACCTTAGGTCTCACTTCCATATGATACCGGGAAGGGAGAGGGACACCAGCACTTTTTATCATGTTGGCAACACGGACAGTGGCATTGAGTGCACCCTCAGCAAGATTGCTGATGACAACAAGCTGTGTGGTGCCATGAACATGCTGGAAGGAAGGAAGGCCATTTAGACAGACCTTGACAGGCTTGAGAGGAGGGCCCATGCAAACTGCATGAAGTTCAATAAGGCCAAGTGCAAGGTCCTGCACCTGGGTCAGGGCAATCCCAAACACAACTACAAGTTCAGCAGAGAATGGATTGAGAACACCCCTGAGGAGAAGGACCCGGGGAGGTTGGTTGTGTACTTGCAGACAATTGTGTCCTGGGCTGCATCAAAAGAAGCATGGAAGGTGCAAGCAAGGAAGGTGATTCTCCCCCCCCTACTCCACTCTCATGAGACCCCACCTGGAATACTGTGTCCAGTTCTGGAGCCCCCAACACAAAAAGGACATGGAGCTATTGGAGCGAGGCTAGAGGAGAGCCACCAAGATGATCAGAGGGCTGGAGCACCTCTGCTCTGAAGACAGGCTGAGAGAGTTGGGGATGTTCAGCCTGAAGAAGAGAAGGCTCCAGGGAGACCTTATAGCGTCTTCCAGTATTTGAAGAGGCTACAGGAAATCTGGAGAGGGACCTTTTACAAGGGCTTGTAGTGATATGACCAGTCCCAGAGTCCCGGCGCCATTCGCCGCAGCTGCAGCTGCCAAAGCCCCGGTCCCAAGGTCCCGGAGCCGCTCTGCACACCTACGGTCCCGGAGCCGCGCACCGACTGCCGCCGCTTTGTGGTGGGGGGGGGCGACCTGCGCTTGGAGTGCCCGCAGCTTCTTTGCTATCCTACCTGCACTGCCGTGGTGAGACAATTCCGGCTACCCCAGCTTATAGGGGAAAATATAATCCAGCCATTCGGGCATACCCCTCCCCTCTCCTTCCAGCACTTGAATAAGATGTGTAACTAAGGTGTACCCATATATGTTTAATGTGTTGTAATCACTCCTTTTGAACCTCCTGCCCCAAATTGCTTTGTTTTCCCCACAATAAACCTTGCTGTTGTTAGAAATTTAGTAAGCACTGAGCGAGTTATTCACTCAAAAAAGTCGGGACATAAGTTCCTGTCTCCTCTGTGTGAGGCGATACCCACGTGTGGATCTCTCAGCAAATCCTGATAAGTTAATACACTCCAATAAGGAGACATAATAGGTCACGGATCGTGACAAGGAGTAATGGCTTTAAACTGGAAGAAGGTAGATTTAGGTTAGCCATTAGGGACAAATTCTGTATGGTGCAGGTGGTGAGACACTGGAAGAGGTTTCCCAGGGAAGCCATGCATGCCCTATCCCTGGCAGTGTTCAGAGACAGGTTGGATGGAGCTTTGAGCTCTCTGATCTAGTGGGAGGTGTCCCTTCCCATGCAGGAGTGTTGGAGATAGATGATCTTCAAGGTTCCTTCCAACCCAAACCATTCTATAATTGTTTAATTAAGAATCTATTGTATTGCTGTCAACCAAGGGCCTGAATTTAGCTGCAATTTGTGTGATGTAAAAAGTCACCCTGAGTCATGAAAATAGAAAGAGACAGGGAGTTTATACCTTCACTTTGTAAGGAATGGGTAATTTGTCTGTCAGGTATAAGAACTGATTTGGTCTAAGAAGAAATTACATTTCTAAGGAAGTGAAAGAAATCTTATTTTTATTCAGATGCATAGTCAGACTATCACTGAAATGAAAGAGAAGTAAAGTAATTCTAGAAAAGCAGATTCAATCTCTCCAGACCCTTTAAGGTGCTCCGAAGTGGAAATTAATTCTAAAACCAAGTCTGTGTTACCAAGACAATATTTTCTTTCAGGGATCACACCTGGGGTACAAGGCATGGAGAAAAATAAACCCAGAGATACTGAAGTCCACATCACACCTACTAGATAAAGGGATTTTTATTCAGTCATAGTTCAAGCAGATTAAGCACTGATTACCTCTTCTTTTTTGTAACTTTATCAATAATTTTGTAAGTTTAGACTTAACTTCTTTTATTTGTGTTTTTCTTAACTGAGCTTGAGATAAGAATGATCTTAAGAGCACGCGGCAGCGCAGAAGAGAGAGCGGCAGCAGCACTGGCAGCGGTGAGAGCTGTTCCTTTAAATTTACTGAGGATTTGAGAGGGAGCCGGGCTTCCCAGAGACGGTGAAGCAGGAGACCCAAGTCTGAGCGGGAAGCCTGCGAGGGAGAGGAAGGCTGACGTGGCAGGGGGTGTGGCTGTGAACGGCGGCAAGGTTTAAAAAGCGGCCATTTGGCAGCCTCATCTGAGCACGCGGCAGCGCAGAAGAGAGAGCAGCAGCGGCACCGGCAGCGGCCTCTGGAGGGGAGACGCGTGACAGGCGTGAGGGCAGGCGGAGAGGCAGAGAGCTGCACGAGGGCAGGCAGGGAGCAGCTGGTGCCTTCTCATCCTAGGAAAAGCAGACTAGTAACTAGATTGATCATGGTC
>NW_009952883.1:249727-285520 GCF_000747805.2 Chaetura pelagica | reverse complement strand
GAAAAAAATTTTTTACTGTGAGAGTGACAGAGCACTGGAACAGGCAGCCCAGGGAGGTTGTGGAGTCTCCCTCACTGGAGACATTCAAAACCCACCTGGATGAGTTCCTGTGTGATGTACTCTAGGTGACCCTGCTCTGGCAGGGGGGTTGGACTAGATGATCTCTTGAGGTCCCTTCCAGCTCCTAAGATTCTATGATTCTATGATTCTATGATAAGATAACCCAACAATAACGTTACTCACTGAAGAGCAAGGTAAATCCAGAAATCTAGCCACGTGGCCTCCTTAAGTGTCCTGTTCCCCCATATTCCCTGAAACACCCTAAAAGGATTGGAGAGTTTTTGTGCAAAAAAAAGGTGTGATCCAGGTGAGGAGCTTGTGTTACACGGACCAACACCAAATAGAAAAGTGTCTACCAGAAGGCATCTAGTAAAGATACAGGAAAGCATGCCTGAATTCTTAGGGTCTTTAACTAGTGTATCACAATATCTGGAACCATTTTGACCGTAATTAAATCAGAAACTGACAATCTTTTAAAAATGTGTGGGCTGAAGGTTATTTAGCAACTTTCAATAACTAGCTTTAAGCACAGTAATTAATAATCTAAAGATAGCTTGAATAGAAGTTACATATGCATCAAAAGTTCTCTTTAATCTGTATCTGATGCACAAAAAATTAGTAAAGCGCTGGTCAGTAAAGATATCTGCTATTTGCTTCATGGAAAAAGAGAAGTTGTTTTATGTATGAACTGAAATTTATAGAGACAATCAGACAACTCTAGTGATAAAAAAAGAAATGAAGCCAAACCAGGACTTGAATGTTTAGTCAGTGGTAAAATAGGATTGAGGAAGTGAACTCTGATTGTACGTTAAACTTTCTGTAACATGCAAACAAAAAAAAAAAAAAAGGAAAGAAGAAAAACATGCTGCAGTAACAAAGCCAGTTGAACTGAACAGTTTGAGGTTGGAGCTATGTTTTTACTTTGGAAAGTAAAAAAGCAATTTTGAAATAGGCAGGACAAATACTTGCCCCCTTCTGTATTCAGCTGTTGGTTTGTTTGGGTTGGTTTTGGTTTGTTTCTTTCTTTAGAGATCGTTTTTGGTTTTGTTTGTTAGTTGGTTTATTTTTGTTGTTGTTTTATTTTGTTTTGCTTGTTTGTTTGTTTCACACTTTGCTCCCTTCTCTACTATTTTTTCCATACTACTGAGAGAAGATGGAGATGATGGTGAAAAGTTGAAGATGTTGATAAAAGTATTTGGTTCTTTTGGATGATATGTTAAAAGTGTTGTGCAATATACTTTTGAAATAATCTGAATGTAAATGGGTTTGGAAACTTTAGTGTCCCAGAAGAAGGTTATAGGAAAAAAAAAAAAAAAGGACAAAAAAGAGACAAATTTAGGATTAATAAGTCAATGGAACTAGATTCCAAGTATGAAAGATTGTAGGATTATAATAGAAAATTCCCTGTTTCTAAATTTAGCATGCTATGTATGTACCTAACTATCACTACATTGTATGATCTTACTCCTGTCTTGAGTTTTATGACAATTTATTAGCATTAGAATGGTAAGTTTTACGTATTTTGCCTGCATTAAAATAGAAGATGTACAGATGTAAAAAATACAGAAATATAACCTCTAATAAAATGTAACAACATTCATATTAGCTGCTATTCCATTAAAATTTCTTGTAGTTCAGTAGTGAGTAAAGTGCTTTGTGATTCAGCCTTTTGTGCGTTATGCCTTTTAGAAAGCAAGTATTGGTAAAGGAAAAGATCCCTTTTAATTCACAGCAAGCACCAGCTTTATGGAGGAGCAGTTTATCTACCGTGATTCTGAAACACCTAATCTGTTCTAGATTACTTATAGAGGTATATCCAAGTCTACTTAAATTTGAATTTTTCTGTTAGAAATCATGTTTCTCAATCATATATCTCTGTCTAAGGAAGGCAGAATTTTAGCAGGTGGAGTGATTACAGTTATTAGAATCCTTAACCAGAATTTCCAGAAAAATTATCTGTGTTTAAGATGTACCTCGTAAGCCCAAGGATTTACAAGTCCTCAGCAGTCTGAGAGCAGGTAGGTTGTCAAACCATGACAGCATCTTTTAAAAATAGGACATAATTGTAAACATTGACATATACATCTTTTGTAGTGCAGGTTTTAGATTCTTTCTCTTCTAGAATTAAACATTTTTTCCTTCTAGGGTTGAAAGTAAGTAAGTTGAGTAGTTATTTCTTGCTCAGGCTTACCATTTTTCTTTTATTTGTTTATATTCTGCTTGTAGTTTGCCCCTACACTTTGTCACTACAGGATGATTTTGACAAGCTTAGGCTGAAGTATTCATGCTTTTGGATGTATCTGTGAATTATATGATGTATATCTATCTGGAGCTTTGATACTCTTTCCTGATTCACTCCTGAGCAGATGCTTGCAGGCTGACTGTTGTCACATACTAAAGTAACTTACAATTGACTGTTGCTCTTGCCTTAGAGTGAGTGTTGAGTGAAATGGGCAAAGTAGTTGTCCTGCAAACAAATCAACTTTTTATCATAAATTTGACATGCATCACAAATTAATGGAGGCAATTTCTATAGTAATAATGTAATCCCTGGAAGAACTGCAGCTGTCTATTCAGGTGCATTCAATCTCTGCTTGATGGGAATAATTACATTCCATCCTCACTGGATAATTGCCTTTTGATTGAGGTCATCAGAGCAATCAAATCTATGAGAGGCAGAAATCATTGCTAGGGTAAAGAAAGAAGAGGGAGGAGGGTAGAGACAACAACAGATATTTTAGAAGGGAGAATAATAAAGAGAATTTCTATGTATTTTACTGCTTCTTTGTTTGTAGCGATATTTCAAATGATGTGATTATGTGAAATTAGATGGCTGTAAAATATGCTAAAGCCCATGTCTATTTATTATTTTTCCTCCAAAATAAAAGTGTTATTGCATCAGTCTTTGAACAGAGAATTTTCTAATTGCAAGCTTGGAAAACATTTTCCCTTTGTGAATGTCTGCATCGGTTTGGAGCTCAATTCTTATTTTTATTTTTTTAATATTTGTTTTTTCTTCCCCTGAGTATGTTAATTGTTTAAACCATTAATTTGGTAGCTTGGAGTTTTTTCCCTGGGTCTGTAGATCCTAGTCTTTGTCAGTAATGGAGATTGGTTTCACCTGGTTAATGGCTGGAGAGGGATGCCATTTAGAATGCCATTTATCATTCTAATATAAAAATTTCTAGTTGTTTTGTTAATCCAACATTGTCCACAATGAAGGCAACAATTGTCTAGCCTATTAATTTACAGTTTCATCAATGTATCCCTCAGTTACACTGAAAAGGAATGCTATACAGATTATGGGGAAAGACATTGGAAACCTACCTGGACACCATCCTGCACAACATGCTGCAGGTCAACCTGCTCTGACAGGGGGGTTGGACTAGGCTTCTGACACTGTCTTCCAAAACATCCTCATCAGGAAACTGGACAGTGAGATGGATTGAGAGCTGGTTGTGTGACAGAACTTAGAGGGTTATGGTTAATGGAGCAGGGTTGAGTTGGTGGCCTATAACCAGTGGTGTCCCTCAGGGGTCAATATTGAGTCCAGTCCTGTTCAACATATTTGTCAACGACTTGGACAAAGGGACAGAGAGTATCCTCAGCAAGTTTGCTGATGATACCAAACTGAGTGGGGTGTCTGACACTCCAGAGGGCTGTGCTGCCATTCACTGTGACCTGGACAGGCTGGAGAGTTGGACAGAGAGAAACCTAATGAGGTTCAATAAGGGCAAGTGTAGGGTCCTGCACCTGGGAAGGAAGAACCTCATGCACCAATATGGTTTTGGGGTGGACCATATGGAAAGCAGTTCTGAGGAGAAGGATCTGGAAATCCTGGCAGATAGTAAATTACCCATGAGCCAGCAATGTGCCCTTGCCACCAAGAAGGGCAATGGAATTCTGCGGTGCATAAGGAAGAGTGTGGCCAGTAGACTGAGAGAGGTCATTCTCCCCCTCTGCTCTGCCCTGGTGAGGCCACATCTGGAATGCTGTGTCCAGTTCTGCGCTCCCCAGTTCAGCAGATACAAGGAACTACTAGAGAGAGTCCAATAGAGCACAACAAAGTCAACTGGTGGATTGGAGCATCTTCCTTATGAGGAAAGATTGAGAGAACTGGGACTCTTCAGCCTGGAAAAGAGAAGGCTTATGAATGCCTGTAAGTATCTAAAGGGTGGGTGCAAGGAGGATAGAGTCAGACTCTTCAGTAGTTCCCAGTGACAGGATGAGGGGCAATGGGCACAAGCCCATAAGAAGTTCCATTTAAATATGAGGGAAAACTTCTTTACAGTGAGCACTGGAACAGGCTGCCCAAAGAGGTTGTGGTGTTTCCTTCTCTGGAGATATTCATGACTCTCCTGGATGCAGCCCTGAGTGATGTGCTTTAGGGGTTCCTGCTGTAGCAGAGGAGTTGGCCTAGATGATTTCCAGAGGCCCCTTCCAACCCCTGCCATTCTGTGATTAAAATATACTAATTTGCAATATTATTTCTTCCTTTTACAACACTATTGAAGCAAGCATGGAAACACCTTATTGCTTTAAAATATTATATTTTGCATCATGAGTACAAATGTTTATGAGTTCTGTATATAACAAGGATTTACGTTGCTATCCAGATATACAGGACTTAATTTTGTAGATGGAGAAAAATCATCAGGGTGACTAATGTTAATTTGCTATGGAGGAGAAACTGTTGCATTAAATGGTATAAATAAATAAATAAATGTATTTAATGTATACATTTTAAAGGATATTTGTTCTTAAGTAAATAATGAAATAGAATAATCAAATGGTTTGGGTTTGAAGGGCCCCTTAAAGGTCCTGTAGTCCAAATCCTGCAGTAACAGGGATACCTTCATCTAGATCAGGTCTCTCAGAGGTCCATCCAACCTGAATGTTTCCAGGGATGAGGCTTCTACCACCAGTCTTCTTTATACCTAGTCTAAATCTTACTTCCTTTAGTTTTAAACCTCTTCTTATCCTATCACTACAGGCCCTGCTAAAAATGTTTGTCTTCATCTTTCTCATAGGCTCCCTTTAAGTTATGGAAGGGTGCTCCTAGGTCTCCCTGGAGCCTCAGGGACATCACTTCTCACTGATCTCCATCTGAACACTGAGTCATTGACCATTACCCTCTGGATGCTACTATTCAACTAATTCCTCATTCACTGAACAGTCCACCCATCAAATCTGTATCTTTCCAATTTAGAGAGAAGGATGTTGTGGCACACCATGTCAAAGGCCTTACAGAAGTCCAGATAGATGACATCCATAGCTCTTTTGTCAACTGCTGTCATCACTCCACCACAGAAGTCCACTAATTTGGCCAGGCAAGACTTGCCCTTTGTGAAGTCATGCTGGCTGTCTCAAATCACCTCCCTGTCCTCCATGTGCCTTAGCATAGCAAAGGAGGATCTGTTCCATAATCTTCCCAGGTGCGGAGGTAAGACTGACAGGTTGGTATTTCCCAGGGTCCTACTTTCTATCCTTTTAAAAAATAAGTTCAGTGTTTTCTTTATTCTAGTCTCTGGGGGTTTCAATTGACTGACATTAATTTTCAAATATGATGGAGAGTGTCTTGGCAACTACATCAAGCCTATTCCCTCAGGACTCTGGGATATATCTTGTCAGTTCCTATTGGTTTATGTATATTCAGGTTCTCCAGATGGTCACAAACCTGATGTTCTCTTACAGTGGGAGGGGACTTTGCTCCCCCATTTCCTGCTTGTGATCCATCCACTTGAGAGGTGTGGGAAGAGAGACTGCCATTGAAGATCAAGGTGAAAAAGTTTTTCTAATACCTCAGCCTTCTCCTCATCTATTATTACCAGTTTGCCAATCTTGCTCCTCAGAAGGAATATGCTTTTTTTAACCTCCCTTTTCTGGTTAACATACCTGAAGAAGCCCTTATTGTTATTTGCATCCCTTGCCAAGTTCAGCTCCAGATGCACCTTGGCCTTCCTGATCCCATCCATACACAACCAGGCAGTGTCCCTATACTGTTCCCAGGATACCTGTCCCTGCTTCCACTGCCTGTGCCTTTCCTTCTTGCCCTTTAGCTTTTGGCCAGCAGGTTGTGACTCAGCTATACTGGTCTCTTGACTTCCTTTCATGGTGTCTTGAAGAGCTGGGATTTTGCTTTCCTAAATTTTAGGGTCCTGAATTTACTCTTTGGAAACATAAATGGGAGATCCTGTGCAGCCTGCTGTCTTTCTTTCTGACTGCTGTAGCGGGAAACCCAAATTCTGGCTGTGCTGTTATTTCCCTCAAACATTTAAGAAGTGTGTGCCACAGTCAGCAAATGCCATCCATTCTTTGGAAAGTAAGTCTCTGGATGTTTCAACTGTCATGTAGAATCAACTCAGATAATCCATGCTCAGGCTGGTAAATTTACTTTTGCTGCTCAATGAAAGTTCATAAGGTTACATTTTTTTGTGCATAAGTGTATTAAATTCCATTTTAAATTGCAAATAAAGTTAAGTAATTTGTAATGAGGATGGACTTACAGTAAATACAGAAATAATTTAGGGAAGTTGTTCTTATATAGCTTCAGTATGAGACTACATGATACATTTTTACATTAACTGCTTGAAAGAGTCCAGAACTTCTTGAAAGAGTCCAGCACAGAGCTACAAAGATGATTAAGGGAGTGGAACATCTCCCTGATGAGGAAAGGCTAAGGGAGCTGGGTCTCTTTAGCTTGGAGAAAAGGAGACTGAGGGGTGACCTCATCAATGTTTACAAATATGTAAGGGGTGAGTGTCAGGGAGATGGAGTTAGGCTTTTCTCAGTGATGACCAGTGATAGGACAAGGGCTAATGGGTGCAAATTGGAGCATAGGAGGTTCAAGGTGAATGTCCGAAAAAAAAAAATATTTACTGTGAGAGTGACAGAGCACTGGAACAGGCTGCCCAGGGAGGTTGTGGAGTCTCCTTCACTGGAGACATTCAAAACCCACCTGGATGCATTCCTATGTGATGTGCCCTAGGTGACCCTGCTCTGGCAGGGGGAGTTGGACTAGATGATCTTTTGAGGTCCCTTCCAACCCCTAGGATTCTATGATTCTATGATGATTTTCATGAGCCTGTTTTGGAGGTGTACTATGAAGCTTCAGATGATAAACATCATGTTCTTTAATTAACATTAAATTAACATGAACAGGTGATTTACAACTTTCAGTAACTTCTCAAAAATAGTTAATTATCAGAATCTGCCTTTGGGAGAGTCATGAAGAAAAACCTGTAGAGCAGTATTTCCTTTTGGTTTTAAATATGTGCTTATATAAAATGGATGTCTTAAAACGAAGTACACAGTATTCCAAAAGCTGTAATGAGTGGCTATATATTTCATGCATTAAGCTGCTTTCTTATTTGTAGTGATTCTATGACTCAACTTCTTCTGTTCTAGTAGGAAAATTTATGACTGGTAAATTTCTATTATGTTTACTAAAGGGATGATCTAAAATGTATAGTCTAAACCGGCAATCCAACATGCCAGACATGTTAGAATATGTACATATTTTTCACAGAAGAGGTTAACAAAAGCTGTCTTAGTACCTTTCTGAAAACAGCTAAAAGGAACAGCACAGAAATGCATTGGTTTGCTGATAATCCTGCTGTATGAAACGAGAATATGTATTTTCGTTCGCTAATCCTATTTACAGGAGATAAAGCCCCGTGCTTCAGAGCACTGCCAACCATGAACTGCTTGGTGTTTGGCACAATAAAACTGCTGCCTGGGGAAGTGAAGCATTGTGTCTTGCTCCTTTAAGCAACCTAGTTAAATTGGCTCTGCCTATCACACTTGGGATCATGAAACGTCATATTTTTGGGGTGAACACAAAATAATGATGGTGAGCAGTCTCCAAGGTACTGCCCAAACTACTCAGAAAGACAGATGCGAGTGAGAGAAAGGCTCTTTTCAAGAAGCAAGGTTGTTCTGAGATAGGCAGAGTGAGATTGTTACTGAAGCTATTGGATTTGACAGAAAAACACAGAAGAGATCATGGTGAGTGACAGTGGTAGGAAAAAAAAGTGTTTGAAAGTTAATGGTGTGGAAATGAGGTAGGTTCACCAAAGCTCTGCATATAACTGAAAGGAAACTGTTACTGGTAAACACTAACTGTGGCTGAATGCACAGGATGCACAGTTGGCTGCTAAAAGAGGTTTATTGCTGCTCCTTGGAGGCAGCTAGTGTTAGTCACTTTTCGTTCAAATGGATGGACCACTATTATAAGACCATCACAGTGTGTGCATGGTGCTGTCATTTACATGTGGAAAACATAAAGGTTTTAGAAAAATAAAAGGAGAAATATGTATTGATCGGTGCTTGCATGAGACAGGAGAAAAATTTCTTTTTTGGCCTCCCAAGGAATAAATTACTCCATGCCTCACTCAATAGCTGCTTGAGCTTAATTTATTGCTCTCCCTTGGTCTCTCTCATTACTGTTCAATTTTCTTGCTTGATATTGAACTGTGAGCTCTTTGGAACAGGAATGAGTGTCCCTGAACAGTGTCCAGCACAACTCTCTCTCTTCTGTGAGAGTTCTGCTAGAATAGTAATCAGAGGGTGTACAGAGAAGAAGGCTTTGACTTAAAAGCTTTAGTGTAATGGCAATATAACTGTAAATTGTACTCCTATTTTTTTCTTTTTCTTTTTTATTATTAAGAACTTAAGCTTGAAATGCTGTGTATAGAGATGCATTTTTCTTATCCAATAAAAATGCAGCTTTGATCATGAGCTGAAAATGTGTATGTGAAAACTGCTCTCAGCACTTTTTTATAGAAAGAGATTGAAAACTGAGGACATGAAACTGCCTTAAGTCTTAATCCCTCACAGACTGAGGTGAATTACTTGATAGAGTGGCAGAAAATGTTGTTATCCTTTTTCTTGAGTGCAGATAGAAAGTGAATTAAATGACTGAATACAACCCATGAGCAATTGAGCTGTTCTGATGTTTTATTAGTTAAAAAGGTAAATGCTGGACATCTTATTCTGTCCCCTGACCTTTTCCTAACACAAGATGCTTAGGCATAGCTGACAGCCATAAAATCTCAGAAATAAGAAAATATATGCAAATGAAAGATAATCCTTATTTTCAAGGTGCTGAGCTTTATGAACTTTTAAATATTTAATAAATCTAGGTCAAATACAAATTTACTGTTGTTTTTAGACTCTGTCTTCTAAGGGTCAGCCAGCGAAAACAAAGAATGAGAATGGTAGATACAATTAATATGGGTTTAGGGAAATTTTGTATGCAGAATACATTCAATGTACGTGTTTGTAAATCAGTATTTCCTCTTTGTTGGTTGTTGTGGTTTTTTTTAATGCCACATAATGATGACACTTCCTGTTATCTCCATAGAATCATTTAACTTTTAAATACTTTCCATCTTTTGTACAAATATTAATATCCAGTAAAAGTCTGAAATATATTATTTTTGTTCTCATTTGGAGTATGGAATAAAATTGGATACAAACCTCAAAGAATGTAGGCGTACTGCGAATAACTCAGTTAACGAGAACCATAAGAGGATTTGTTATACATTTTCATAAAAGATGATACATACCAGAGTACATTCTGGAAAAACTTTGAAATATATAATTTTTTTTACTTGAACATAAAAAGAATCAAGGAACGATATTTTAAAAAACAGTCTAGTACTAAACAGAATAAATTATCTTATTGACTTTTGCTGCTAAGAAATATATTGGGATAGAATTGGTTAAGATTTCTCATCAATAATAATTCTTATCCCAAGAATAAGATGCTGAAAGAAGCCTATGTTTTTTTGTGTCTGCCTTTGAGACTGGGAAGATGAAAGTGAGATAGGAAGAGTACTCAGAGCAAATGCAGCTCTTACAGAGTTCTACTCTTATCTCCTCAGAGTCCAGCGTGGCCAGAGATTCTCTCTTGTTCACTTAACTTTACAGCTGTTCACATAACTTTTCAACTTTTGTTTATTCCTGAACAGAGATATTGATTAGCTACATCCTTACACAAATCATAGCAGAGTTTATTAACCTTAATTCTGCAGTATGGGCCAAAATTTCATTGAGTCATACAATGGTTTGGGTTGGAAGGGACCTTAAAGATCGTCTAGTTCCAACCCCCCTGAATGGGCAGGGACACTTCCCACTACACCAGGTTGATCAAAGTTCCATCCAATCTGTCTTTGAACGCAGCCATGGATGAGGCATCCACAACCACCCTGGGCAACCTGTTCCAATGTCTTACCATCCTCACACTAAAGAATTTCTTCCTAGAATTTGGCGACTTAGGATACACAATGTTTGTAGGAAGTATACTTCATACTTTGATAAGAGTTCTCTTGTGCCTTTATCAGATGTTTAACAATAGAACCAGAGTGGTACCAGTGGAGTGGCAAGAGTGTGAAAGAAAGAAAACTACTACGCTTCTCAGAACATTTGGGAAAACAGATTTGAACTAGCTCTCAGCAATCCTAGTTGAATGTTTAAACCTTTGGATTCTAAAATAAACTATTCTAAAAGGCTGTTATTTAATCTAGCTTGGTTTGAGAGGCATTTTTAGAAATTATAAACTCTTCAGGATTCTAAATCAGCTTCCCATTGAGATACAGATCTCCAAGTAGGTGATTTCCATTAAGTTCATATGTAGCTGAAGCAGAGCTGATTCAGACCTTGATGGCAGGAAGTGACATCTGAGCTTGTATAAAAGTAGGTATTGAGATGAAGTTTAACATCCAGCTAAAGTGTTTGGGGAGTACAAAATTATCAGGAGTCTGTTTCATTTTAATGCCTCCTGCACTCCTGTGCTTTCTGAATACTCCTCACTAAATCAGAACGTTTCTTTGCAGGGATTTTCCTCTAGTACAGTACACTATAATCCAATGGTCAATAGCTGATGAAAACTGCTTCTTTCCATGGTACAATCTGAAAAGCTAGATTATTTGACCTAATTAGGGACTCCAGTAATGAACCCTTTTAAGAAGCTAACAAACACCCTTAATAGAGACAGATACTGCAGACTTAGCCAAAACCTTAGAAAATTCCCTTTGTCAATTTCTATGACATCACACTTAGTCTAGCTTGCACAGATGCCAACTGTCTTTCAAGCAAATCTGAAGCCTTGTTAGAAATTCAGAAAGAAAAGAAACAGTTAAAGAAGGACAGGGAACTGCTCGAAAGAGTCCAGCGCAGAGCTACTAAGATGATTAAGGGAGTGGAACATCTCCCTTATGAGGAAAGGCTGAGGGAGCTGGGTCTCTTTAGCTTGGAGAAAAGGAGACTGAGGGGTGACCTCATCAGTGTTTACAAATATGTAAGGGGTGAATGTCAGGGGGATGGAGTTAGGCTTTTCTCAGTGATGACCAGTGATAGAACAAGGGCTAATGGGTGTAAATTGGAGCATTGGAGGTTCAAGGTGAATATCTGGAAAAAAATTTTTACTGTGAGAGTGACAGAGCACTGGAACAGGCCGCCCAGGGAGGTTGTAGAGTCTCCTTCACTGGAGACATTCAAAACCCACCTGGATGCGTTCCTGTGTGATGTACTCAAGGTGACCCTGCTCTGGCAGGGGGGTTGGACTAGATGATCTTTGAGGTCCCTTCCAGCCCCTAAGATTCTATGATTCTATGAATCTATGAAAATTATGTAATAGTGTTGAAAAACAGATGCACACTTAGAAAACCAAAATTCTTGTCTGGTTGTTGCTTCTGTAAGCACTTTCTGCCAGCATTATTTCATGAATACAGAATATGGTGATGTTCGAGATCTCCATGGTGCAACAAGAGCATGATTTCTTATTAATATTGATCTTTAGTCTTGGGCAGATTTTCAAATGTATTATGGCACATTACATTACTATGATTAGAACAAAATGCTGTTGGGGAGAGAAACTAGTTACTAGAACTTTAAGTCAGGGGTTTTTAGTTTTGTTTGTTTTGTTTGTTGTATTGGCTTTTTGCCCACAGACTTGCATTTGCTCTTAATAAAAATATTTTTCTTCCTTAAGTCAATAACTGTAAAGAACATGTATTCTTATTAATTAAAAAAATAATAAATCCTTAATTTAGTATTTGACAAAATCTAATAATCCAGTAAAAGATTTTACATTTCTTCAACAGCAAACACTTGCTTAACTTCACTTTATAGCAGTGGCCCAGGAAGTTACTGGAGTGAGCAAAAGACAAAGCATTGGGACACGTAAAACATTACTCTATATATTGTCCTTAACACTGATCAAAGTGCATGCCTAGAGAAGGATTAAGTCAGGGCAGATAGATGTTTTCCCTAAAATCTTTTGCCACCAATAACTTTCAGCTCAGAAATCACAGTCACCCCAGGAAATTCTTATGTATTTAGCAACTCTACAGATCTATTCCAAACAGGTGCTGTTTAACATCTTTGCCAGTTACACAGGCAGTGCAATTGAGTGTGCTCTCAGTGACTTTGCTAATGATAACAAGCTATGTGGTGCCATCAATATGCTGGAGGGGGTAAGCTACCCAGAGGGACCTTGACAGGCTTGAGGGAAGGGCCCATGCAAACTGGATGAAGCTCAATAAGGCCAAGTGCAAGGTCCTGCACCTGGGTCAGGGCAATCCCAAACACAACTACAAGTTCAGCAGAGAATGGATTGAGAACATCCCTGAGGAGAAGGAGAGGTTGGTTGATGAGAAGCTCAACATGAACAAGAAATATGCTTGCAGCCCAGAAAGCCAATTGTGTCCTGGGCTGCATCAAAAGAAGCATGATCAACAGGTCAAGGAAGGTGATTCTCCCCCCCTACTCCACTCTCATGAGACCCCACCCAGAGTACTGTGTCCAGTTCTGGAGCCCCCCGCCACGGGATGATGATCTTTGAGCTATTGGAGTGAGGCTAGAGGAGAGCCACCAAGATGATCAGAGGGCTGGAGCACATCTGCTCTGAGAGAGAGACCTTGTAGCAACCTGGGGAGACCTTGTAACAGCCTCCCAGGACCTGAAGGGGGCCTACAGAAATGCTGGAGAGGGACTTTTTACAAAGGCATGTAGTGACAGAAGAAGGGGTAATGGCTTCTAACTGGAAGAAGATAGATATTAGGAAGGTTTCCCCTGGAAGTTGTGGATGCCCCTCCCCTGATGTGTTCAAGACCAGTTCGGATTTGGCTTTGAGCAACCTAGTCTAGTGGAAGGCTTCCATGCTCATGGCAAGAGTCTTGGAACTAGACAACCTTTAAGGTCCGTTCCTACCCAAACCATTCTGATTCTATAATAAATCAACATATATAAGCTTTAAATACTATTTTACATAAAAAATAATGAATTCACAGGTTTTGGGGGCAATTGCTTTTGTAGGGGCTGTCTAGAAAGAGATCAAGAGATCAGAATGTGAAAGGAAACATAAATATCATCTTACTGTCCAAACAGAACTGTCCTGGTAGAAAAACCTGCCAGGACAGGGCAGACATATAGAAAATAATTAAAATTGTTCTTCTGCTAAACCATACAATAACAAGTCACAGCTAAGAAAAACAATAGTGTTCTGTGTGTGACATTTTAATAAATACCTAGAGCTATAAGGCAGTCCAGAGAAAGCAATGAGTAAATGTAGATAGTCCAATAAGCAGAAGTTTCTAATTGCGGGTTCAGAAAATTACATGAGGTAATTTCAGTTACTAAAGACTGAGAATGACATGAGATTACACAAATGCTTGTCAAAGATTATGTAGGTGGAATCAACGCTGTATTGAGGCAGGGTAACTGGCTCTAGGGATTCATTCAGCTTTTTCAGTATTTTAATCAGGCAATATGTAAGTAGATATTAATAGATATTAATAGACAGATAACAGCACTGAACAAAAATTACTTGACCGTTTTAATGAGAAAAAATAAAGTATTTGAATTTAAAACTATGTGACAAATTTTGTAATTTTCTGTTTTAGTCCAAATTTAGACAACTTCATTCTCTGAGATGGAAGACAAAGGAACAGAAATATGTACCTAATATTCCTGATAATCTTGCAGCCTCACAGCTACAGATCAGCTTAAATGTTGGGTAATTACTTCTTATGATAATTTATCTTATTAAACAGCAATTCAGATTGAGGTTGAAACTGTACCTAATGTACCAGGAATGAAAATTAACCTACTTACGGATGAGAAATTATCTCTGGCAATTGATACAGAATGGCTGCAATAGGAATGGTCTCGAAATTATGCAGAAAATCAGACTTCCTTAGGAAGCACACCAGGTCTAAGGTGTTTGCTCTGTACAGAGACTTTTTGCAATGTAGAACTGAATTAGCTAAACAGTACCTCAGTTGAATTAGCATGAAGCCTCATTTCAACCATTTTCTGATGATGTTGTGACATTTAACTTGCAAATACAATATTTTCTTCTTTAGATTGGTAGAGACTGTAGACATGGTAGACAAATACATTGGTTATTCTTTCAGTTCTTACTACCAGAACAGAATTTTCCCTGCTGTGTATGTTTTTTTTTGGTTTTTGTTTTGTTTTGTTTTGTTTGTTTGTTTGGGTTTTTTTTGTGAGGTGTTTTTTTTTGTTTTGTTTTTGCTTTGTTGGTTTTTTTTTCTTTGGTTGGTTTTGGTTTGGGTTTTGTTTATTTATTTTTTGGTTTGTTTGTTTGTTTTTAGTAATTTGTAAGCTATTTTATTAATTCTAACTTCATATATCTTGCAAGTTGACAAGTTGTTGGTTCAGGAGTTTTTCCCCCTGTTGTATATGTCTGGGTTGCAATACCCTCAAAAAAATGAACTTCTGAGGAATAAAACCTTAAGCTTTCCTAGCCAAAAATGACACCAGAAATATGTGGAAACGGAATTTATTAATAATATTAGAAAATGCTGAGTAGCCTTCTTAATACAAATGCACCTCTGAGATTTTGTGAATTTAGCAATTATCAGCCATCTACCTGAATCTCTCCAAAGCTTTCAACACTATCCCGGCCTGACCTTTCTGGTCTCGAAACTGGAACATGACAGATTTGATGGATGGACCACTCATTGGATAAGGCACTGGCAGACTGGTCATACCCAAAGAGTTGTTATCAACGGCTTGGTGTCCAAATGGAGATGTGTGATGAGTGGTGTTCCTCAAGGATCGGTACTTGGACCAGTGTTATTTAACATTTTTTCGGTGACATGGACAGTGGAATCAAATTCAGCCTCAGCAAAACTGTGTGGTGAAGTCAACAGGCTGGAAGGAAGGGATGCCATCCAGAGCGACCTTGACAGGCTCGAAAAGTGGGCTCGTGAAAACTTCATGAAGTTCTACAAGGCCAAGTGCAAGGTCCTGCACCTGGGTCAAGGCAATCCCATGCACAAATACAGGTTGGGAAGAGTAAGAGTTGAGGACAGCCCAGAGAAGAAGGAATTGGGGGTAGTGGTAGACCAGAAGTTGAACATGAACCATCAATGTGCTCTTGCAGCCCAGAAAGTCAACTGTATCCTGGGCTGCATCAAAAGAAGCGTGGCCAGCTGGTCAAAAAAGGTGATTCTCCCCCTTTGCTCTGGTGAGATCCCATCTGGAGTATTGTGTCCAATTCTGGAGTCCCCAACATAAGGACATAGAACTCCTCTAATGTGTCCAGAGGAGAGCCATAAAGATGATCAGAGGGCCGGAGCACCTCATCTGTGAAGATCGGCTGATGAAGTTGGGGTTGTTCAGCCTAGAGAAGATGTTTTAAAACCACAAACTGCTGTAAGTTAAAAGCAGTCTTTTTAGTATTGGCTTGTAAAGTTAAATATATCTGCAACACTTTTTACACACAATAGAAACTCTCAAATTATTTATACTCTAGCTTTTGTGGATGATAGTTGAAAGTCCAGTTGTACTTTGAATATCAGGGACAATTTTGTTTGACTAAATCATATAGACATTCAAGTTCTTAATATTATCTAGTTTCAAGAAAGAGAGAAAACTCAGAGGAATTGGTAAAAAGAAGAGAATTATCTTAAAATTTGGAACTCAGGTCTTGGAAACAGAAGAAGAAATTATCGGTTTGTGTTAGTACAGAAATTAGCTGTGGCTATTTATATGATGTGGCTGAAAAAAAGACTGGTATGATTATATGTATTAAGCCAAATATTTTAATTAGCAATGATGTTTATTCAACGTAGTCAGATACTGTGAAAACTTTATGTGGAAAACTACATAGGAGTGGGTGTTTATATTCAGGAAAGGAGTAGGTACAAAGAGCACTTATTGTAGGGAGAAATACTTAAAGAGTGTTTCAACAAATAAAATAAAAAAGATGCCTTCTCTAAAGTAGCACAAGAAATGCAACGATCCTTAGGCGTAATTAATGGCAAGTTCTTCCAATAAGAATGGTGTGAACAAACGTTCGTATGTGATAAATGGTCTTGTCAAGTTCAGGAAAGTGATACTATAATATACTTTTCTGTAGTATTGGGGGAATTGACTAGAGTTCCTTTTCACTCTCACGTATCATGCTTTCTACACAAAAAGTATAACTAATTCAGTGAAAATGGAAATTATATTGAAATGGCATTCTTAATGCCTATATAAAGAACAGCTTGGTAATAAATCAGTTCTACCAAGAAAAAAACGTCTTTTAAGAAAAGGTATCCACTAAAGTCTTTAGATAATTTGATGCAGCCACAATTAATTCAGAAAGCAAAAATACACCTAATCTTATAACTTTTGAACTGATGTATTCGGTATACTAGACATATTTTAAAAATATAAAATACTTGTATTTAATCTTAACTGTCAATATTGAAGATGTATTCTAAACATGACAATTATGCATTGGGTGCATTAGAAAGGGTGTGGTTAGTAGGTCAAGAGAGGTTCTCCTCCCCCTCTATTCTGCATTGGTGAGGCCGCATCTGGAGTATTGTGTCCAGTTCTGGGCCCCTCAGTTCAAGAAGGACAGGGAACTGCTTGAAAGAGTCCAGCGCAGAGCTACTAAGATGATGAAGGGAGTGGAACAACATCTCCCTTATGAGGAAAGGCTGAGGGAGCTGGGTCTCTTTAGCTTGGAGAAAAGGAGACTGAGGGGTGACCTCATCAATGTTTACAAATATGTAAGGGGTGAGTGTCAGGGGGACGGAGTTAGGCTTTTCTCAGTGATGACCAGTGATAGGACAAGGGTGTAAATTGGAGCATTGGAGGTTCAAGGTGAATATCCAAAAAAAATTTTTTACTGTAAGTGTGACAGAGCACTGGAACAGGCTGCCCAGGGAGGTTGTGGAGTCTCCCTCACTGGAGACATTCAAAACCCACCCGGATGCGTTCCTGTGTGATGTACTCTAGGTGACCCTGCTCTGGCAGGGGGGGTGGACTAGATGATCTTTCAAGGTCCCTTCCAACCCCTAAGATTCTATGATTCTATGATTCTATTATTATTTGAGGGGTTAAACATTAAGAGAAAATATTATTATATTAACAAATTACTTCCTTATGCAGATAATTATTGGAATTTATTCAATCTGAAGCCTTTTCTATCATGTTTCTAAGCATGATTTTCCAGAGACTTAGAATGACACATCTAATATTGTGATAAAGACCATCTCTCAAAAATGCTGCCAGTTACTATACTTAAAACTGATCATGTGAACTCTGCTAGAAATCCTTCCATTTTCTGTTTTTCCATGAAGGGTTCCAGAGATAATAGGAAAACCAAGAAACCTCATTTGAATAATCTGATGAAAGAGGATTTTTTTGTTTGCTTTTTGTTTTCATAAGATATTCTTACTTTCATATTAGCCCTTGTCTACAATTAAAAGTTTTATAAGGATGGCTGCTGTTGGTCAGAACAGAAAGTCAACTGAGAGTACTGAAGAAACCTGTCAGGGTGCCTGTATGTGGTGTTCCCTAAACCAAGTTATTGGTCTAAGGTGTTAAAATGCGATGTCTTCAATTTCTGTTTCTTTATTCCACTGAATAGTTGTCACGACCTGGGTAGGGCAGCCCAGGGAGATGCAGATCAGACCCCCTTGCTTTCTAAATTCCTTGTCAGAGAGGAGCCCGGGTGTGGTTGGATCCAACCTTTGCCTCAGACCTGGCCCTTCCACGTTCTGAGGAAATGCTCGACTGTGGGATACCTCTTGATCAGATTAAGGTGAAAAGACACTCAAGGTCTGCATTTGAATTAGATTTAAATAAAACTATAGAAGTAATATGGATACTTCTATTATCTTGGTGGACAAGCTGACTAGAAGAGGAGCGCTGCTGGATTTTGTACTCACCAACAAGGAAGGCCTTGTTGAAGCAGTAATGGTCAATGGCAGCCTTGGCTGCAGTGATCATGAGATATTGGAGCTCAGGATCCTGTGTGGGAGGAATAGGGTACTTAGCAAGACCAGAACCCTGGACTTCTGCAGGGCAAAATTTGGCCTCCTCAATCAATTTTTAAGGGAAGTCCCATGGGACAGGGTGCTAAAAGGTAAAGGGACTCAACATAGTTGGTCAACGTTCAAGGACCGCTTCTTGCAAGCTCAGGATCAGAACGTCCCAATGGGTAGAAAATCTAATAAGGGAGCTAGGAGACCAGCATGGTTAAAAAAGGAACTGCTGGGCAAACTCAACTGGAAAAGGAAAATCTATAGATCATGGAAGGAGGGGCTGGCCACTTGGGAGGAATACAGGACAGTTGTCAGAGGATGTAGGGAAGCAATAAGGAAAGCTAAGGCCTCCTTGGAACTTAACCTTGCAAATCAGGTCAAGGATAATAGAAAGGGCTTTTTCAAATGCATAGCCAACAAAACTAACACTAGAGGCAATACAGGCCCACTGCTGAATGAGGTGGGTGCCCTGGTGACAGAGGATATAAAGAAGGCAGAGGTGCTGAATGCCTTCTTTGCCTCTGTCTTTACTACTGCAGGCTTTCCCCAGAAGCCCCAGATTCCTATAACCCCAGAAGAAGTCAGGATAAAGGAGGAGTTTGCTTTGGTAGATGAGGATTGGGTTAGGGATCAGTTGAGCAATCTGGACCTCCATAAATCGATGGGTCCGGATGGAATGCATCCAAGGGCGCTGAGGGAGCTGGCGGAGGTCATTGCTAGGCCACTCTCCATCATCTTCGGTAAGTCATGGGTAACAGGAGAGGTGCTTGAGGACTGGAGGATAGCAAATGTCACACCAGTCTACAAGAAGGGCAAGAAGGAAGACCTGGGTAACTGGTAACTGGTCAGCCTCACCTCCATCCCTGGAAAGGTGATGGAACAACTTGTTCTTGGCACTATCTCTAGGCATATCAAGGACATGGGGGTTATCAGGAGCAGTCAGCATGGTTTTATCAAGGGTAAATCATGTTTGACTAACCTTATAGCCTTCTATGAGGAAATTACTAGGTGGATAGATGATGGTAGAGCGGTAGATGTGGTTTATCTTGATTTCAGTAAAGCATTTGACACTATCTCCCACAGCATCCTTGTAGAAAAGTTGATCAAGTATGGGTTTGGTGATCAGGTAGTGAGGTGGATCAGGAACTGGTTGAAAGGAAGGAGTCAGAGAGTTGTAGTCAATGGGGCAGAATCTGGTTGGAGGTGTGTGACTAGTGGAGTCCCACAGGGGTCGGTACTGGGACCGGTGTTGTTCAACATCTTCATCAACGACCTGGATGAGGGTATAGAATGTACCCTCAGCAAGTTTGCTGATGACACTAAGCTGGGAGGAGTGGCTGACACACCAGAAGGCTGTGCTGCCATTCAGAGAGACTTAGACAGGCTGGAGAAAGAAGGCCAATGTCATCCTGGGGTGTGTTAGAAAGGGTGTGGTTAGTAGGTCAAGAGAGGTTCTCCTCCCCCTCTATTCTGCATTGGTGAGGCCACATCTGGAGTATTGTGTCCAGTTCTGGGCCCCTCAGTTCAAGGACAGGGAAGTGCTTGAAAGAGTCCAGCGCAGAGCCACAGAGATGATGAAGGGAGTGGAGCTTTATGAGGACCTTATGTGGAAAGGCTGAGGAAGCTGGGTTTCTTTAGTTTGGAGAAATGGAGTCTGAGGGGTGACCTCATCAATGTTTACAAATATGTAAAGGGTGAGTGTCAGGAAGATGGAGTTAGGCTTTTCTCAGTGATGACCAGTGATAGGACAAGGGGTAATGGATGTAAATTGGAGCATAGGAGGTTTAAGGTGAATATCAGAAAAAACTGTTTTACTGTGAAAGTGACAGAGCACTGGAACAGGCTGCCCAAGGAAGTTGTGGAGTCTCCTTCACTGGAGACATTCAAAACCCGCCTGGACACGTTCCCGTGTGATGTACTCTAGGTGACCCTGCTCTGGCAGCAGGGTAGGACTAGATGATCTTTTGAGGTCTCTTCCAACCCCTAGGATTCTGTGATTCTGTGATCTTGGGCTGCCTGAACATAAAAGCTGACATTTAGATCACAAGAGCACAATGCCTGTATGTTTAAGCTGCAAAACCTGAGAAAAAAATTGTGGTTAGTCTGATGTGACACACCTATTTCCAGCTCCCAGGCCTTTTCCCTAGCAATGTTGTCCTTGTGGAGGAGGTGATTAAAAGACATATACTAGCACTTTTAGTTTGCATTCTGATGCATTAATTTAAACTGTTAGTGAAAAGATGGGGATTTTGTGATTTTACTAGAACAGAACATGCAGTTCTCTCTTACAAGGCTGAAATGTTCTGGCATTAGGTATGGCATTCACATCAGGGCAGGAATATGCTAGACCACTCCTAGAAGCGGATGTTTGGCAGATCTCTTTGTTTTTGTCCTCTGTGCTTTCCTGTACATTAAGGGTTCTACATCTTGGCGTGATAGGCTGTGAAGGTACTTCTACCATTTAAAATAGAAATTCATGGTCCAACACGTCAGGTCTAACCCTCAGGCCATAGTAATTTTCCCCTCCCAAGTTATTTTCAGCTTTAGTCTATTTAGGTATTAGATTTTCAATGTCTGAAGTGCCAAAATAATGACATAATAATGGAAAAGCATTGCATGAAATTACAAAAAATTACAAAATTTTTGTGCCCTCTTCTAAGTATGTGAAATCTGCTCACTTATTTTATTGGATTCCACACTTCATTTGAAGTGATGATGCATGTCATTGATAAACCTCTTATTTCCCACAAGACTCTAATAAAATGCTAACTCAGCAGAATTTTTGCTTAGAATATGTCTTTCAAATTCCAGTTATAAGGTTAAAGTATTCTGAGCAGCAAATGTCAATTATATTTATTTTATATAAATTATTTTGTTACAGCTGCTGGTCATTTGCAGATTTTTTATGACACTATGGGAGCAGAGTGAGAGTATCTTCATGTTGATCAAGATGCTGAGATTGGAAAGTGCTAACATTTCTAAGTGTCCTATCATCACAGATTTCACTGTAAGAAAACTTGTTAGCAGAAGTAATGGCTTTTTGCTGTCATTGGTGTGGTGATACATAATATTCTTTTTTTTTCCATAATCTGTGTTGATTTTTAAGTAAAATATATTCAGAACTAGGCAAAAATGTTATTAGCATAATACTTGGAAGTCAATCTCTTTTTGTCAAACTCCACATATTAGAAAGATAGAAGAGGTCTCATTCAAATATGACTTTTTATTAGCATTATCATTTTATAAACCATTTAGTAGTAGTAGTAAAAGCATTGAATATAAACCCCTAAAATGAAAATAAAGTTAGGACAGCTTTTAATTTTCATCAAACTAATTTTAAAGGTTTTAATTTAAGCCATCTATGAAATACTACGCTGAAATATTTTATCTGTACTGTGTGAAAGTAGTGGAAGAATAGAATAACTGAAGGTTCAAAACTTGTCATCACTCTTAGTTAATATTTTCACTTTTCATAGAATCATAGAACTATTGAGGTTGGAAAAGACCTGTGGGATCACCGAGTCCAACCATCATCCCTACTCTACAAAGTTTTCCAAATTTCACCAAATTAAAGATGCATTCTCTCAGCCTTGAACACACATTCACAAATGCACATGCACACAAACACACATATATTGATTGTTTTATAGTGACAGTCTCTAGTTCATACATGGTGTTTGACCCATCAAAAAAAGTAATGTATTTCTAATGCATTTAACTGTAGTATTGGTTAAACAAACAACATAGGTCAAACATAGAGAAATAGACTTCAAATTATAATAAGAATATAAAGTAAAATTTATGAAATTCTACATGTCAAGAGAAAAACAAAATATTTTAAGTTATTTGAAAGAATTTAACAACAGTTTTTGATCACCAGCCTGCCTAGGGGGCTCCCAGTAACCCTCAGTGCCAGCCCAGTAACCCTAAGGTGTTCCCAGTAACTCTCAGGGCCTTCCAGTATCTCCTAGTAACCCTTCTGTGCCCCCAGTAAGCTCCAGTTCACACCAGTAAGTATCAGTAAGGCAACGGGGAGCATCACCATCATATCATACATCATAAATAATTTGATTTATGAACTGACCTTGTATAGAAAGGGTATTGATATAAAAAATGCTCACTGCAATGTGAGAGATTGTTCGCTGTTGTTTACAACTAAGATTAGTGTTTAAGAATCAAGAGGATTCACCTATATTCTTTGTTCCCATAGATGACTGATTTCTTGATATTGTCTTCTTCCTCAGGGAGTTTATGCAATGTGTCTGCACAGATTTTCTAGTCGAAAAAGACAACTTTGAATATTCTTGTGTATAGTTACAGAAGAATGTTGTTTTTTTGTTGTTTGGGGTTTTTCTTGTTCTTGTTTTTTTCATTTTGGTTTGGGTGGGTTGGTTGGTTGGTTGTTTTGTTTGTTTGTTTGTTTTTTGCTTGGTTGTTTGGTTTTTAATGAAATGTAGATTTTTCAAATGTATTTTAAAAATTGATTTAAAACTACAAAATCTTTGTTGGACTACCAATAGTATAAAGTTCACACTGGTAAAATTGCTGCCTGGAAATGGCACCCATATTAGGCAAATGCATGTCATAAAATATCACCATCAGTTATGGTTAGTAAATCATGATCACGGGCAGAACAGATGACTTGACAGCTCATTAGGAAAGACAGCATCAGAAAGCAAGACTCTTTAATAACCAAAATACCTGACATTCTAGACAACTAGTCTTAATATGTCAAGGAGACAGATGAATATCAGTTTACTGAAATTAATTTTTATCTATTACTCTTGTAAAAGATGCTACTACAAAAGAGTAATTTGGTACAAAGCTAGCAGTTGGAAAACCTGAATTTATTAGGTTAATTTTTTTTCGTGGCAGACAGTAACTGTCTATATTCATACTGCTAGCACTTAAGAGTCTTAAAGCTAAAAAATAGTGTACAAAGTCAAAATAATAAGATCATTTAATTCTTGGAGCATAAAAGAAGACACACAGATTGGTGGAGGCAGACAGCCATTCCTAGCATGAGGAATGGCCTTATGGCAATCTAACTGTTGTCATGTTGTCAATAGTGATCATTGTTTGAGGGGTTTGAGGAGCATTTTGGGAAAAAAAAAAACAAACATACAGCATAGAAGTTTATCTACCAGGCATTTGTCCTAACATTTGTCCTATGAGCAACAGGAGACTCTAAAGCTGTAATCTACCCAGTATAAATCCAAATCAGGATTTAAAGCTGAGTTTGAGGGGAATCATGACATTTATGACAACTTCTGAATTCTTTTTGATAAATAATCCCTTCTATTTTTAATAGATATTCTCTCATTGACATATTTGATTTAATTGCAATTAGCTAGTTTTGTATTCAGTGCACACTGCACACTTTGTTTGTCAACAGATTCATACAAATTGAGGCATTAGGAAAAGAATATCACTGGACACTCCTGTCAATCTGTTTTAATACTAACACTCTTTAATACTAAAACTTTAATACTAAGACTAAAACCTCTATCATCCTTTGAAAGGAAATGCCTATACCCTGATGTGTACTGTCCTTAAACTGACCATAGGGTACATCATCATTTTAGGGGAAAATTTCTTTTTTTATTAATACTTGTTCTAGTTATTTTATAATTGCATCAAGGGCAAGATGTTAGAGTTTAAAGAATGTCAATGAGATATTTTTTCAAAGATATATGTGGATGACATTTTAATGTGTTCTACTAGCAATCAAATCTCTGACCAAGAAATTTTATTAATAAAATCTTCATAGGTATCTCTCTTCATAATATTTCCTAAAACAGAGGAAATACTCTGAATCAACACTCTCTATGGATTTACTCTTATGGAGGAGCTACCTGTTTATCCTGACAGACTGGATGAAATACATGAAACTCTGAGAGTAATGTAGCAGTGATTTTCTTTTGAAGGAACAACAACATGCATCAGTACAGGCTCAGGGGTGATCTGCTAGAGAGCAGCTCCATGGAGAAGGACCTTGGTGTCCTGGTAGACAACAAGTTATCCATAGGCCAACAATGTGCCCTTATGGCCAAGAAGGCCAATGGTATCTTGGGGTGCATTAAGATGAGTGTCTCCAGCAGATCAAGGAAGGTTCTCCTACACCTCTACTTGGCCTTGGTGAGACCTCACTTAAAGTATTGTGTCTAGTTCTGGGTTCCCCAGATCAAGAGGGACAGGGATCTACTTGAGAGAGGCCAAGAGAGGGCTATGAGAATGATTAAGGGACTGAAACACCTGCCTTACGAGGAAAGGCTAAGAGACCTGGGGCTTTTCAGTCTAGAGAGAAGACTGAGGGGCAATCTAATTAATGTCTATATATACATGAGGGCTGGGCATCAAGAAGACAATGACAAATTCTTTTCACTTGTGCCCTATGAAAATGAGGGGCAATGGACTCAAACTCAAGCACAGGAAGTTCCACATATACATAAGGAAGAACAATTTTACTGTGTGGGTTACAGAGCACTGGAACAGGCTGCCCAGAGAGGTTGTGGAGTTTTCTTCTCTGGATACCTTCTGAGTGATCTGCCCTAGTTGTGTGTGGTTTTTTGGTCCTGCTCTGGCAGGAGCTTGGACTCTATGATCTTTGGAGGTCCCTTCCAACCCCTAATATTCTGTGATTCTGTGATTCTTAAGTCCTCTAGGACTAATGTTACTGGTATTTGCCAGACTGGTCTGGGTAAAATTTAATGGAAAAGGAAACACTTCTTTATTCTAACAAGACATTAAATCTGACTCATTATTAATACTGAGAAGAGATGTAAATAATTGAAATTATTCAAGAGCTATTTATTTTAACATTATTAGCAGTGTAGTATGTACAACAGACTTGATAGCAAGCATTGTCTCTTGGGAGGTCTCCTCCCCTCATTGCCAGTCACTGTGATTCCTATTGACTGCTCCTGCTCACTGGGGGGTTCCTAAAATTCTCAGCCTTCATAATTAATCAGATCCATTTATCATCTTAGAAGAGCTGTCTAACAAAATACTGTCTGTGGCAATATTGACTTTAGATATTCAAAAGTACATTGTGAACCTTCTAGAAAGGCATTCACAAACAATTTTGGCAACTTGCTGATGAGTCAATAAACGCCAGTGAATACCTGTGTAAGAGGAAGTACATATATTTTCCATAAACTATAACTCAAGTATGTCTAAAGAAGCAAATATTTTTGTGATAATAAGGATTACGGTATATTAATCAGTGCCATTTGGAGATTAAACTTTAAAAATAGTAAGGGAACTGTTTATAATCTTGATGTGTCTGCAGCTGCCTATACAGATAGTCTAGCAAAGCTGAAGAAGCCTTTCTTAGATAACAGGTTAATAGATGTTATTTTAGGATAACAGATTGTACTGTGGGCCAAAAGTTAAGGGAAAAGAGCTGGGAAAGAATGAAAGTTAGAGAAAAAACTGTAGAAAGGAAGAGGAACTGGAAATAATAGAGAAGGCTGAAGGAAAAACAGGCAGAGACTGGAAAAACCAAACTATTGGTGCATAGGAGGGACTGTTCTGAAGCATAGCAATAAATTTTCTTAACTCACTGGGTTATGGCACCATGTAGCTGTCCAGCTTTTGTTCTTCTGTGGCCAAGTAGAGCCTTCTTTCTTTCACCAGCATTGTTCACACATTTGCAGATGGAGGAGGAGTGATGAGGCTCTTGGCTGGATTTGGCTCCCATGTAGAGCTCTCCTTCCTGTATCACTTTGCAACTACGGCACTTGGGTGTTGCTACATCATCCAGTGTATAAATTTATTCTTGTTTCCAGAGACTAACTTTATCATGAAAGAAGGATACCTTGTAGGGTAGAGTTCCACAAAGGAGGACAGAGAAAAACCATAGCTTTTGAGCAATTACTGTTGAAGGACAGATTCCCAGAGAAAAGAGGTTTTATCACCTTAGTGAGCTAGCAAAAGCTCAATATAGCTCTGAGGACAGAAAGAAGCATATTAGCAACTGCAAAATCCCACAGAATGAGTAAGAATCCTTTTCATGCACTAAGCCTGACTTTCTCTTCTGCAGATTTCTTAGTGTGGGCCACAGAGCCTTCTGTTTCTACAAAGGGAGAACATAAAGGTTCAATTCAAGGAAGTCAGGACAAAAGGGAAAACTAAGATCAGTGGGTCACAGGATAGATCCTTTGAGAATGACTGAGGCTGAAGCAGGCAGGAAAAACAAGACTTGGGGTAAAAAATAAAAACAGCAAATGAGATGGGGTAGCAAACCAGTACAAGTCCTGTTTATAATAAAAATATCTATGCTTGTATAAGGAAATACATGAGATTGAAATGTTATCACATGTAACATTTACATTTTATTTGGATAACGTGAAACCATTTCTAACTAGAGTTAGAAGAAGAGAGCTAGAGTTAGAAGAGAGCCATTTACTAGAGTTTATAGCATAGAGTAAAAATTACTACATTTCTTCACAGAAAAAAAAAAAAACACCCTACAAAAAAACCCAAACAACAAAAATAAATTAAACAAACAAAATAAACAAACAACATCAACAACAAAAAACACAACAAAACAAACCCCTCCCTCTATCCAAAGATATTCAGATATCCAATTGTTCAAAGAACAAAAATTTAGTTGGACTAAATTCTAATACAAATTGTCATGGTTTAGTTTTTACAAAAAATTCTCACTGAATTTTCACAAAGAGTAGCTGCCTATAGTTTTATTTTGAAAAGAAAGTGCTAAAATGATTGTATTGGCTTCAAATGACTATTTAGAAATATACTCTTAAGAAAGCAGCACTGAAACTGTTCACATTTTATTGGCAGCACAATGTGAAATTCATATTGTACCATATCAAATACTAGATAGCATGCATATAACATAGCTGTTTCTCTAAAAAATAGTAGAAAAAAGAATAGTTTACATGACTGCTTTTGTGAAAAAATATTTATATATATACACATAGAAAGAAATAGCTGGTTTGCTATCAACAAATTCAGAAGTACAGGTTTGCTGTTAGGAAGATCTATTTTAGCTATACAATCTGTTGTGACCTAAAAAATGTAAAAGACTTTGCTATGTATGCACCTGTCAAGTCCCACAAGGGCTCCCCAGAGGTGGGGCCCAAATTAACTACCACATCCCACAAAGTGGTTACGGTGTTGTCCCACTAAGTGGGCATGGGTAGAATTCGCCAGAGGTGGGGGTCGACCCAGGGATATTCAGATCCAATCATCCTCTCTTCAATAATCTCTTTTACCAACATAGCAAGATTAACCTCTGGAATTCTCTTCACAGTATTCTAAGAGTAAGTCCTTTACCCAGGAGGCTTATACAAAATATTACTTAAAAGTGAGTAAGATTACAAAGCTTATCAAGGAAAACTAAAATCAACAATATCACTCTCAAAGCAGCAGATTACAACTAGCAGAATTTAGCAAAATGGTGCTCTTAAAACAACAGGTTACAACCAAGACAACTTAGGAAAACTGTACTCTCAAACAGCAGGTTACAATGGCAAGAAATTTAGCAAAATTAGAAAGTTACCCTTATGTGCCAAGAATGGGAAAGACAGAGAGATAAAGAAAAATGGGGATAGAAATTATATCAGCACCCTTGGATCCAGCAATGATCTTGGCATGATGTTGTGGTACTTGGCTGGTGGGCACATGCCCAAGACATTTAAAGTCTTTCTCCTTTAGGGCACCTGGTCTCACCTCTCTGGGTGAGGTTTGGCGTATTTTATGCAGACTCAGTGTCGGATTCAGGAATGTTATGGATATGAATCAGTGGGGCACAGGGATCCAGGTGATCACTTGCCCCCTGCCCCATCTGGGTTGACCGAGCAATGACCTTTGTTTTAATGCATGTGCTCTGTCCTTAAACAGGAAAAGGGTCTTTGACAAGTTGGCACTGTGTCTCCACAGGGTTTCTCTTGCCAGCCACTGTTCCTTATTAAATAATGACTGAAGAGATCAAATTATTTCATTTTTTCCTTCTGTCCAGGCTGATAATTTTGTGCCTCAAAACTGGCTTCACCATGAGGAATCAGAATCATGTGTACTATTTTGTGTTCTGGCATGTTTGGAAATGGAAGCTAGGAAACATAGCACTGAGTTTTTGAAGATGAATCAAGATAGGAAACCATTTCCTTTGCCAGTGTTTTAAAAGTAAATGTAAAACCTGGGTATTTCCTTACCTTGACACTCCTAAACAGAGTGAGGTTTTGGGCAGGTTTTACATAGAAGTCTTTCATCAGGAAAGTGCTAAGCATCCTAAATTTGCAGGGACAAAAGCACGATCTTGAGTGTCATGCTTGAATATCAGAACAAAATGAGAATTCAGAGATAGCTCTCTGCTCAATATTTTCTTTAGGTTAGCTCTATGTGAGTGTGCTTTGAACCATACTGGTACTGTGCTTTCTGTAGGATCCTGACCTTCTATGAAACCCTGACACACAGGAGTGCCTTATCTCAACAGGATATCTGAAGAAGACGTTTTGAATAGCAGCTTCTCTTTGCTGGACTATATCAAATCCAGATAGTTGACAGAATGATTCTATCCCTTACATATAAATGTATAAATTTATGGTAGTGGAAAAATGGTATATGACCTTCAAACTAGACTGAAATATTTATTTTCTGCTTGGATGCACTTTAAAGCTGCTTAAAGACAACATCTCTGGCTTCCTAGGTACCAACCTAAAAGGAATTACTTGGTTCGGGGCTTTTAAAGATTGTGTTGAAATATATTTTACTCTGGTCTTCCCCAAACTGGTTTGCCTCAGATAGTCATGAATATAAACATAAGAAGATATATGGAGTGAATGTCTTATACCTAAATGCAGACAGTTGTAATTTAAAATATCTTTTAAAAAGCAGTGGAGTCAGATGACATTCTAAAATCTCATTTTCATTATATTTAGCTTGCATATTATACTCTGTCAACAACAATAATAGACAGTTTATTAACTCAAGACTTTTATCTTTAACTTTTAAATTGCTTGGTATTTAATGTATTTCCCTTTAGTTGTCATTTACCTATTCCATAGGTATTTATTTCCTTTATTTTTACTCCATTTCTTTCAAGATTTTGATACTGCCTTGGAGTAGAATGATAATCAGGCTGTATCACTTCGTTGTTCCCTGAAGTAGGAATACATGGAAATCATAAATAATGCAGTGACTGCAGCACTAGAGTAGGAAACAATAGGAATGCCAACAAAGTAATGTTAGAAGTAGGGATTGTGTTTGGCAATTATATGTAGGTGGCAGTAGGCATACTTTCCAAAAAAGGTAGAGACAGAAGAAAAATTGTGTTCAGAATTCTTGCTTTGGAATATATTAAATATGGGTTAAGAAGCCTAACAGTAAGAGCAGAAAGAATAAATATATGCAAATATTTTTTTCTAAAGGATTTTGTCATGTCTTAATACAAAGAACATATTTTTCCCAAGGAAACAGAGCCACACTTTCTAAAGAAAAGGGAAGCAATATTTAGTGATATAGTCAGGCATAGAAACAGGCACGACCAGTGAAGGAATTATCATTTAATTGACAGATCTAGTATAAACTAGTTGGATAGTAACTTCAAAAGATGACATGCATAAAGCTTGCAATAAGTTGACCTTAGGGATAGTTTTCCTTCTGTATAAAGGCAAATGGAGAGTTGTCTTTACTCTGTGGTTCTAGTGCCTTAAGTTGGGAAACTGAGATTGCAAATGGGTGTGGAAATGAAGCTGACCATATTGTTGAGTCTGGAGAAAATGACTTTATATAACTGTATAGTTTTTGAGCCTTTGAAATGTGAGAGAGCTCTGAAGAAGAACTAACAGAGATAGTAAAAGAAACCTCTGAATGTTTTGGTTTTTTTTCTTGAAGGTTTTTTTATAGCTAATCAGAATAGAATTTGAATGAAAATTATCTTAAGTATTATTTCCAAACTGACTGTACAATCTACTTGAGGCATGCACACATGTGTGCACACAATATTGAGGAGCACTCACATAAAAAAATGCTAACTGTCAAGGAAGGGTTCTAAGAGAAGCTGACAACTTTGTAGACATCTTGGTGCAATAGCAACACTTCAAATAAATGTGCAAACAGACAAGAGAAGACAGGTCTAAATTCTGTCTGAAAATCAGATTGTAGTACCCTAGTGCTAGAGTTGCTGAAAATGTTGCAGATAGTAAGCAGACAAAGCAGATAGTGTGACAAAATCATACTTGTATATTTCATTGACTTTTTAAATTTATTTATTGTACTGAAGTAAATACTCATCATTCTTCTAGGGCTATGTTTGGCTCTGTGTGGCCTCAAGTACATAACTTGAAATAAGGAATGGATCACTTTAGAGCAACAGCTAATGAGTTTATTTTCTCCTCCATACAGCCACTATACTGTAACATTTTCAAGATTCTCACATGCGCTGTTATTCTAAAGTACATAACTCCTACAAATGATGGCTATTTCAGGTACACTAACAAAGTGTGTTTGCAAGCTCAAGCTGACTGTGAAAAGTAAGTCAAAACTCTGTATCGCGTTTGGGAAGGATTAGCCTGAAAACGTGAGCTGAGCTCCTTCTGATGCCAATTTCAAACAGGGTGTTCAGGAGTTTGGGTGTTTTGGGGTTTTTAATAAAATTATTTTTGGTGAGTCATCGCTAGTGCTTTCTTTAGTCATGTGTTGTTTTGGTACATCAGAAGACAAGCATGAATTTGTTTTGTTCTAGACAGCTACACTTCCTGTCTTACATATAAGTTAAAACTTACATATAGTGAAAACTTTAAAATAGTTTAAAATAAAAATATGGGAGTTTCCACTCATGCTAGGGATATCCACAGCATAGAATAGATACAGCTATAAAAGTACATCTAGAAAGGATCAGCTAATGCTACAGGAACATGCTCTTAGGAGCACTTAGTGCATAGATCGAGGTGACAATTTAATTTGCTTTAAGTTTGAATATCCTCCTACTTCTTCTGATGCATTTTGTTCTTTATTCGGTCTTTCATCTGTGCCGTGTTCAAGTTAAATGTATTCTAGAGATCCTACTTAGTCATCTAGTCTGGTGCTTAGGAACGTTAGTACTGTTTGTTGCTTGCAAAAGACCAGCATTACCTTAATTGTTCACACCAGCTTTTGGACCTCTCTTTCCATGCCCTGCTCTGAAGCCCTCCTTAAGTTTCTGCTGTTGATTACCCTTCAAGATGAACATATATACTTTCATAATATTTTTAATTATATTTTTTTCATGGGCAAAGTAATAGAGCTTATGTAGCCTCTTACAGTGTGATCTGTTTTCTGTCAAACTGCATGTAGGACAGTGGAGGAATTGCAAAAACTTAATTTACAGTAAAAAAAAAAAAAAATGTTGAGAGGTTGGTAAATAAAATATAAACATAAATAGGATTAACAATAGAGTAGGTCTGATTTATTTAATTGATTTTGGTTTGGTATTGATTTTGTCTTATGTTTCTTCCTCTTTCAAGGCTCTGCTTCCACAAATAAACTTTTGTGACATGTGTACTATTGGTAGCATAATATGCTGTTCAGTACAAAAATGCCTGTGAGGAAAATGGCAAGCTTAAACATCTGGATACAGAGAAAGTTATATGGCACTGATTATCTAAGGAGACACTTTAGGATTATTTCATGTTATATAGTGTGACTGCTAGATACACTAGAAGAGACTAAATTCCTGTCCATCACCTACTGGTGTACTCATACTTCATGTAGAGGAAACAATCATCTCTTTTTAAACTGTTGACAGGTCTCTACCCAAGACACAGTTCTTTGACTTATCCTCTAGCACATACCTCAGGGAAGTTCTTAGGCAATAGGCACTTCTAGTTTAGCACAGTAATAATATTTTAGATGTCACAGGTTTAATAATAATAATCACATTTTTGACTACTTTGAGAAAAAAGTAATTTCACTACATATTGAGTGCTAAAATCTTATTTTCTTTTATTCTAATAATATTCATATTTATCTGAAAGGGAGATTATATTTTTTTCCCATTCTTGCAGGAATTTAATATTTGAGCCACATCTTAGATCATACTTTGGAAAAAAACCTATGCTACTGGAGGATAACAATTTCACACACATTGGCAACTCTAGCTAGATTTTCTTATCCTGCGATAAAAGGAAGATACATTTTCAACTTTTGATTATGACTGCATTTTAAAATGTTTTTTACAACCTTCTCATCTGAGTCTGTAAAACACGTTTCTGTGATACTCATGGTCTAACAGACAAAATTACCTTAAGTTTTGCTTCATTTGCAATACTGAACAATGCTTGATTCTATTCATGTTTGTAGAATGTCTGCAAGATAATTTGAAGACTTTGTTCACATTCACAATATAAAACTTCAGTATGTCATGAATGAAACTTTCACTTAGTATGCACTTCAACCCAGAAAACCCTGAGTAATAGACCCAAATCTCTAATTAGCAGTTTTGTGATTCTTAGTTCTAACATTGTTGCCATAACTGGAATGCTGTGTCCAGTTCTGGGCTCCCCACTTCAAGAGAGACTGGGAACTACTAGAGAGAGTCCAGAGAAGGGCAACAAAGATGACTGGGGGATTGAAGCATCTTCCTTATGAGGAAAGGCTGAGAGAGCTGGGACTTTTTTACCTGGAGAAGAGAAGGCTGGCAGGAGACCTTATTAATTCCTATAGATATCCAAACAGTGGGTGCAAGTAGGATGGAGCCAGACTCTTACCAGTAGTCCCCTGTGACAGAACAAGGGGCAACTGACAGAAGCTGGGATATAGGAAGTTCCATTTAAATGAGGAAAATCTTCTTTATTATGAGAATGACAAAGTGCCAGAACGGGCAGCCCAGGGTGGTTGTGAAGTCCCCTTCCCTGGAGATAATCGAGACCCGCCTGAAGGAAGACTTAAGTAATGTGTTCTAGGGGTTCCTGCTTTAGCAGGGGAGTTGGGCTACATGATCTCTAGAGCTCCCTTCCAACTCTGACAATTCTGTGATTCTGCGATTGTGTAACTAGTTGGAAAGTTTATGTTACTGTCGTTGTAAAACAACATACGTACTTCCCCAAGTTCTCTCTTCTAATGCTGATCTCCTAAGTTTGTGGCTCAAAGAAATCCTGAATCTTCTGTAAGGAGAATGTATACCTTATTTCCTGAAGTTGTCAGTTATGATTAAGGAAGTATTTCTTCTCAGAAA
This sequence comes from Chaetura pelagica, assembly GCF_000747805.2. Lineage (NCBI taxonomy): Eukaryota > Metazoa > Chordata > Aves > Apodiformes > Apodidae > Chaetura > Chaetura pelagica. The sequence goes on along the minus strand of NW_009952883.1, from coordinate 251,983 downwards.
TAATTATTCTGGAACAATAATGCAAGGGAATTAATTTAAATAACCAGCTGGCAGGTAGGTGGGCAGTATTTTTACAAATCCTAAAGCAATGCATGTTATATGTGATGCACTTTATTTATTTCAGGCAGTTATTCAATATGTACAGCCTAATGCTTCTTTCAGGTAACTTAAATTGTTAATCCTGATTTTCTTTCAGGTTCTTACTAGAAAAATTGTTGTGACTGATTGTTCTATGTTAGTAATAAAAGGTTTTGATGAGGTTGACTATCAGCTGATCTTTTATGAAAAGAAATCACTTCAGTTTTCAGAAGGTTGCTTTGGGAAAAAACTCAGGCAGTTCTTTCATTTCCCAGTTGAATTATTTTCACTCATCACTTAATTAATACATTGGGTTCCTTCCATAAATAATTTTTTATTAGTAGTAAAATTTTAAAAATGCTATTGACTTCTTGGACAACTTAAAGATTTTTAAGGGTCAAAGTCATGTTTAGAACAGCAGTGATACACATACATCAGTGTACTTGTAAATTTAGCACTGTCAACTTTCATTTCAGCTTCTGAAAAGAAAACTGAAGTCTGCAGGAGACAGATGTGAAAAAGAAACATTTTATCTTTAGGGATGAAAACAGTAACAGCATAGTGTTAACTCTTCTAAGGTTTAGTTACTTCTTCTCTGTTCTTCGAAATGTTTCAATGATTTAATCTTTAGCTTTACTGTTGCAAGAACTTGGTATATATGGCATGGCTACAACTGACTTAGTGGAACAGGCCATCACCCTATAAATTAACCTAAGCAAGTAAATGAGTTTCCTTCCTTTTTTGCATTTCTGGTGCATTAGATTGTAAAGCAGAACTGAAGATTAGGTATTTTTGGCTCTTAATCATAGTTATTTGCATAAAACTTCTAGTCATGATATTTTGTATTTCAACTGTTTATCCTTTGCTTAACTGAAATAATTCGATCAATATAAACTAATAATCTTCGTATCTTGAGTTCTAGGGTCTAATACCATGAAGTCACTTAGAGAAACAATAGGATTCAGAAGAGGCTGATAGTGCTTGAAACAAAAGTTTATGGATGTGCAGAAGCTGTAGTGAGCTGTTTTAAACAATTGTATTTCTCAAATATAGTATTGTCCTTGCTTGATGATGAGTAAAAAAAAAACTTGAAAAAGATGAGTAGGCTTTTTTGGGGGACCTGGGGAGGGGGGTATGTTTTATGTACTTGTCCATGCTAAATTCAAGGATCTGGAAGTCTGCAAGGCATAGAAAATCCAGGTATTCGAGACTACAAAAATCTGAAAATAAAGCCTTTCATAGGTTTCTGATCTGGAATTATTGATTATTGAATACTGACTCAGGAAGAAATATAAGTCATCATATATTATGATACCCTCAATTCCTCTTAAGAAGCTAAAAAACTGTAGTGTTAAAATTATCAATGTTGTATAACTAAGATTTTTCCATGTACAAGATAAAGTGACAAGATGTGGGGGCTGGATGTCAGTAGAAATTGGTGAGTTTTATTATGTGCATATTTAAAAAGAGATTCACAGCTCCAGAAACAAGAGGAAAAGCAAACATGAGTTGAGATAGGCAGTGGTTGACTAACTTTTACCCCAGTACCCTTCTCCCTTCCAAAATCATGAACTGCAAGATAGGTTTTGTGCATCATACCTATCACAAGCATAGGAAGCAATTCATGATATTTGGACAAATGTTTTTTTCCATCCTCCGCCATGTAGAAGAAAGGCATTTGTGTTCCCACTTTGTAAGGCTGCTTGTTACACATGTGCAACTCAGTAAAACTTCTCAGATACAGAAGTGCCAGTTTAATTTAGGCATTGTTCTTATCAACGCTTTTGCAGATGTTGTAGGCAATAAGCCATGTGAGTCACTTACAGAACTTCACAAATTACTTTCTCAGTGACGAGAATGAAAGCATTCCTCATGGCACCTCCAAAGCTCTTGCTAAGACCAGTACAGTTTGTTTTAAAGCAGACCTATAATGTTACTTCTTATAAAACTCAAAAAATTTAGAGGGCTCAAAGTGATTTGCTTCCAACCACAGTCTGATGGGTGAACAACAAAGATCAGATCTGATCTTTACTGCTTAGGTACAGAAATCTCAAATCTGTGCCAATGGACAGTTTCAGGTAACAGCAATTAACAACACTGAATCAGTCCCTATGTTGCTGTTTGTATTTAAATGTTAAGAGCATTGAAAAAGCAGCATGAGGAAATCCTCACTCTTTC
>NW_009952883.1:245702-249339 GCF_000747805.2 Chaetura pelagica | reverse complement strand
CCTGCTTATTGCAATTTCCTTGAGTTAACTAATTCCATGTATTTTTGCTGTAACAGGTTTCAGTTACTTACTGGCAATTCTTCAGAGAAGTGTGTCTGCACTACTTGACAGTAGCACTCACCTTTGTTCCTCTGCCCCATGTCACCTCCAGTCTTCTTTAAGCTACTGTAGAAGGGCAGCTGAAAATTACTAACTCCATAAATTATAGAGGGAACAGAAACCTACAGGAAGAAGTCCGTCACATCTATTTTTTCACATCTGTCTGATCTAAACAATTTCATTGGGAGGTCTCATTTTGAAGAGCAAATTACAAGTAAATAATGCAATTTAATACAGTTTGAGGAAATTTAGTACAATACTGGGTCTCATTTTAGAAATGGATCAATTGTATCTGTGAAAGTTTTACACCCCAGACAGAAGGGGTGTATTTTGAGCACCACATAAAGATCTTTGTACTTCTCTGATAAATGTAGAAAAATAGAAAGGTACAAAACCAGAAAACTTACCACTAGAAAATGACTAGTGTAACCAAAGAGGAACAGTTCAAGGAAGGCAATTCTTTGAAGTGTTAAAAATTATTATAGCAATTTAAAGGTATGTTGACAGCTAGACGCCTTCATCCAAATCCTAAAATAGTAGTAAGGCAAAAAGAGTTATCAGCAGCCGCACAGAGTTCAGAATGGATGGCTTCTTTGACCTAAGTGTATTTACTCAAGATCAAAAAACCTTGTTATGAAATTCTTGCTGTAATATTATGCCACTGTCAGCATTTGAATTTGTTAGTCTGTATCACTAAATCACAGTGCAAATACAAAAGTATTGGCAGGCTAAACAACCATCCATGAGAGAAGTAATTCAAAGTTTAAAATATTGAGACAAGAGTAATAATGTCTTTGAATATGAGGATGTAGGGAGGCAATTAGGAAAGCTAAGGCCTCCTTGGAACTTAACCTTGCAAGTCAGGTTAAGGATAATAGAAAGGGCTTTTTCAAATACATAGCTAGCAAAACTAGCAATAGAGGCAATATTGGCCCATTGAGGAATGAGGTGGGAGCCCTGGTGACAGAGGATATAAAGAAGGCAGAGGTGCTGAATGCCTTCTTTGCCTCTGTCTTCACTCCTGCAGGGTCTCCCTATGAGCCCCAGATTCATATAGCCCCAGAAGAAGTCAAGATAGAGGAAGAGTTTGACATGGTAGATGAGGATTGGGTTAGGGATCAGTTGAGTAATCTGGACATCCATAAATCAATGGGTCCAGATGGAATGCACCCAAGGGTGCTGAGGGAGCTGGCGGAGGTCATTGCTAGGCCACTCTCCATCATCTTCAGTAAGTCATGGGCAACAGGTGAGGTGCCTGAGGACTGGAGGATAGCAAATGTCACTCCAGTCTACAAGAAGGGCAAGAAGGAGGACCCGGGTAACTATAGACCGGTCAGCTTCACCTCCATCCCTGGAAAGGTGATGGAACAATTTGTTCTTGTGACTATCTCCAGGCACATCAAGGACATGGGGGTCATCAAGAGCAGTCAACATGGTTTTATCAAGGGTAAATCATGTTTGACTAACCTTATAGCCTTCTATGAGGAAATTACTAGGTGGATAGATGATGGTAGAGCGGTAGATGTGGTTTATCTTGATTTCAGTAAAGCATTTGACACCGTCTCCCACAGCATCCTTGTAGAAAAGTTGATCAGGTATGGGTTTGGTGATCAGGAAGTGAGGTGGATTAGGAACTGGTTGAAAGGAAGGAGTCAGAGAGTTGTAGTCAATGGGGCAGAATCTGGTTGGAGGTGTGTGACTAGTGGAGTCCCACAGGGGTCGGTACTGGGACCGGTGTTGTTCAACATCTTCATCAACGACCTGGATGAGGGTATAGAATGTACCCTCAGCAAGTTTGCTGATGACACTAAGCTGGGAGGAGTGGCTGACACACCAGAAGGCTGTGCTGCCATTCAGAGAGACTTAGATAGGTTGGAGAGTTGGGCGGGGAGAAACATGATGAAATTCAACAAGGGGAAGTGCAGAGTTTTACATTTGGGGAAGAACAACACCATGTCCCAGTACAGGTTGGGGGCTGAACTGCTGGAGAGTAGTGTAGGTGAAAGAGACCTGGGGGTCCTGGTAGACAGGAGGATGACCATGAGCCAGCAATGTGCCCTTGTGGCCAAGAAGGCCAATGGCATCCTGGGGTGCATTAGAAAGGGTGTGGTTAGTAGGTCAAGAGAGGTTCTCCTCCCCCTCTATTCTGCATTGGTGAGGCCACATCTGGAGTATTGTGTCCAGTTCTGGGCCCCTCAGTTCAAGAAGGACAGGGAACTGCTTGAAAGAGTCCAGCGCAGAGCTACGAAGATGATTAGGGGAGTGGAACATCTCCCTTATGAGGAAAGGCTGAGGGAGCTGGGTCTCTTTAGCTTGGAGAAAAGGAGACTGAGGGGTGACCTCATCAATGTTTACAAATATGTAAGGGGTGAGTGTCAGGGGGACGGAGTTAGGCTTTTCTCAGTGATGACCAGTGATAGGACAAGGGGTAATGGATGTAAATTGGAGCATAGGAGGTTCAAGGTGAATATCCAAAAAAAATTTTTTACTGTAAGAGTGACAGAGCCCTGGAACAGACTGCCCAGGGAGGTTGTGGAGTCTCCCTCACTGGAGACATTCAAAACCCACCTGGATGAGTTCCTGTGTGATGTACTCTAGGTGACCCTGCTCTGGCAGGGGGGTTGGACTAGATGATCTCTCGAGGTCCCTTCCAGCCCCTAAGATTCTATGATTCTATGAATATAATTAGTTTCCTCATTAATTCATTTTTATGTTTTCCTTCATCCTTTAGAAAGCACCATAGAAATCATTATTCACAGAAAGATAAATTTTTAATTTGAAAGCACCATTACTTTAAGCTTTTAAGGTTATATTATGCAAAAGACCGAAAATCAGTGTGTGACATTTAAGTCTTCTATATTTTGACTTTTGATTTGCCAACTTCTTTATTTTTTCATTATACCTGTCTCTGAATTTTTGGTATATATAGTAAATGTCAAGAACAACATCTTTTTCCTGGATTCTTTATAATTTGGAATCTCCTTTGAAACCTAAATTGGAAAATATATCTAGATATTAGTTCATGTTTTTCACTCCCTTAGAGTAGAACACGTAATTCCCGAAATGGGCAAACACCTTACTCTATTTAAACTCAATGCACATTTTTCTTTTTCCAAGCAGTTAAAGGGGGGAGAGGATCTGATGACTACATATGGAAAGGCAAGACCTGCCTGGTTTCAAGTAGGTTCAACCACCTACAGTTCTAAAAAACAGATGGAGAAATAAAGGAGGCAATATTGCAAGCCACAGATTAAAATGAGAACTCAAGAGATACTGGACCTCTGAAACCATGTACACACTAACTAAAGAAAAATATTTCTATTTATTTGCAGCCTGTCTGGCTGGTCAGAAGAGTTAAAAAATTATTGAGGTTTCTCTTAAAATGAAATTCAGTACTCTAAAAGCATTCTTAACCTTTCAGTGACGTCTGTCAACATCTTCCCTGTTTATTGCTCTCAGATTTAAACCACATTATAGTTCAATCTGAATGCCTACCCGAAGGGACATGTGCAGCTCACATGGCAGAGTTTCCATTGGG
>NW_009952883.1:206096-245572 GCF_000747805.2 Chaetura pelagica | reverse complement strand
GGGGTTGGGGGGGTGGGGGTGGGGGAAGTAAAAAAAAAAAAAAAAAAGCAGTAATTTACTTTTTCCAACCTTAACTTCCTAGGACTCAAATACTTCTGTATCATTGTATTTCCATTACTCTGCAGAGCTGTTTTTTTTCTGTTATCACAATCACTTTGTAGATTTCTTCCAAAAAATGCAAGTGTAACACTGCTATTTATCAGAACACATCTTCCACTTGAAAACTTGATACATCATCCATGGCAAGAAAGATGAAAGGATGAAGATTATAACAATATTTAATTTCAGCTTTTCCCCAAGGCATAAAAAATGCTTCACAAGATTTTTAAGGTCTGTATCGAGCAGAACACATTTGAAATCTAAGCCAGGCTCACAGACTTTCCTCAAACACACTATCTTAAAACCAAAGAAAACAAGAAATTAAAAAAATAAATCTTCAATATGAAGTGATATTAAGGAACTTACAAGTTTCAGAGAACAGTTTCTCATTATAGAGACAATGAAGTCAATTTTATAGAAAATTCATTATCTCAAATAATGCTGGCAACAATTGTGTAGAAAGACAGGCATATAGTTAAACCACAGGTGGGACTGCTACCTTGAGTGCCGAGCGCTGGCATTTAGAAACAAGGGTGCTCAACACCTAGCTGCTCCTAATTTAACCAGTCTTTCAAACTCCAGTTCTATCAAAGTATGAATTCACTCAGATTTTCTAGGCTGAGATGCTGACTCCAGAGTTGTTTTTTTTATTCAGGGTGCTGCAATACAAGTGGGATTTAATCTTGAAGCAGTAGAGTCCATGGTCTCACATTAGGATATATATTTATACTATAAATGCCTATAGGGATATATCCTATGTTCTTTTAGTAAGTGGCACCTCTTAGTGTGCTTTACAAATTAGGTAATCATGTTACTCTTTTGCTAAATGCCCAAGCCCTAATCATGAACTAATCCTAATCCATTTTAGTGCATGTTATGTACCTTGCAATACCATATTTTAAAAATTGCTGCTTCACATGCATATAATACAGGAATTCTGTAGATGTTTCTTCTTTTGATACACTACTGGGCACCTTGCTCATTGTGCTAACGTAAAGTGCTTGTTAATAGGACCCTGCAGCTTTCTGTGACTGCAATTGCTTGCATGGCTCTAGTACTCAAATTTCATGTTTTCAGGGCTGTGAATTATTGCCTCTGCCTATAGTTGAGATAATCTTGAATGAGATAAAACTTGCAATTCAGACAATACATTTTAGTGCTTGAAATGTGTTTGATATCAATCAAGATGAAAATTTAAATTCAGTCATTTTGCAGGGAACAATATGACTTTTGTGCACCAAAAAAAAAAAATGTGTAGGAACATAAATTAAATATTTTTGTATAATTAGCTGTATATCAAAAACTTAGTGTAATTTTAGTAACCACTTAAAAACAAAATCTAATTTAGAATACAGCAGCAAAATATTTTGAGTCCAAATTCTTTAGAAAAATTAATGCTTGTCTGCAAACAAATTCAAATGGCTAACTTTGCTTTTCTGTTCAACTGATTTTTTAGCTGACAGTCCATCCAAAAGGAGGTTCTGTGCTGTCAAACTTTCCTTTGGAAGCCTGCATTCTAAATATTTGCTGCTGACAAGTGTCGGCAAGAAGTATTTATATTGGTAATAGGGAAGAAATATTTCTTTTCCTTAACATTTAACTCTCAACAACAACAAAATTACTATTTAGCACTCTCTTGGGGAATTTCTGCATCTCTAATAATTTTGATATTTAAATCCATGGCACTTGCAAAGCATAGATTGGAGAACTAAGCATGTGTTGTGAACACGAAAAAAGAATGAGCTAATAAATGAGAAAAATTTGATTATTATCAAACATACTCCTCCATGCTCCAGTTTATAATTCACTCTGCTTCTTCTACCATCTCATCTTGCCTCCCCAGAAAACATATTATTCCAATGTGGTTCTGTTTTGGAAGATTTAAAAATGGAATAAAATAGATGGATTACACTTTTTAGACATATCTTGGCAGTTGAGATCCTAACAATACAGACGACACAATTGCTAATTTTTAAATGTTAGACATGTAGGTACTTTATTGTAAATGTAGTAAAATGTAATATATGAATAGACAGAAGATTAATAAAGTGCCAAACGTTTATAATAACGATTTTACTAGAATACACTCCAACATTGGCATTCTAAAATGTTTTAGTTGTTTAAAGTTTTTTTCAAACTTTCAGTAACTGATTTTCTTTAAGGAAAAGGAGAAGGCTTCTGGGAGACCTCATAGTGGCCTTTCAGTACCTGAAGGGCCTACAGGAAAGCTGGGAAGGGACTTTTTACAAGGGCTTGTAACAAAACGGTATAGGGTAATGGATTAAAACTGGAAGAGGAGAGATTTAAGTTAGACATTAGGAGGAATTTCTTGATTTTGAGGGTGGTAAGGCTCTGGCACAGGTTGCCCAGGGAAGCTGTGGGTGCCCCTCCCTGGAAGTATTCAAGGCTAGGTTGGATTGGGTTCTAAGCAACCTGATCTAGTTAGTGGGAGGTGTCCTTGTCCATGGCAGTGAGGATTTGAGTAGCTGAATTTTAATGTTCTTTCCAAACCAAAACATTCTATGATGATCTATGATTCTTTGAAGCCACCATTGACCTAAATCCAAATATATTAAGCCCTTCTCCTGGTTGCTATTACTGTTGCAGACTGTTTGATGTCCCATTCTTTAAACTCCACTCATTATTGAATATTTGTACTATACAAGCTTTCATAGAAAGTATTCGGCTTGTTGATTTTTTTATTTTTTATTTCAGATAGATTTAGAAACTTTTAACATCAGTCTGTTGTTTTGCTAGTTGCTAGTAATATATCTGTGCCGGCTGTATCCATAAAAAAGTGGTTTCATAAGTGTTTTTATAAATCACTCATATTCTATCTTAAAAACGCATTTCTGGTAATATATTTTCTGAGAGTGGAGAAATCTGTACTACTCCAGATACTGTAGCTCTTCTTCTTCCACCATTATCTTCTGGGCACTTGCTATGGCTGATAGCAACTTCATTGATGTGTTGCTCGACTCCTTACTGTCTTAAAAGTAACTACACTAGAAAAATCTTATTTGCACTATAATTCAAATAAACTCTTCACCTCTTTGCTTACTAAGGAATATACTGCAGCATCCTCCAAGGCAATCTAGAATTTTAAATTAGAAAACCTATAATTTTCATGTTCTATTTTTGTATACTTTTTTTTTTAATATTCAAAGAATCTACTGATATTAAATTATCTTTAAATGAAAATACACATTTTTATTGAAACCAAATATTTCATGATTTTGCTTTGCTTTCTCAGTTCTTAATAACATTTATCTTGTTCTTGGCAATAGAATTCACTCCTTAGAAGTGTTTAGAGATTTTCCTGTATGTACAATGTTGTCCTGTACATAGATTTTTTTTTCCCTATTTTTCCCTACAGCTTTTCTACCTGATCTTACTTCTTTAAAATATATTTAACGTTTTTAATACAATTTACTTTGAAAAAAGTGGAGTTTCTCCATTTTAGTATACTGGAAGATTCATCTATGAGAATTCTGCCATTCAAATCTGTCTAAAATGATGATTCTTACATCACTCTGCAGATAAATGTTATGACATGAAAAGTTAATTCATCTATTCCTACTTCCTTGAAGAGATACTTAATTTCTGTAATTATATAAAGATGGATGTTTAGTCCTCTGTCTTAGTAATCAGCAGAATGAAGGCCATTAGATTCCTCCAGAAAGCCCTAATTCAGCATCTTTTTTTTTCTCAGACTGGAATGCTGACTGGTCAGGTTTATGGCCTCCCCTATTGTTCATTCACAGGTCAAAGTCCAACTAATGGGTCTTACTGCAAATGGGAGGTAGTTCTAGGTGTTCATATATCTTATTTATATTTATTTAATAGACCTTTTGAACAGATTTTCAATTAAATAATATCATGATATTAGGATTTTCTATTTAATTTTAGGTAACAGAAAAGAGTCCAAAAACTAGAATATCATATGCATTAACAGTGTCACAACTGCAAAATTAAGGAATTTCTCTTTCCATTTGCAAAGTTGTCCATTTAAGACAGCTTTCCAATAAATATTTTTCAATATGTTACCTGTACTATGTTATTATAATAGTAAATATCCAGGTCTGGTAGCAGTCAGCTAGCTTTTCTTCTTTCAATGGACATTCTGGCTTTTCCAAATGATGATCTCCTAACCTGACTTGAGAGCAAAATATAATGCCTATGGATGAATATATCATTTAAGGATTAAACAGTTTGCTTAGAATCTGGATCTATGCTATCTCTTACTAAACTGAAAATGCAATTCTCTCTAGTTTTTGCTGCTGATCCCTCTTTAAGGCTACTGAGCAATATTTTCACTTCATGCAAAGATTTCCAGTAGTTTATAACTTCTCCATAAATTGATGCTGGACTGTAGCTTCTCAAACTTGTTATCAGAGAATTGTATGTGTATCTTGAAAATCCATACATGTATTTTTGATTCTTCAGAGAGAAAATAATGTGTCTCATGAAAAAAGACGTATTAGAGATGTTCAGTCAAGCTATAATCCTGGAAGACGTTGCTGAGCGCCTTTCTGGGATGCGGCCGCACAGGGTTTCCAGGTGTGCTGGTTTAGTTTGGTGAGTTTTTGGTAGCGGGGGAAGGGTCACAGGAGTGGCTCCAGTAAGAAGCTGAGAAGCTTCCCTTGGTTTAAAACCAGCCGAGGAGCCCATTAGAGGGACAAGAGATGCTTCTCAGAGATTAACATACGAAAGAACTGAAATCAAACTTGAGCAGAGGTAGCACTTAAGGAAAAAAAGAGCTGTGCTGGGGAGAGGCAGAGTAATGCTGGTGGTTGTAGAAGGGGAGGAGGGTGCCCAAGCAGAAGTTTCCCTGCAACCCATGGCGAGATGGCAGCTGTCCCTGGGCACTCGTGGAGGAACGTGGTGAAACATTCCTTGAAGGAGCCAGGAGGGGCGAACTTGGATTTTGTGGCCAGTGGATTCTGATTTGCTGCTAGTGGACTCCGCTTATGCAGCTTTGGAAGACCCCGGCACCAGGGGAGTTTGTTCCCGAAGGAGCCCGTGACTCTGGGAAGCCCAGGCTGGAGCAGCTCCGGACCTCGTGGGAAGGACTCATGAAGGAGAGGTTCGTTGAGGACTCTCCCATGAGGGAGGGATCCCGTGGGGAAACAGGGAAGGACTGTAAGGAATCCTCCTTCCTGAGTAGGATGGCGCAGCAAGAACCAGCAGCCTGTGAACTGACTCTAAATCCCATCCCCCTGTGCTGCTGGGGGGGGAGGTGAAGGAGGGAGAGAAACCGGGAACAAAGTTGGGCCCGGGAAAACGGAAGAGCTGTGGATAACGCGTGTAATCACTGCGCTGTGTGTTACCTGAGTCCTGTGTGTGTTTGATTAGTGTGAAATTAAATTATTACTTTTTCCCAAAGTTAAGTCTGTCTTTCCCGGGACCCTAATCGGTGAAGAACCCTCCTTGTTCTTCGTCTCGACCCATGAGCTTTGTCCTCATCCTGGAGTGTGTGTGTGGGGAGTTCAGTGGGGCTGTTCCTTTGTTTTGTTGGGCCCAAACCCAGACACCAGGGTCCCTGCACAACTCCTGCCACCTGCAGTGAGGGTGCCTGCAGTGGAAGGCGTGTTGAAGTATTTCTTCACAGACAGAATTGTGTGTGTAGGCAGTTCTGAAAACTCTTGTCTGTTACTCAACAGTAGTGGGCAGAATAAGTCAAGATTCATTGTGTTTGGGTTTTTTTTCCTTCCAGAAGCTATGTTTACAGCTGGTCACCTTGTGCTTTTTAGTGAACAAAAGGCCATGTATAACTGTAGGCAAAAAAAAAACCCAAACATTTAATGGTGCCTTTTTTTTTTTTTTTTTCTTTTAATAGGGCCTTTTCAGATTCTTGTCAATTTGTAATGCTTTGCTAATTTAATGTGATTTTTATCTTTCTGTAGTTACAGTAATATATCGCTAAAGGATTAACAGGGGAAAAAATTGAGTGGTGTTTTTAAAAAATCTGTCTAACACTCCATGGCTACTCTCAATTAGGAAAAAAAAAAAAAAGTTATTATACTAATAAGAACAGAAGACAGGACAAAATTGTCATTTCATTCTTGTTTATCTATAGTTGTTGAGGTATGTGGTTTATGAAATGCTTTTCAAAGTAGGAGCTTGTGGTACTCCCATTAATAGCAGGTATTAGTTTTATAAGAATTATATAAGAGTTTATTATAGATTGTAGAGAAGAGAAGGTGCCCGGATTAGACTTGCTTCTGGCTAAGAATGGAGAAAACTAGCTAGAATAGCCATGAAACCAGTAAGGCTTATTGATCTCAACACCTGCAGTTGAGAGCACAAGTAAAGCTCAAGTACTTGATAAAATGGATACGATTTAAGGATTTGTAGGAAAGAAGTAGAAAAGTTAGAAACTCACTTGAGGAATGAAATATTCAAGTAAATGAAAAAAAAAAACCACCAAAACCCAAAACAAACCCCAAACAACAACAAAACCAAACTTATTTAAAGGGCTGGAATGTTTGTAAGCAAGAGTTTGTTTTGACCTAATACAAACATAGGCCTTGACATTCTTAATAGATGTTCAGCCATGGTGGTATGAGTGGGTAGTGAAGATAGCAAAAAATTAGTTCTTGTCTCTCTCACGCTTTTATACATGTTTCAATGTCAGTTTGGCACCATTAAGTGTTAGTGACAATAATAAATACAATAAGTACTTCAATATTATTATAATTAATTAGTGAAAAAATAAATTATATGACGCACAATGATAGAGACCAGATTTTGGAGCTGGCACCCAGTGAAATATTTCATCTCTCTGGTCATTTATTTTTAAAATTGTCCTTTTTCCCCATCTCTCTTTGTTGTATTTTTTTGTTTGTTTGGGTTTTTTGTGTTTGTTTTTTGTGTTGTTTTTTTTTGTTGTAGTTATTGGTTGTTTGTTTGTTGTGTGTTGTTTTGTTTTTTTTACTGGAACTAACTTGCACTGTTTAGCAGTGATATTTATGTCATAATTTGAGTTATTTTAACACTGCTTATGACAAGTCGATGTTGTTACTCTTGAAAAGTGAATCAAAATATCTTAAAGGTTAACAGAGAAATCAGGAATTAGAAGTTCACTAAGTGGTTACTGTCTCCTCATGTTTTATGACAGGAAGAACAAGCTCTGTTCAGCTTCTGGCAAAATAAAACACTGAAACTTTAAATATTGTGTGAGTTTCAGTACTAGCATTCAAAACTCTGGTGATTATCACACTGATCACAAAACCTGACCGTGATACAGAATCATAGAATCATTAAGGTTGGAAGCGACCTTAAAGATCAAGTTCCAACCCCCCTGCCATGAGCAGGGAACCCTACCACTAGACCAAGTTGCACAAAACCTCGTCCAACCTGGCCTTAAAAACCTCCAGGGATGGGACATCAACAGCCTCCCTGGGCAATCCATTCCAGTTCCTTACCACCTATTTAGTGAAGAATTTCTTCCCAATATCTAACCTAAATCTTCCCTCTCTCAGGTGAAAACTATTACCCCTTGTCCTATCTTCTCTGACGAAAAGCTCCTCCCCAGCTTTCCTGTAGCCCCTTTTCAAGTACTGAAGAGAAGCAGGGGAAGCTGGGGTTGTTGAGCCTGGAGAAGAGAAAGCTCCAGGACACCTTATAGTCGCCTTCCAGTACCTAAAAGGGGCCTACAGGAATGGTGGAGAGAGACATTTTATAAGGGCATATAGTGATAAGACATGGGGAAAATGGTTTTAAACTGGAAGAGGGGAGATTTAGGTTAGACATTAGGAAGAAATTCTTGACTGTGAAGGTGGTGAGACACTGGAACAGGTTTCCCATGGAAGCTGTGGATGCCCCCTCCCTGGAGGTGGTCAAGCCCAGGTTGGATGGGGGTCTGAGCAACCTGATCTAGTGGCAGGTGTCCCTGCCCATGGCAGGGGGATTGGAACTAGATGTTCTTTCAGGTTGCTTCCAGTTCAAACCATTAAATGAATATGTGATTCTATGATTTTTTAAAAGGCTACACTGGTACACAGAGGAATTTACATAGCTGAAGGTCATGACTGATTGTTTGAACCTCTATTAAAGTTACATAAAATTCAAAGATATGTAATTGTGTTTTAAATACCCTCTTTTATAATGACATATTTCTTGTTTTCTTGCTTCTTCTAGTTGTGTTTTTATACCAAAGCCTTGCAGAATTACCTACTGTTTACTTTGTAATTCCATATGCCAAAGCACTGATGTACAGCTAAGTACTCAAATATATATTTCTACGTTTCCAATATTTTAAGTTTACATTTCTAGGTGACAACTTTGTCTAAAAAAGTAAATATATTACTAACTGGACACATGGAAAAATAAATATTTTTACTTGTACATGATAATATTATCTCTTCTTCAAGAAAAAACAAAATGGTTTTACTGTTCTGTATTTTTACCTCCAATTACTAAACAGAATACATTGCCTTAAATACCGTGTTTTAGTATATTAATTCTATTTTAAAGGACAATGTAGCAGTTTTGAGGAAGTTTTTGTATCATAGAATTTTAATAAATTAAAAATAATGTATTTAGCTTTAAAATTACATTTAACTCTCAATGATGTGAGTACTGAGTAACCTTGTTATAATATACAAAAATAATAGCAATAAAATTATTTTCAAAATAAAGGAATTTTGAAAAAACAGCAGTTTGCTATCTTTACTGTTTAGGTAAAAAAAGTGAAAGTAAGAATAAAAAAAAAAAAAGCATACTTGAAGTATATGGAACAAAATATTTTTATAAAGAGCATATTCAATGGACATCTATAGATTATACTGAAAAGTTTATTTTTATAAGAGTCTTGCCATGTTAAATTTGTCAGTGTGTAAGACAATAAGGTATGTTTTAAATGAATGTGTGTGATTCCCTACATAAACATAGGCACAATATATGTACATGTGTATGTATATGTGTGTAGAAATGCTCACTTCTGTAACTGACATAAAGAGGCTCTGAAGGTTTTTCTTTAGTCTTCTAACTTGCTTAGAACCAGCCATCTGGCATTATGACTGGCCACAGTGATGCACCCCACAGCCAGAAACCTGGGCCTGATGGCTATTGCATTAGGAAAGCAGAAAGGATTATGTGATAGTGAGAGGTGGAAGAACCATGCTGTTTTATCTTCATGAGGTGGAATGCTGTTTTATCTTCATGAGGCATGCAGGAGAATGTAAGAAACATTGCAGTGCCTATAGGAGAGATTGGTGCTAAAAATCTGTAGTGGTCTCTGGATTTTATTAATTTATTCTCACCTGATTATAAAGTAATGCATAAACAAATCTGTAAGAAACAGCACATCAGGTGTTTGTAATTATTGTGACGCTACTTTGTATATCTGAAATAATGTATTTACGTTTCCTGTTGCAGTGTCCAAAGAGGACCTTATAATTGTATGAACAATGAAAACAACTCCTTTTTTTTTGATGGACAAAGATTAGAAAAGGCTATAATTGCTTTTATAAATATTATTTAAAATGAAAATTGGTTTTGTCAGCTTGGTAGCAGTTGTTGCCAATGGCTTTTTTGAGTCGCTGTTAGTGGCCAGCAGCCAAGAGAAATTAGCTGAAGCAACAGCAGGAAATGGAGAGCTGGAGAGAAGTTTCAGTCCTGTTCTTGATCATCTGAGAGAAAGACTTTGGTAAAAATAACCACAGAAAGGAGGTGTTACCAATTTATTTTTCTTTTTTATTTTCTTTCTGTCTTTTTTGATAGTATTTGTTCCTGAAGACTCTTAAAGTTGATGGGGAATGGTAGAAATTGTGTGTTCACAAGATGGAAAAGACTGCTTCAAATTTTCTGTTTCCTTTGTGGAAGAAAGAAAAGCAGAGAGGCTGAGCAGTGAGGCAACTCATACCATATTAAATTTCTGGTGCATTATACGTAAGTAAGCAAGGGCAAAGACTGGCCTGTAGAGGCTAATGAACAAGGATAGCTAGGGGTAAGATACGCGGCAGTGCAGTGAATAAGAATGGGAGATACAGCAGATTTATTTTTGGACTTATAGCTAGCCTGTAATATTTAATTTACTTGTGCTATGAAAACAGAAGTTATTTAGGGGCAGAATGCCATGATCTGTCTTTAATCATTCACCTCGGTCATTGACAGTGACATACAATTTACATTGTAAAAGAGCAGCTGAGGAAAACTGTTGAAGTAAAATGAAAAAGAATGAGAGTAAAACAACTAAATAAAATCTGAAGTTTACAAATAAGAAAAGGTAACATTGGTTGCCCTCAGGTCTTTAGGTTACTTTTACTGCATAATATCTCCTTTTTTTTTTTTTGTTTTCATTATTCCCCACTGCTTCTGCAATACTGAAAGTAGTAGATCATCTTCCTTAAAACTGTGACACCTTTGCTATGTTTAGTGAGCCCTCAAGTCATCATGAGGAGGTTTAGATTCCTGCTTGTTTTCCCCAGTATAACAGAATAATCAGACTTAATTTTTTTTTAAATGACAGTGTCCATCTTCCACCTTCTCAGGAAAGCTGAGAAACCAGACTTTAAATTTCTCATAATCTACTGCCTCTTCTTGCTATGTATACTTATACACAACTCCCCTCTCACCCCAGGTTTTTTTTTTTATTTTTTTTAATTATTTTTTTAATATTTTTTTTTAGCAAATAATATAGTGAGGAAATAACTGTTATTAAAAGGATTAATTATATAATAATTTTATTCCTCTCAATATTAGTGCTCTATGTGTATGTGCTATTTCTGAAGGTCATGTATTTACTGTGGTTCAGGAAACATTCTCCACCCTGTAATTTATTAAAATAAACTCAAAACAGATTATAATACCCACTTTCATCTGCAATATTTATATTAACTAATTTTCTTACTTCATGTCTGCAATAACCACTTTGAATAAGCATAGCCTAATTTGGTTTCTTAAAGTCTGCCTCCTTAGTGAATAAAGTGTCAGAAGAGATCTACACATGAAAGTGTGAAGTTGAAAACGAGATTATTTTAAATTGTATATCCATGAACTAAATTTACTAAAATACTGACAAGATGTAAATGAGCGTGTGGTAAAACTAGTGGCACTATTTTCAAATTAGAGATTTGTTTTTCTCTGGATATACTATTAAGTCTTCTTTAATTAAAATTTTAAATAGTGATACAGGTGTTTTCCACTCATTTTGTCTGAACTCGTGTTTTCAGCTTTGCATTTTCCTTAGCATATCTTCTATTACATACTTTCAGTACTGAACTGAAGGATGTACAATTGGAAACTTTCTCCTCTGATTTAATGTCATTAGGCCAAGAGAACACATGACTGCTTTCCAGTATATTTAAACAATGAAGGATTATCCTGTTTCTAATGTCCCTTTTTATTTGTCTGCTTCAATGTAAAAAATCAGTTTAATTTAAAATCAAATTAATTTATTTAATGATTCAATTTATTTATTACTTTAATTTATAAAAAGGTTTGCCCCTTTAATAAGTAACCTTATGGGGCTACGTAGACCAATAAATACAAACAGAAAAGCTGCAAGTAACGAACTAGTTACACTTAGAAACAATGTTCAAAGCACAGACAGCTCCTGTCTCTCCATTTTCAATAGTAATCTATACAATCACACTTAATGAATCCTCGTTATTTTATTTCTAATAATTTTTAAATATTCCAACATAACATGGAAAACAGGAAGAAAATAAGTGAATATGCTATAGATTATCTTTCCAATTCCTCAGATATTTTTATAGCAGGACCTGCCACAATGCCAAGTTATACAGAGTGATCATGTTAATTTTTATGGATAAAATAACTAGAATCTAAGAGAAAGCTCAAGAGGAATAGAAAGCACAACATAACATTTCACAAAAGAAATTACCAAATTATTTTTAAGCGCTTATTTTATGTAGCTTTGTGTCCTCTTGGCGTTTTGTCTCCCTCTGCTGCTTTGCATTAAACCTCTAGTGAAGCGCAGAAAGGTGACAAGACATCCTGAGACAGTATTCATTTTCAGATTTAAGTGTCACTCTGTCTCTTAGCCTTCCTGCTTTTCTTGTTTGGCAGCAGGGGTTAGAAATTGAATTGTAAAGCACTTAAAATTCCGACTCATTATCTGTGAGAGAAGAGAAGCACTTCAGTTCCTACCTCAATTCTACCTAGGTTCCCTTATAACCACTAATCATGACTGTGCCAAGGGGTTTCTGTCTCTTCGAAGGGACGGAAAAACTTTTAATAAAATAAGGCAGAATTCCACAGAACTTCCAGAAAACAAAAAAATCCTCTTAAGTATGTACAATGACAGGCCTGAAACTTCACTCCCTGTCAAGCAAGTGACCGAAAACTGTCCTGATAGAGCCTTCTCTAGGTAATTAATAGGAAGTGCCAGCACTCATCCAGCATGTACCAAAACATCCAGTAGCCCCAGGCTTGTATTTAACTGGCTGATTTTTGCCTAATGCACTAGCAGAATTTCTGCACACTAACACCAAAAGGTACATAGTTCCTTCATTATGTTTCATTTCATTTTGCTGAATTGTTGTTCTTAGTTTGTGTTATATCATAGAAAACATGAATTTGCCAAAGTGAAGCATCTTACACAGTGAAGAAAATACCAGGCTGAAAACTACAAGCTGTATATAGTTTGTGTTCTTGCTTCTAAGTTCTCTACCTTAATGAATGGCAGTAGAGAAAAGAAAAAAGAAATTGTCCTGTCATTGAACACGGCCTACAAACATTAGGAAGTCATAATCTAAAGAAAAGTGACAAATTTTTGTGAGACAAGTGCTGATAGACATGAAGAAGTCTGGAGGAGATCAATGAAAATAAGTGAAACTAATACAATCAATGATATTACTCTTTGGACTCCAGCAAGAGGCTCATGACTTTTACTTAAGGAGGTTGTTCTTTGCCCAGAAACACTGAAGAAATTATTGCAGAAACTATTATTTCAGGAACTACTTCAGAAGTAAAAAAAACTGAATGATGAAAAAATCAGGACATCACTTTCCAGTTCTTCTGCCAGAACTGTGACAACTTCTTGGTATAATCAAGGAAATGTGGGTACTCTATAGGGAGTGCTAAACTTCAGCTTACTGTATTCTTAATTTCTGACCCTAAATCCGTCTTTTTGTGATGTAAGGAGCAATTCTGTTTCTTCTTGAAAATACTGCATTCTAATACTTTACTCTGAGGTGCAATGAAGGAAAGGCTGCCAGCTTAGACAGAAGTCTCTTCAAGAAATTAATCTTCAGTCAACAAAAGGCTTGCAACAACTATTAACACACTTTCTTGTGCAACATAAAATTAAATTATCCCCCAAAATAAACAAATCAGAAAGTGTCAGCAGTAGCAGCTACTAAGAGTTATGGTATGTAAGGGTTGATCTAAACTCAGAAATGACAGTGTCTGGACAGCACGTATGGATGAAATTTATAGTAGATCATTTATTTGAATGCCTGAAATGCTCTAGTTGTGAGCTACTGTGGTTCTAAGCACTTACTGGAATTTTCTTTTAAGGATCAAGTAAAAAATCCCCATAGAAAATAATGAAGGCAGTGGTAATACAGAGAAGACTATTTAGGAGAGTCAGCCAGGATGTCTGCCCTCCTACTTTATCGTTAATACTGCAGGAGGTTTTACATTCTGGTATCCTGGGCTTCAAATTAAATGTCAAATTCAATTTGCCACTGAAAACATGAAGTGTGTGACTGCCCTTAGTGGGGTAACCTGACAGCACAATTTCATAATTGGTGTCTGCCCTAATACTGAGGTAAAATACTGGAAGAGATGTTATTTGACTGCAGTCGTATCTTACTCTCTAAAAAGAAACAATCCACCTCCAGATAAGCTAAAATACATTTGGTTGAAATCTGAGCCCTTAGTAAAGTTCACTGGCTTTATTTACAATCTTTGGAATAATAATGTTAAATACGGTATGATAACAGATACAGCCTTCCCTGATGGGATCGTGCCACCAGTTATGTCTTTATGTCTCTGACATTTAGCTCATAATAAAATGAGATTTGCAAAGGAAAATGAAGCTTATTCCATTTAGAGTACTTTATTTTTCCCCTTTCCATTCAGACAAGATTGTGTTTTAATAATGAGATTTCTAATCCACTTTAATATCCTACCATTATATCTTAGTGAGCTATCTGCTATAGAAGTAATAATAATGAGGTATGTTTAAATATAAAAATGCATCCTTAAACATCTAGACACTTTTAGTACTGGCTGTAATTAGAAACTTAGGAAACACATGCAATTAAATATGCTCGTAAAAAAAACACCAGATACATCTCTAGCACCAGTCAATTTTTTGCATCATTAATATTCTTCAAGATGGCAGTTAAAAAATGTATTACAATATTTCAAGTGGAAAAAAGCTAAGAACAAAATTATTAATGTTTAAACCACCGTAAATGTTTCAGAACAACAGAGTGCTCTAAATATCTTCTCCAAACTATTTTTTTTTTTATAAATACGTTTTCAAATTCTACATCTCTATCCCTAGTTCTAACAGCTAAGTTCCAATGATAATGTCCTTTTACTGTTTCTTAAATAAATTATTTACTATCCTGAGAGGTGGCAACTACTAAATATAATGCAATAGTTTAGCCATGTAAATAAAACAAATAATATTTTATTCTTTTTTTCTTATTAATCTGAATAGTTTGAGATTGAATTAGGTATATATTTCTAAAATGCACTCAGTGTTAAATGTGTTTACAAAAATGTCTAAGGTGACTTGTGTTCCTTAAGTTTAGGGTAGTTTAATCCTATCTTGAACTGAAGATGTAACCCTTTTGACCTGTTTCATTTTTGCAGAGAATCCTTTTACCTGAATACATAAGCCACAAAACCTTTGTGCCTATGCAAAACCATTGTATGATGGTAATATACCCTTTTCATGGGCACATCGCCTCAACTTGGAGAACATGTGCTTTATTCTTTCTCAAATAACAGCTTAAAAATTACAGAAAGACATCTCATCTTTGAAAATCAGAATATTGCTTTGCTTAGAACTGAGTGTCCAGGGAAGTGGTTAAGTTACCATCTGCAGAGGTATTTAAAAGACATGTAGACGTGGTGCGTAGGGACATGGCCTAGTAGTGGAGTCGGCAGTGTTAGATTTACAGCTGGACTCAACAATCCTACAGGGCTTTTCCAACCTAAATGATTCTGTGGATTCCATTACTAGATGGATCTTTTTTAGCTAAAATTTGGTATTTGATTATATATTATGTTAAAATCTCCCACCCTTTCTAGGCATCACACAGCCTCCTCTCTGCACATAGCCTGCATACTTTTTGTGTGAATGCCCTGACAGGCTGGCAGCATCATGTAATGCCCATAGGCAGAAGGTAAACAGGATATTGAAGGATCTTCTCCTTAACAAACTTTGGAGAGCCTGCCTTGGACCTGCTTTATAAAGTGAATAGGATCTCATGTCCTAGGCACAGAAAATGGGTTTATTCTTTTCATATGTAACATTGAACACCCTGGTGCACAATACAGCCTGTTATGCCAGCACTAGTTTGTCTGGAGGCGAGCACGGAAATGAACTGAATGTACAAGTCCACAGAGAGATTGTGGCCACTGCTTCAGAGCATGATATACACACAATCTGAAGGGTTTTATATTCTTGTGTAGAGCTGAGTGGTGATGCTAGTTTGTGTTATTAAAATGCATAATGTAGTTAGTCTGGCAGTTGCACTAAGGGGAAGTCTTTAGCTATTATTTAGAATGGCTGATATAATACCAGATGCAAGAGGCAGTCAAAGATAATTATTTAACTGCAGTTGTCTTCCCTCTTGGCACTAGCTGGCCACTGTAGAAGAGAGGCCAAGATGAGCTGCTTCTCTTATACATTAGAGGTAGATCTACCAAGTACAGCTGAGATGATACAAAACAACAGTGTTGTGCTGGTCCTATTGATGTCCTAAATCCTCCTGCTTGCAAGAGAAAATAGAATTTCCGGATGTGATTACTCTGGCACATCTTATGATCTCCCAGAAGAAACTGGAAATAAATGCGTGGGCCTGAAAAGAATAGCATAGGAATACACCTTTTTTTTTTACTGAAGTTTTTGGTTGCAAATAAATAAGGTTTATTACAAACAATACACATTGAGGGCAGGTCCTTAACATGACACACAATTCTCCGTGAACATCTCAAGTTCTCTGAAGGTCTTAATAAAAATACTTGAATATATTTCCTGAATAATTAAAGCAAAATACTGAGGAATGTTCACCATAGAGGAAGGGTGATTTTATTTCAAGGCCTCTGGGATAGGAGTTAAATGACCAGTTTCTGAGATCTTGTGAAAACTTTCATACAGGTTTGAAGAAAAAGGTGAAGATTGCTGTCACTCACTTCAGCCATCTGAAAGTTAATTGAACAATTTAGAGTAGCTGTCTAGCTTCTGATGCAATCCGTTTTCTATCACACTTAGCAAAGATAATAAGGCTTTTCATCTCACTCCAAAATAGCTGTCAAAAATTGTTTGAATGAATTTTCCTTCAGGTTATTCGTTTCTCTTCATTTACTAACAAGAGAGCTTATACATCTAATTTCTGAAGTGTCAAATTATACATAACTCTCCTGTTTATTCTGTATTTCCTTCTACTTGCATGTGATTAATATTGACAAAACTACAAAAATTTTGAGAAGAGTGACATAAGGGATTGTGGGACTTTAAGAAAAGGTGTGTGACTAGTGGAGTCCCTCAGGGGTCAGTACTGGGACCGGTGTTGTTCAACATCTTCATCAACGACCTAGATGAGGGTATAGAATGTACCCTCAGCAAGTTTGCTGATGACACTAAGCTGGGAGGAGTGGCTGACACACCAGAAGGCTGTGCTGCCATTCAGAGAGACTTAGATAGGCTGGAGAGTTGGGCAGGGAGAAACATAATGAAATTCAACAAGGGGAAGTGTAGAGTTCTGCATTTGGGGAAGAACAACACAATGTCCCAGTATAGGTTGGGGGCTGACCAGCTGGAGAGTAGTGTAGGTGAAAGAGACCTGGGGGTCCTGGTAGACAGGAGGATGACCATGAGCCAGCAATGTGCCCTTGTGGTAAAGAAGGCCAATGTCACCCTGGGGTGCATTAGAAAGGGTGTGGTTAGTAGGTCAAGAGAGGTTCTCCTCCCCCTCTATTCTGCATTGGTGAGGCCACATCTGGAGTATTGTGTCCAGTTCTGGGCCCCGCAGTTCAAAAAGGACAGGGAACTGCTCAAGAGAGTCCAGCGCAGAGCTACGAAGATGATTAAAGGAGTGGAACATCTCCCTTATGAGGAAAGGCTGAGGGAGCTGGATCTCTAGCTTGGAGAAAAGGAGACTGAGGAGTGACCTCATCAATGTTTACAAATACGTAAGTGGTGAGTGTCAGGGAGATGAAGTTAGGCTTTTCTCAGTGATGACCAGTGATAGGACAAGGGGTAATGGGTGTAAATTGGAGCATAGGAGGTTCAAGGTGAATATCTTATTTTTTTTTTTTACTGTAAGAGTGACTGCTCTGGCAGGGGGGGGTGAACTAGATGATCTTTCGAGGTAGATGAGGATTGGGTTAGGGATCAGTTGAGTAATCTGGACATCCATAAATCAATGGGTCCAGATGGAATGCACCCAAGGGTGCTGAGGGAGCTGGCGGAGGTCATTGCTAGGCCACTCTCCATCATCTTCAGTAAGTCATGGGCAACAGGTGAGGTGCCTGAGGACTGGAGGATAGCAAATGTCACTCCAGTCTACAAGAAGGGCAAGAAGGAGGACCCGGGTAACTATAGACCGGTCAGCCTCACCTCCATCCCTGGAAAGGTGATGGAACAACTTGTTCTTGTGACTATCTCCAGGCACATCAAGGACATGGGGGTCATCAAGAGCAGTCAACATGGTTTTATCAAGGGTAAATCATGTTTGACTAACCTCATAGCCTTCTATGAGGAAATTACTAGGTGGATAGATGATGGTAGAGCGGTAGATGTGGTTTATCTTGATTTCAGTAAAGCATTTGACACCGTCTCCCACAGCATCCTTGTAGATAAGTTGATCAGGTATGGGTTTGGTGATCAGGTAGTGAGGTGGATTAGGAACTGGTTGAAAGGAAGGAGTCAGAGAGTTGTAGTCAATGGGGCAGAATCTGGTTGGAGGTGTGTGACTAGTGGAGTCCCACAGGGGTCGGTACTGGGACCGGTGTTGTTCAACATCTTCATCAACGACCTGGATGAGGGTATAGAATGTACCCTCAGCAAGTTTGCTGATGACACTAAGCTGGGAGGAGTGGCTGACACACCAGAAGGCTGTGCTGCCATTCAGAGAGACTTAGATAGGTTGGAGAGTTGGGCGGGGAGAAACATGATGAAATTCAACAAGGGGAAGTGCAGAGTTTTACATTTGGGGAAGAACAACACCATGTCCCAGTACAGGTTGGGGGCTGAACTGCTGGAGAGTAGTGTAGGTGAAAGAGACCTGGGGGTCCTGGTAGACAGGAGGATGACCATGAGCCAGCAATGTGCCCTTGTGGCCAAGAAGGCCAATGGCATCCTGGGGTGCATTAGAAAGGGTGTGGTTAGTAGGTCAAGAGAGGTTCTCCTCCCCCTCTATTCTGCATTGGTGAGGCCACATCTGGAGTATTGTGTCCAGTTCTGGGCCCCGCAGTTCAAAAAGGACAGGGAACTGCTCAAGAGAGTCCAGCGCAGAGCTACGAAGATGATTAAAGGAGTGGAACATCTCCCTTATGAGGAAAGGCTGAGGGAGCTGGATCTCTAGCTTGGAGAAAAGGAGACTGAGGAGTGACCTCATCAATGTTTACAAATATGTAAGGGGTGAGTGTCAGGGAGATGGAGTTAGGCTTTTCTCAGTGATGACCAGTGATAGGACAAGGGGTAATGGGTGTAAATTGGAGCATAGGAGGTTCAAGGTGAATATCTTATTTTTTTTTTTTACTGTAAGAGTGACTGCTCTGGCAGGAGGGGTTGAACTAGATGATCTTTCGAGGTCCCTTCCAACCCCTATGATTCTATGAAATAAATGTTTATGAAGTTCATACAGGAAACTAGAGAGCTTAACTGTGGTAGTTGTGAGCAAATCTATGTTATTTCTAGTCCATGTTCATTCAACAATATAGAAATTGTGATTTTTCCACATTTAAAAAATAACCCAGTTTGCTTTTTTAGTACAGTGGAATTCTATGCTTCTTTGTAGAACTTGACTGGTATCTTTGAAAGCTGTATTAACATCATGAATAAAAAAACTTTTATAAAATATTAATTTACATATTGAAGGTCTTCGTTGTTTGCCAGGAGGGATCTGACAAGGGAAGGTTCCACTGCAGAATAAATATTGTTAGAAGTAAATTAAGTGTTCATAAAATATCTCAGAAATTGTTTTATGAAACTGCTAAAATTTGTGCTTTATTAACTTTTATTTACAATAGGTTAAACTATTATTAAACCTTGAAAATAAATGATCTTCCCTTGGGGTGATAATCAATCCTACAAGGCACCTTACTGTTTACATTGACTTAATATTATTTCACTTTCTTTTGTCCTACAACAAATTCCACTGACATTTCAAAGTGTGTATGGTATGACTTTTATCAAATATTAACTTAATATGCTTTTATTAAATTTAAACCAATTTGTAAATAGTATTGTCAAAAATATTTTTGACTGAACAAATTAATTCTTATTGAAAGCAAGCAGGAACATGAACTCAGCAGAGGTTATTTATATTCTGTATAACCAGTCTGTCATAATCATGGTCTAGTGGTTAACTTCATCTGTAAATATATAATTGTATCATCAGGGAACTCTCAACAGGAAAGTTCTTTTAAAAAATTTCCAGTCAAGCTGTCTCTTCTGTTCATGACGAATTTTACAATGTTAGAGCCTTTCCTTTTCAAAGGCCTCTTAATTCTCCATGGACTAAGTGTTACCAGGCCTGATAATCATGGGAGCAAGAAAAACGGGCTGATCTGTGGTTATTCAGTTCATGTCTTCCAAGCCCTGACTGAAGTAAAGGTCATGCAGGGAACAACAGAGACTTTGGTGTTGATTTGAAAGCTTAATTTCAGGGCTCTGACCAGTGGATCATAAGCTATAATCTTTTTCCAAGATTATAATGAGCCTTTTATAGAAAGCTTAGTCACTGATACTTAGCTCATTGCATTTATTGATTTCATAGATTTGCCACCTAGAGGTATCTTATTAGCAGTCTAGTTACACCTTAGGCTAAAATCCTTCACTTACTATATGTGAAGAAAAGTTCTTCCTATACTATCTAAAATAATTTAAGTATATCTGTTCTTTGTAGGATATGCTATTTTTTTCTTTCAATTCAGATGTGGGTGACAATAGCTAAATTTCTTACTCTCTCCAGTTCCTGCTTTTCTAAGTCCATGTAGAACATCCCCTTTGCTTACCATTGGTGTTATTGCCTGATTACATGTGAGCAAGTTCCCTGTTCTTAAGGAAAGAGAAAACGAAATAATTTGACTTCCCAATGACTTGAGCTTTCCTCTGATATATTTTTAATGTAAGAAAAATAAATACCACACAGAATTGTGTTGGGGTTTTTTTTATGACAAGTCACATCCTTGCCCTCTAGCAGTAGAGTCACTGTAGAGACAAAGAATTGTGTTACACTGCTTTGAGAGAGGATGTGGATTTAAGCAATCATCCCTTCCGTGTTAACACAGATAAATTGATACATATGCATATGATGGAAAAGGGAAATGAGGTGGTGATAATGGAAGAAGACACGTTGATATCAGTATCACAGTTCATATGCTAAAATCTTCACTTCTTAACTATTTTAATTTAAAAAATAAGAAATCTTTGCAGTTGCATATGAATTTATCCTTAGTGCCAGAAAATAAACATTAATGGTAGGAGGTGCTATTATTATTAAAAAGACCAAATTTTTACTTAATCTAATTCAAGCCTCTTGCATGTTGGTTTTGACAACATTGCATAAGTACTTGTGCTCCAAGTATTCACAAATTGCTTTGTGAGACAGAACCATGAGACAATATCCACCCTGTCACTACTAGCCAAAACAATTCATTAAAACTCACTGGATAGTGAATGTTTTAATAAATTGTCTACAATCAGCACAGAGAAGAAAACAAATCACAAAGCATTTTGGCAGAAACTCTGGGGAAAACAAAGAAGTAGGGGTAGTACCATGCAGAAATTGAAAACTGCACCTGCTAGTTCTTTGTGCAGAAAGCAGTTAAGTTTGTTAGAAAAATTCCTTGCTGCACATTATACACATCAACTGTATTTTAGATTACTGTTTTGTATAAGTTGCCATCAGTGAAAGTTCATATCCTCCACATAAAAAAATTTAAAAAGCTCACTGAATGCATATTTTGTTAAGAAACCAGAATAAGAGCAGGATGGGAAAATAAACCACTGCAACAAATGGTAGACATTCCATCCTTAATTTGTCAAATCATCTTATTATGCAAAATAATTCTATAGAACATGGTAGGTTCTGGATAACTTCATTTTTTTTTTTCATGCACTGAATTACCAGTGAAGACAACAAACTGTTCCAAACAAGCTAGTGGGATTTTTATGAGGTCCAACTTTATATTTGGGGGGAAAAAATAGCTATTGGTCAGCTGAAATGATTTTAAAGTCCTTTTGAGCAGCATCTTTAGCTGTATTCTTTTCCAATAGTAAGCTTTATATTCTGTTCTATATTCTTAAGATTAATATGTAAATGCATATTTTAAAAGGTTCCTCCTTTTGAGATGAAGACAGTCAGGGCTCAAAAAAAATCCAGAAAAATTAATAAGATTTTTAAACCAAGAACAGCTGAATACTGCTTGAATATATGCCCTTAAACTACTTTAAGAATGACCCACTTTTAAGAATGAGAACTTATAAGATTTAAGAGAATATTAATTAACTGTTTTTAAAGCAGTAACTTATTCTGTTTGTTTTTGGTTTTTTTTTCCCCCCCCTAAGAAAGAAGATGCTTTTCTTACTGGATTTAGTGCAGCTTTGGTCACTTTGTTTTAGGCATAAAGGAATTCTTCAATCACCCAAGACTCTTTATACGTGAGAGCCTAGTCATCCAAAAGATGAAATTACAGCCGCTGATAGTAAAGCTACTTGTACATCCCTTCATTAAATCTGGAATAGAAATGAGACTGTATTTCTATATTTATTAAATATAGTGTTATCATGCTCTTGCCTGTATTATTGCATAGAAAACACCTTTGTTATTATCCCACTGACATGTGTTAGCCCCATATATGCAATATCAATGTCCTTGTCAGACTTTAAGGACTGTACTCCTCTGTTCTTAGATGTATGATAACCATGTTGCTGTGCATTCTGTTTGACCATATGCCAGTAAAGTGTTTGCCAGATATCCCTGAAAAAACAGGAAATATAGAAAAGAAAAAGAAACAACTAGAGATGCAAGATTATTTCAGTATGATTGTCATCAAGATTTCTAGGTAGATCTTAAATGTTATACAGTGACATATTTTCCTCTCACTTGTTTTGCTAGCAATTCTCCTACTGAGATAAACCAATGTATTTATACACTAAATATCCTAACAGGAAGGTCAGTCTCCCTCATTCATTACTTAATTCAGAGCCCTGTCACTGTCCTCTGCTCTTACATTTTAATATTCGTGTGTAACAGGACTGAAGTTTATTTTACATTTATAGGGTCAGGTTATGTAGTTCACTGTCATGAGTTGTCACTTAAAAGCTGCTATAACTTTTTAGCTGTAGGCTTTTTATATGGCAGATGCTGTTGTAACTCTCTTGTCTTTAATGAAACCTTCATTAAAAATATATCAGTTTCCCAGAAAGCTTAAAATAATTGTGTTTCAAGAATGCAAGGAGAAATAAGTTGTGTTAAGATGTTCTCGTTGCTTGGTTCCAGTACTTCCTTATACTGTTTCTGCTCCACCAACCACAACATTTAATATTTTTTTTTAACAGTCTACTCTAATAGGCACAAGAATACCTAATGATAATAACAACACAAAAACCCCCACAATCTCACACTTCAACGGTAGAAAATTTGTTATATTTTTCCCTGTCTATGCTACCGAGAAATCACCAAGTTAACATAATTTCTGTGTCGCACTATTATAAAAGCAGATGAAGAAACTGAGGAAAAGAGAAGTAAGAGCGATAAAGTTGAGGGAGGGGGAAAGATGTGCTGTACCCTCTTTAATAGATATGGCCATAAGGGAAAAATTTAAATATTAATGAAAATTCTTATTTCCCAAAGGCCTGGCCAGCAAAGAATGCTGAACGAGATAATTCACTAACCAGAGGAACACAGTGACTGAAAAGCAGATTATCACTGAAGTGAAAAAACAAAGGCAGTTGACATTAATAATTAATTGAGGTTTCCAGTAGAGGTTTAGATGAGCTGCAGGCACTATGTGTAAAGTCACCTGACTGCCAGATTGTTATGTTCTGTTTCAGAGATGCTTATATTAACATGTGCACCCAATATTAAGTTTGCCTGATATGAGTTACCTGGAAGGAAGTACAATCTTAAACGGGAATTTTTATCTGTGTTGAAAGATGTACCTGCTGTGCTGTATAAATGAAAGCTGACAAGTTACACCCTTAGATTGTTACAGGAATAAGTAGCCACATCTGAACAGGTGCTGTTATCTTATCCTCACACACAACATATTTTTCTCTATATATGTGTATTCATACCTGTTTGTACCCTATATAAGAGGGAAAGACTGTCAAAGTAGATTATAACTAGAGGTGCTCAGAGAGCAGCTGGAAAGGAATAATCCAGCAGGAACCTACTCTTAACATTATGAAACTGACTTTTTGACAACTGTGTTGAGCTTTGCCTCTGCTCACCTGCTGTGAATGTTCTAACACACAGGATAAGTTCCCCAAAACAGCAACTGTGGCATTTAGCTAAGCTGATTATAATTTGAAGGAGTTATATTGACCCCAAAAGGGTGTTGATAAGGGGTCTAAGTAAAATACACCTTTGTCTCATTGTTTTGCCCTATGGGATTCTTCTTAGACCATTGCACTTGCTTTGAGAAACCAGGTCTCCTAGGGGCTAATGAGGTTCATCTTTCAGGAAGAGTGGTGAGTATCTTTGGCAATAGGTTTGCCAATCTGGTAAAGAGGGCTTTAAATTAGAGTTGCCAGGGTAGGGTGTCCTCAGTCCATCTCACTGCCACTCCCTTGAAGCCTATTTGATTAAGAGATGACCTGGGCCTTAAGAAAGATCACAGACCAGCAGCAGAATACTTGGTATGAAGCATAATGGAATCCCAGGTAGTGAGGCAAATTCAGGGTGCTGAGCCATCTCATATAAACTATAGTAGTAACTAGAAAGGTTGGACCAGATGATTCTTGAGGTTCCTTCCAACCTGGCATTCTATGATTCTGTGATTCAATGGGGGCCCAACTTAAATGTGTCTATGCAAATTCACACAGCATGGGAAATAAGCAGGAGGAGCTACCAATATGTGCATGCCTGCAGGGCTACCATGTAATTGGCATCACTGAGATGTGATGGGACAACTCCTATGACTGGAGAGTTGGAGTGGACCGATATAAGCTGTTTAGGAGGGAGAGGCAGGAGAAAAGAGGGGGTGTTGCCCTCTACATCAACAAACAGCTGGAGACTATAGAGCTTCACCTGGCGATGGATAAGGAGCTGACAGAGAGTTTATGGGTCAGGGTTAAAGTGAAGACAGGGGCCTGTGATATTACAGTGGGAGTCTGCTGTAGGTCACCTGGTCAGGATGACCAAGTGGATGAGGCCATCTATAGGCTGATAGGTGCAGCTTCCCATTCATGGGCCATGATCCTCATGGGGGATTTCAACCACCCTGACATCTGCTGGAGAGACAACACAGCAAGGCTCCAGAAATCCAGGATGTTCCTGGAATGAATTGAAGACAACTTCATTTTTTTAAATGATAGAGCAGCCAAATAGAAAATAAGCTATGCTGTACTTCTTTTTCACCAACAACGGTGGTCTGGTGAATTTAATGTGAATTTAAGGGCAGCCTTGGCAGCAGTAACCATGAAATGATGGAATTCAGAACCCATAGGGCAAAAAGGAGGGTCTGCAGCAAGCTCACTACCCTGGATTTCAGGAAAGCAGATTTAAGCCTCTTCAGGAATCTGCTTGGTACAGTATCATGGGATAAAGTCCTGGATGGGAGGGGAGCTTAGGAAAGCTGGTCTATATTCAAAGATTACCTCCTCCAAGCCCAGCAGCAGTGTATCCCAGGAAGGGAGGTAAGAATGCCAGGAGACCTACACAGATTGACAAAGAGCTCCTGGGCACACCTAGATGAAAAAAGAAAGTCTACAGAGTGTATAAGCAGGGACAGGCAGCCTGGCAGAAATACAAAAGTTGTTGGAGAAGCCAGGGATCAGGTTAGAAGAGCTAAAGCCCAGATAGAATTAAAATTGGCCAGGGACATCAAGGGTAATAAGAAGGATTTCTACAGGTGCATTAGTGATAAGAGACAGAACAGCGAAAATCTGGGCCCTCTCCAGAAGGAAGCTGGCAAATGGGTCACACAGGATATGGAGAAGGCTGAGGTACTGAACAGCTTTTTTGCCTTGGTCTTCACCATTAAGGGCCCTGGCCACAAAGTCCAAGTCACAGAAGGCAAAGGCAGAGTCTGAGAAAGGGAAGATCTACCCAAAGTAAGAGAAGAGCAGGTTTGAGACCACCCAAAGAACCTAAAAGTGCTTAAGTTCCATGAGACCTGGCAAGATCCATCCACAGCTCCTAAAGGAGCTGACAGATGAAGTTGCAATGCTGCTTTCCATCATATTTGAAAAGCCATGGCAGTCTGTTGAAGTTCCCCGCTGACTTGAAAAGGGGAAATATAACGCCCATTTTTAAAAAGGGAAGGGAAGGGAAGGAAAAAAAACCAACAGGGAACTACAGACCAGTCAGTCTCATCTCTGTGCCTGGCAAGATCATGGAGCAGATCCTCCTGAAGGCTCTTCTAAGGCACATGGAAAATGCAAAGGTGGTTGCTGACAGCCAACATGGCTTCACCAAGGGCAGATCATGCCTGAAAAATTTCAAGTCAAAGAGTATAAGTACACTTGTGTTTATACATAACTAGTTGAAATTCCTCATATATTGGACTGCGTTTTCAGACATTTAAACACAGAATCTTTAAGTTTTGATGTGTTGATATTACTGATATTATCAAAATGATACCTAAGAACAGAGTGATCAAAGTTGTTGTGCACCAAGATGTATGTGAGAGTCATGGGACAGATAGGAAATAAAAATCCGAGGAGCGGTAGGAGGAGGTAAATGTGAAAAATCTCTTCTGTATACAATGTAGTTGTTTCAAATATATTGGTAGATTCTTTACATAATGAGTGAATTGGAAGAAACTGTAATCTATTTCAACACAACCTTGAAATAATAAAAATGTCTGAATTTCCTGTATAAAATTATTATTTTGTTTTGGGCTTTAAAAAATGCTTTATACCAAAGATCAACATACTGTTTTCAGGAAGAGAACACTGCATGCCAAGCTATAGGCTTTGAATATGTTTGCTGTGAAAGATATGTGTGCTATCTTCTGTCTAAGTTTGGCTTTTTGGAAATTCAAAGCTTCAATGCACAGGTAACTGCAGGATGGTAACCATGCATATATCCAAAGCACTGCCACAGACATTGCAGATATTAATACAAGTGACTACTGGAACAAGATCCCTCTGAGTGTCTGTCAGGATACCTGCCCCTCTGCATACAGAGTTCTTTAGAACTAGACTTTTAATTGCATTAGGAGCAGCTTTGTCTTTCAAATTATTTCAAGATATTTTTAATTTTCCTAACAGAGATTTGTCTTTGTCTCTCTAGGCTAAGCTTTAATGAAGAAGCATCAGCATTGCTAACAATTGCACAAAGAAGGACTGAAGACCTTTGCGACCAATGATGTGGTTGTCATGGAAACTGTTTCTGTTTCTGTCACTTACTGGCTGTCTTTCAGGTAAATCAAAACAAAACCAAGAAAACTCTGTATTGTTTCAAGGCTGCAAACAGAAATAGACAATAAAACATGCCAGAGAAAAGAAAAAAATAATTTTAAAAACTATTTGCCTAAATAGTGAAATTGTAAAAAGTGCATTAAGATATTTACAAGTGCTGTATATCAGCCTTTAATTTGCACATAAATCTGTATAACATTTGGAAAAGAGGACAGCAATGTATCTCATTTGAAAAGAAAATGACAACTTTATCATTTAAAAAAAATAAATTGGAAAACTATTAATTAGCACAGTGCTTTCCTAAAGACTAGCCTCTGAGAATGATTCACTTTGACATCGTGTTCTGATTTTGGAAACTATTTATTTGTTTGTTTTATTTTTTCTTATTTCTGTGCATGCTTTCTTGATTGTTATAGTTTTTGTGTAGTAAGTGTATTTTTTTGCAGTATTAGTTTACCAGTCTTTACCTTTGCAAGTAATAAAATGAGTTAATCATAATTTAGGCTTCTTGTATGAGAATTTTTGTAATCTGATAGCATCATTCTGACTTTGGAACTTCTTTTATATTGCAGCATTCATGAGAACATGTTTACAACTGCAAATAGTTCCCAGAGCTGGGACAATTCAAGGTAGCCTAGCAAGTGAGATGCCTGAATGCGTTGTGCTTAATGATAGAGTAATAGATATTGATCATTCAATTCCAATAGATATATGTTCATTCAGTTCTGTTGTTTTGGGCTGTGTTAAAATTCAGTACTTATCCATTAAATCATCAGCTGGTGGGATCTCTCTTAGCAGCAGCCAGTGTTTGGGAGAGAGTGCTGTGTTATTGCATTGATTTTGTAATGGTGAGGAAAATCATCCAAGAAGAGAATAGGTGACCTGTCTCGTTTGTGTCTGTTCTGATTTTCTGTTCTTAAAGCTGACCCTGATATTTTGGGGTTTGCTTACGTATTAATGTATTCAAGTGTGCTTAAGCTATTTGGAAAATTTCTGAGTGGAGAAAAATGTATTATTTTCTGAATACGAGACTTGAGGACTGAATTATGTCTCTTACTTAAGTTTATTTTAGTGTTAAGCAAAAGGTAGGCGGGGAGTACAGCTCGCAGTTATACACTTACACTCTCGGAAACATTTAGGACAGCAGTCTCTAACCCTGGAATGAGAAAAGCAGATATGTCATTGTGTTTCAGGAAGAAACGAAATCTTGTTAAAACAGAACAAAATCACATCAGATCATCAGATCATTTTTCATAGAAAAAATAAGGCTGTGGTTTATATTTGTAAATGTAAAACACTTGACTAAAGCCAGTCTGAAAGCAGAGTTTCTGTCAATTCTTTTTAATAATTACTGCTGCCTGTGACAAGAGATTTCAAATATATGCTAAAGATTACATAATAGAGTGAATGGCATTCATAGAGTTCTGATTCTGCTTTACTTTAACATATATCCTTTCTGTCTTTTTTTTTTTTTTTTTTTCCCCTGCCCATTTATTTACTTATTCTGTATTATTACCTGCTTCATGGTCATTGAGTGAAAGCAAGGTTCATTTTCTCTGTCAGACCTGTATAAGGAAAGTATCAAGTCTTCAAAAGAGGCACTACCTCTGAGAGCCAGTGGTCAGTGCTCGTAGAGCCAAGAAGGTAAACATTTGTCCTTAAACCATATCTTTATGTACTGCTCAGTTCTTTTCCTAGAATCCATTCTCACTGTATCTGAGTGGACAGTGTGTAAAATGTTTCTCCTCTGCCATTGGAATGAGGAATACACAAATGACCAATGTGTGTAATTTATAAGCCTATACCCTGTTTCCCTTAGCCCCTGGCCCTTCACTGATGACAGTTTAGCAAATATCATGCAATTTTGTCACCTTTGATAGCTGAGGATAAAAGCTCAGAGACAGAGCTCTAGAGAAGTACTAGTGCCTGAGGACTTCCATGTTCTCAGATTTCCAAGTAAAATGGCAAAATCAGAACACACTTAACCCTTTTACTGCCTGTCTTGAAATACTAAATTTTGCAAACAGTATAAAGCAAGAGAAGAACCATTCACCTCAGTTCTGAAATCCAAGGTAGACTGCTACCCATCTTCTCATTCTTAGATTCAGTTCTTAATTGAATCAGGGAGGAAAGCACTTATCTGCTGAGTGTTGTATTTGTATAATTCTTAATTCAAAAGAGTAATGGAAAGATAACAATTATTCACTGCTCCTAGAATTCTGAAGTGTGTTTATTGTTAAGCAATGAGGAGTATTAAAAATATGAAAGTTGTGGTCATGATAAGAGGTACTTTAAGTATGCATATAAGAAAGTTTTTTTATGAGAAACCCTTCAGACAGTTTGCATGTGTGGCTTTGTTCCTCTTTGGGTTTTGTCTCTTTTTCCTACCTTTAAGACTTTCTGAAATAAATTATTTAGATTTTTATACCTAGATGGGGCTATGTAATGGTATGCTCATATGTTGATGTGTGGTGTTTCTACTGACAGGATGCCAAATGTTATGGAAGCACCAGATGTTTTTTCTCACAGTAAAGTAATAGATTAAAATAATAGGTGTGCTAGGCGTTTTATGGGTTAAGATCATAGTAAATGTGAATAATAGAACCAGAATAAAAAATTGTCATGTATACAAGACTTAAACTAATTATTGATATTTCATGACATAACAATAGTAACACATCTGTTAGCGTAACTGACATACTAGAACATATTTTAAGTACCTACGTAACTATAATTTCTCAGTTTAATACACTTATGTTTGCTCATTAAAAAGGTCCAACCTCCTAATAAGCTCTAACCAATCATACAAACATTTGTCTAGCAAATGGATACTTAGAGTAGCTCCATTTTGGAATGGGGATGACAGACCTTCTTACTCCAGTTAAAAAAAAAAAAAAAAAAAAAAAAAAAAAAAAAAAAAAAAAGGTGATACCCATTCAAAAAATAGATTCCAGTCATTCTATTGTCACCATCAATCTGGAGAAACCTTAACCTGTACATCTGCCCTCAATGTTGTTGTTCCTTTTATTTGGTGGATAAGCCTTCATGGGGAAAAATGTTTATCCCAATCTGATGCTTTTAAAATGTCTTCTGTTGCATTAGATATGATACTAAGTCACATACCATTTTACTGAAGGAATTATACAAAAATATAATGAAGCACTGATTTGGGGTTAAGATAATATAATACTTTTTTTTTTTTTTTTTCTTTCTTTTCCTTGGTAGTTTAGACAGAAATACCTATTTATTTCAAGATTACACATGGGATAATGGTTCTACTACTTCTTTTCCTATTTTTTTAATTATATGGAGATGACGTGCTTTTGGGATAAAGTCCCATTTTACTCCTGGACTCTCCACTTGACCTGAAGTTGAAATGTCAATCAGTATTACTAGTTTATAATGGTTTAGATTAAAGTGTTTTTTCATCCCTCTCTATAGTTGTAGTTAAAATGTTAAAGAATAAGTCCTTTTTAAATTCAAAACTCCATCATTTGAAGCTGAGGATTGTAATAAAGCTTTAAAAGATTCTTTTTAAAGCCCTGGTAGTAGGGAAAAGACAGCTGTTAAGAAGCTGTAACAAAGAGCAGGACAAAACAGCAACCATGCAGGTCCAGATTCATCTCATTTAACTTGAATGTTTAAACTGAAACGTCTGAGCTAGGGAATAATTTCTCTCCTTCCCTATATAGTCAATGGACAGAGACAGCCACTTGTGAATGGTAGCTAGCTAGACCCATCTGAATCTGAATTACTTTCTGGGATTCTGCACTAAACCAGACTAATTTTCTAACACTGGGGACATGAAGTTAGACCTCTTTCAAGTTTTTGGGTGACTATAGAACAGAGAAATAAAGCACATTTCTGAACAGATATTAAATGCCCATAAAAATGGCATTTTGAAAAAAAATCTATATCTCTTTTGTGCTAAGGTAGTGCATGCAGTATACCTAAAAAGCTATCCCAAAATAGCAGTGAAAGCTTTGACTGAAGAGAAATGAACAATTTTGAGTGTTGGGTCAGTGAGATGTGCCATTACTCTGGGTAGACTATGAATGCTACTTCATCAGGCTGTCTCCTCATCCTGGCTGTGAGGTGGCTGCCAGGAAAAGATCCCTGTCCCCCAAGCAGCATTCAGACTGTGAGTGTCTTTAGCAGTAACAGCAGGTGATGAATGGCATTATTTGCTCCTCAGCATGTTCAGGAACTTTATCCTTATATCTGGCATCTCCAATTGGGTACCATATGCAGCAAGGCAATACATTTCTATTGTGTCACTAAAAGAGGCTCACACAGTTAATATTTAATAGAGCACTTTGGTTACTAGAGAGTCAATCTGTTCTATTTGAGAAATGTTGCTTTATTTTTTTTTTTTTTATTATTTTTTTTTTACACCAGAGTAATGTTAAACTCTGTAGCCACTGTAAACAAGGTCATAGAGTCTGTGTAGACACTAATTTAGTGTAATCACTAGAACAAAACACGAAACCTGCCTCTCAGCTACTGTGGAAAATGTTACCTTCAGCCAAAAGTGCAACAGGACTGTGGAGGACAGTCTTTCAGCTCTGTGCAGTGCAGTGAAAGATGGCATACGTCAACAAAAGGCAGCACTCAGGACATAGTGGTTCAATTCATAAAGCCTGTTTCCTACTGCTGGCTAGCAAAATGTTCAAAGCAGTTGTTTACCCAGATATTGCATGTCTTACTCTTCTAGTAGTGGGTGACATTTCACCAAAAGTGCTCAGCCCCAATAACGTCTGCTGCTTTAATCCATAATAGAGGGAAATCAGCAGTTGTGCAACACATTGCAAAAGCAATAAAGTTTTTTCAGGAATATATGTAATATATTTGCTGGCAAAAGTAATCAGTTTTATGAAGTGACAGTCATTTGCTGAAAATGTGCTTCTAGATGACCACTTCTCATAATTAGAAGTAATGAAAAGAGTGAGTCTCAACAAGCAGCTGAGCCTGTTTTGCCTTTCTGCTAGTGCCAGACATGTACAAGGAATACTTGGCTCATAATGCAGAATAATTTCCAGTTTCAGTGCAGCACTAACAGTGTGACGAATACCTAATAAAAGAAGTCATTAACTTAATTTCAAAAAGTCATTAGAAACTAGAACAATGTTTCTTAAACATTGGCCTGGCCTTTCCTAATAAGAATGCAATAAAAAGCAGTGAAACCTTTGGAATGATGACAAATTCAGCTTTGAAATTAGATGCATTTTCTAGTAATAAGGTTAAAACAATATTGGAACAACTCTACTAGGAGAATGGATGAATATGACAATGCTTGAAGTTGGAAAGCGAAATTAAATATCTTTAAAATTTAAATGTTTTGTCAAATTTCTAATAGAAATTTCATGGAGGACGTGAGTGAACGTGTGTGTGTGTGTGCGCCTGTGTTGGAACTGAATAATACTGAATAATTTTGGATTGCATCCACCCCTATGTTAATTTTTTTTTTTTTTTTCTCTACTTTTCAAAGTTCATTTTTCCCCCTTGGGAATTTCTTGACAGTGTAGCAAGTTCTCTGTTACTCTCTTCCAAAGGGCTGGTCAGAAGTTTCTTAATGTGATACCAAATTGTCAAACGAGATGCATTAATGAATCTTTCTGACTTTACTTTCATACAACCAGTTGAGTAAGTAGAAAAAAGCAGATTCGTGGTTCACATCCAGCTCCTGTTTCAAGCAACAGCACCTACTGCTTTTAACCCTAAAAAATGCCAAACTCAAACCTCTTCACATAATCTAGTTTATATGTTGCCTCCCACCTATAGAAATAAAATATAGCAATATGAAAAACCTTATTTCTTACCAATTGCTGATATTTTTTGCCAGTAATGGCTGAGAAAAATCCTATAGTGTACTATAATACAGTATGTCAAGATCTTGGGAAAAAAAATAACACAAACAAAAAACAACCAACCAACCAAAATAAACAACTGTAAGAGGGTTTTATGTATTTATTTCTCAATGCTCAATTCTGACTTTAGGTAGCAAGTATATTATTGGAAAATTCCCCTTGTCCTTGAGACTTCCAGACTTTACTTTTCTTTGCTTAAACTTTCCAATGAGCACTCTCCAGGTGGTATTCTTCAAAATCTCTATTGGAATCTCCTAGTTTTTATTTAATGGGGTCAAAGAAAAACTGGGTGACAAGAGATTGAATTGACAAATGACACACCACACATTTGGGGTAAATGAAACAATTCAGCTTATTCAAATGTAAAAGTTAGCAAACAAATAACATTAAAGAAACAATTCAGCTTATTCAAATGTAAAAGTTTGTTATAGCAAATAACATTAAAAAAGCTAGCAAAAAAATTCCTGCCTTGGACTGAATAAATTTAGATAACAGATGATAGAAGTATTCACTTAACTTTTTTGGGAAAAAAAAATAAGAACATGTAAAAAGCACCTTCAGAAATGGTCCAGGGAGCTAAAATCATTGCTGTGCTGGAATCAAAAGTCATGTATTTAGTCAAGTTATAAACCTTCTGTAATGATACAATTTTCCTCCCACATCTTAAGTCCATATCTTCTCTATATATGGTAAGTACCTGTATTTGAGTTAACCTGTCTCCTTGCAGATATTTTCATCTGCTCCCTACGTATTAACTGTCTTTCTCTTTTAGACTTGCCAATCTAAATAGTGACAGTAGGTTAAACTCAGAGCAATCTTTCCCAGTCTGAAGTTAGTCACCACATGCTAAGAAAGCTTATGGGATTTTGTTTCTCTGTTTATTTTTTTATATGTTTATTTTCATTTTTCTCTGTTTATCTCTGTGTATCATTTGATCATTGTTTGATCAAATGGTTTTACTGCCATTTGGAAACACTTCTCCTTTTTGGAGACATCATGAAAAAACAGACATGAAACTTGGTGTCGAGAAACTCATTTATATTTGTAAAAACTAATAAATTATGTAAGAATAAAATTGGTGAGTTCCTCCACATTGGAGGCAAGCCGGCTGATGTGCAGAAGTCACATATCTTATAAAATAATTAATAAATAAGCTTTATATGTATGTAGGCACATAAACATAAACATGAGTGAACGTCTTGCTGTTCCAAACTTAAAAACGCACTTGTCAAATACAGCTGTCTTTTTAAAAAAATTGCTGCTAGTGTTTTAGTGAGAGCAATTTCTTAACTGTAGTGTAACTAAATCTCATTCCTAAACTGAATGAAAATTAAGTGTGAAAAATAAACATATCTTCTGTCAAAAAGTATGAAATGTGCCTATATTGTTCAGTTCTAAGACTGTAGGAGGCAGTTTATTGAGTATAGTACCGTGACGGGTAACTGCTTTGCTCAGTGCAGTGCTTTGATTGATGGGATTT
Source organism: Chaetura pelagica (assembly GCF_000747805.2). Classification (NCBI taxonomy): domain Eukaryota; kingdom Metazoa; phylum Chordata; class Aves; order Apodiformes; family Apodidae; genus Chaetura; species Chaetura pelagica. The sequence goes on along the minus strand of NW_009952883.1, from coordinate 211,155 downwards.
CCCTATTGAGTGCAGTGGTGTGAAAATTCTGATAATACTGAAAAACATATCCAGTGATTTTGGCTTTTATTGAGCATGGGTAGTTATGCTGTTTACTGGGGCCATTTTAAGTAGCAGTTTTAGTTTACGTCATTGGATTTATTTGCCTTAGTTTTTATTATTATTATTTATTTTATTATTTATTTTATTATTATTATTATTTTTTTGCCTTAGTTTTGCCTTAGTTAGTTTAGCATTCTGACTGAGCTTGTGGTTTAAGCAAGACAAGTAAGGATCCTAATCTGCAAGAGGATGCAGCATCACTGAAATTTAGCTTTGATTGTTAAAGTGATTAAAAAAGAACAATGTATCACAGAGTCAGCAGATTTGAGATTAAAAAGTTGAGTATATTCATAAATACCTCCTGACATAAGCACCAGTGTAATTTAGTGGTTCTAAACCCCTCTCTGGAGACACTGCCTTTCTCTAAGTCCTGTGGAAACTACTTACATGTCATTGTTGGGAGAAGGTCTCAAGGGGGCTTAAAAACTCACTGACAAAGATATTAAGGTGACTTTAAGGATCAGGTGATTTTAATATAGATTAATGAAAGTGCAAATTCACAGAGTTTGATAGCAAGGTTCACTCTGCTACTATGTGGAAGGAACATGTAAGGGCTGGAATTGTACTGGAGTGGTTTACATGGGAATCAGAGGAAATGGTTTAGGTAGGGACTGGGGAGAGTGAGTCAGGATTTGGTTGGAGTGATTTGCACAGGAATCAGGGAAAAGAATGAGGAAGGTCCTCCCTTAGAGAAACAAGGTTCAGAATACACCCCCTTGCTTTCTAGACTCCTCACAGTCCAGATACAGCTGGATCCTCTCCTAGTACCAGACTTGGTCAACAGTTTATGACTAAAGGGAAGGTGTAGAGATTTCAGTGTAGTGCTTTGACAGGTAATTATGGGTATGGAGTGATTTGGAACAGCAACAATTTGAGGTTGAACGACAATATTAAAGCAAACAACAAAATTAGATTGTATGATTTCCAAGCAATACTTAATTAATAGCAACTCTTAATTAACTCAGTAATCAACAATTTGTTATAATAAAGCACTGGTTCAATTGAAGATTTAACAAAGATTCTAAACTAAATTGCTTACATACACACACAGATATAGAGGTTAACCTATGTTAAAATGTTAATAATTTTTTGTGCCTAATAATCTTCGAGCTGCACAAAAAGAAGTTGCAGTGAAATACCTTTTCAATTGTGCTGTGAGACTGAATTATAGTAAATTACTATAATTTCATCTTTTTGTGGCAAAATGAAAAATAGTGAACTATTCACCCTTTTCCTTCAGACAGGTGAATTTAATTTGTGAAGCACAGGTAGCAATCTTCTGCTGTCCTGGAGAGCTCCTAAGGGCCTCACTTCATGACTGACCCTTACAGGGTTGCAGAACAATTAACTTTGGTCAGTATTTTTCCATGATGGACACATTTCAAATTGGGTCATCTTTGGCAACTTTCAGATTGGTCTTTTGATCCAACCAGAAGGGCTGTCAGGTAATTTTACCAGAGACAGAGTTCCAGGTAAGGTTAGGGAGTGCCTGATCACCCCAAAATTACTGCATTTGCACTAGAACTAGCAAGTAACCAGTTGTTAAATGCACTGCTCCAGTAGACAAGGTCAAAAAGCAGCAGGTTGTTTCAGCCTATGGCATTTGCTATTGAAACAAGAACAATGTTGGGCTCAAACCCCTTGTAACTAAAGCAAGTGCAATTTTGGCTGGTGTTGATATTGCAACATGGCTCATTGGGGGCAGGGGGGGGGTGAGTCTGCACCACCACATCTAGATGACTAAAGTTATTCTTCTCTAGCTCTCCAATTGTTCTCTTGCTATTATTGAAACATACAACAACAAGCAAGTAGAATGAAAACATATTGAAATTGTGGATTACAGGAATTAATACTTCTGCCTCATAGCTAATTTGTGCTAAGGTATTAAAAAATTAGGTTTGTGACAAACCATTCTTGATCTGGTGATGTCACAGACAGACAGAAGGGGACAAGTGAAGCAATTACATCTGCAGGCACATACTTCTCCTTCACCCTGTGGTGTGTACCTGCGTTTCCTTACACACCTGGGACTACAGGAAACGTTACATTTCTGTAGAGTTTACATCTGTGCCTTTAGTTTGCTTTCTATAATGTAGTAGAATATTAAATTGTGTCTAATATAATTATTGTTCAAAACAGCACAAATTGCTGTTTGTAGTATATTTATTCTTCACTGAATACTTGTTACTTGGCGATAATTTTAGATAGAATTTGTGTTTTCCACTCACTGGGTAGTTCTTAACACTTCTTAGTAGCTGATCTGCTGAATTGGATTTAACACTTTTAATACACTTAACAATAATAATAGATGTTAAATAAACTATACTTAAGTCCACGTGATAATTAAGCTAAAATAAAGAGTGTAGGAACAATAATTTTAATAACATCTCTATTTTAACACATCGAGAATTTAAAAATTTGACCAGTGAACTGAGTTGTAAATTGGTAATCCAGTGAAGATGCACCAAAGAGAATAGTGAATATCATCTGACTCATTCATGAAAAATGGATTTTATGCCATCTTAATGCTTCAGAACTATAGAAAAAAAACCTGCATGTGCAGAAGCATCAAAAAATAACCAAGTACTTTTACTTATCCATTAGCTATTGCTCTTTCATGTGAAATAAATGACCTAGAACCAACTGTCTTGACCATTATAATGCAAGTGCTTTGTTTTCTTTATTAGTTCCTTTTGTTCTTTGTATTTCAAAACTTCACTTGTAGGAGTTTTTTTAAGCTTTGTGGAGAGATGTCAAAAACTGATAATGTGACAGGTTCAATGTTGTTATGTTAACATGTAAGTTCAGATATTTAGATATACAAGAACATTGTTCTAAATATTAGTGTATTCCCTCTTGGACATTCTAAATACATGTATGAATTAGTTCTTCAACTGAGTTACAATAATTGACTAGAGAGTGCAAAAGTCTGTGATTATGTATACTTTATCATCTAGTAGTGATAGATTTAAATAATGAATAAATTAGGGAACTCAAGCAGGAATATCCAGAGCGAAATGAAGAAGAAACTATGCCAGATCTTTCCTGAAGTTACTTTCATCAGTGATTTGGGCATTGCTTATCTCATTGAGTGAAATCTAGTGTCTGATTTAGTTTGTCTAACATCTGGTATAGTTTGTCTACATTTAGTTTAGCTTGCCTAACCAGAAAGAGTACAAGACAAAAAAATAAAACAAATCTAAAAGCTGACCAGCTGGTACCTCTAGAATTCTACTGCATTCTTTAGTTTTAAGGTTTTAGCATCATTAAAGATTTAAGAAATGTGTGCTTACATCTTTAAGGATGTCATAAGAAATTAGAAATACTTGGTTTGGCAAGATATTTTATGTGTGCTCCATTGCATTTCAGAATTTCCTTCGTTGGAGTAGGTTTTGGACTGGAAAAAGGTGTGAAACAATGGAAAAAGATAAGAATTTCCTCTAAAACTCTGTGTGTTTTCTCTTTGTCATAGTCTTAAATAAGTGCTGTAACTTATACTATAGTCTGTGTTGGTTAAGTTGGTTAAATTTGCATGTCTCCTAAATCGCACAGAGGGTAACTGTGTACAGCAGTGCAATATTACAGTATAGTGGACATGCCAGATTGCCTTTTCTTGGTAGCATTTTCAAGGCTTCAGTTCTCCTGACAGTGAAAGAAATACACTGAGCTTAACAAGGGATATAATTAATGGAGGTATTAATAACAATTTTATCGTAGCTTGTATTGCTCCTCTCAAGTATTACAGCTACTTGTATTTTGAAATTGTCTGCTTTACTTAAAAGGGAGCATAAATTTCTTATTTTTATTTTTTTTCTTTAAATCTAAGGAAAAATTAAGTAGGATATCTAAAGCAAAAATTTAGTCTTCAACCTGTATTTGACATATGAAAAAAATGTTAATTCAGCTCAGTAGCCTTTTCAAGTAAACTAACAGTTCTTTTATACTTCTTTGCTTTCTTTTGATCAGTTGCTATGGTTTTAAGATACCTGTGATAAGACTTTTTATAACAAGTAAAATACTTTTACAATTATTAAAACAAATTTTTTCTCATTTAAGAAAACTATTATTAAAATATTTCTAATTCTTAGCAAGAATTTAAGAAGGAAATTATTGAGTTCAAAGAAATAGTTTTCACTTTGACAAAGCAGATTTTGTCAGAAATGGCATAGTTCTGTAATGAACTTTTTTTCTTGATTATCCTCATTTTTGCGTTACTCATGTCAGTAAAAAAGTACATTTTTAAATACCAATTAATCTTCCAACTAGAGAGATAGCATATGCCTTTCTTCAAAGACTTCTCATTTCTGATATGAGCCTTCCTGGAACATTTTTATTATATCTGTTCTTGTGAACTGTTAAATAAATTTCTCCCTTCTTTTTCTTAAATACATCTATTAGTTTTCCTTCTATAGGAGCTAGTTAGGGGAAACCCCATATTATTTTGTTCAGCACTGTAGGCAGTATTGCAGAATATTCTAAAAAACTCTTGATTTCTGCAATATTTGGAGGTATCAAACAGAAATTATTCGTCTGTGTAAAATATATAAATAACTAAGTAATTTATCATACTGGCTCAAGGGAGATAAGTCTTACTAAAGAGAATTAATCACAGTGTTTGTCATATTTTCTTGATGTTTAAGAAATGAGAAATTGTAAAATAAAAAAGCTAGCACTAGTCTCAGTATGCTATTAATGAAGACTTTGTAGCATGAAATAAAAGTAAAGGATTAAAAATAGATCTATGTCCTGTTTTTAAATCCACAAAGTATTTTAATATATCTGCAGAGGAATTCAAGAAATTAATCAAAACTGATTTCCAGGTCTCTGATCACAATATTCTCATAATTCATTTTAAAGTAAATTTGTCTAGCATTAGACTTAATTTATCTCAGAGTAACCAACCAACCAAAAAAAACGGGGGGGGGGGGGAAAAAAAGCCCCCAAAAAAAAAAACCGT
>NW_009952883.1:193518-206085 GCF_000747805.2 Chaetura pelagica | reverse complement strand
GGGGGGGGGGGGGGGGAAAAAAAGCCTCCAAAAATAACAACTGATGAGTTTATTCATGGTTGGGAGCCTTAAAAATTGTCTTTGCTCTGGTTGTGAAACCATATTGGCAGCATCTTACGTTGTTTGCCCAGGCTTACTACATTGCTATGGAAGGATTGTCATGCCTTTGAGAATCTGTGCCCTAGAAACTGTTTGGATTTGCTCATAAAGAGTTGGACATAATGTTTAAAAGTTCTTGCAGTTGGAGCCAGAGGACATGCTTTACTCCTTGCAGAGATGTTAGTATGAAAGTTGTATTGTGTCAGGTGAGACATGACCACAGCTGGCTGTGATACTAGTAGCCGTTTTCCTCCATCCTATATTTTAGTTGAAAATGGCTACATAGCTAACTTCTCTCTTAAGCTTTTATTATGAATTCAAAGTATTATATACCTGGAGATTATTAGCACTCAAGGCCATACAGCAGCTAAAATAAACAAGCCCCTATGTTCTTGATGTAATAATATAGCAAGATTGTGAGTCAAGTTTTAGATTAACAACATATTATTGTGCCAGCAGGCAAAGATTTCTGTTCACAATTAGTCCTTCTTTTTTTTAATCTCAGAGTATTAGATATTGATGGAATTAATAGATTAGTAGCTTCATCTTAGTTGTGTCAAACAGGCCAAAATGCAAAAAGGGATCAGTTGTAATGGGATTTATCGATTTACGTGCACATGCTATTTAATCAGTTTTGTGCTTGACCTAGACAATTCCTTTATATTTTCATACATTAAAGAAAAAAAAAAAAAAAAAAAAAAAAGTGTGTGGGCTCCCTGGTCATATTAGGAATTAATTGGTTGTTAAAAAAAAAAAAAAAAAATAATTAAAAAAGTTATCATCTTGCAAATGTTAAGATGTGCCAGTAGAGATCTTTCTGCATGTTCCTCACATGCTACACCCCATTCTCCTAGCAGCAAGTCTATATTGCCTTTATACTTCCTTCAAACTGACATTAGAAACAAGACATTTCAGGGACTGTACTGAAGTATTACATACTGAGAGGAGTCACGTAGTGAGGTATTGTGCTACTTAGAGATGTTGGTATAAAATGTTTCAAGATATGTCTATGACCTTCTTAAGAACCTGTAGATGTCACAGATTAATAAATGTAAGAGGAAATAATCACAAATTGCTTTATCTGGACTTTTAAAACAAGCTAGAGAATTTTGACATGTAGCTTCTATTACTGCAAAAACTGTTACTCAAATCAACAGCTTAAATTCTGTATTCCCTCAGCCAGGCCCAGAGAGCGTCCCTGTAACTCATAAGTGGGGCCAGCCAGTTACACTTACCTTTTAAATGATGATGTTTACTTCTTAAATGATGTAGAAACGAGATCCTTGTACCAGCATATCATCCTTTTATTTAAGAGTTTTGGGAGTAAGTGGATATATTTTTAGTAACAATAATATGCATCCAATTCAGACATTAAATTAGGAGTCTGTCCTCTGTGTATCATCAAGACAAAAAGAAGATTCCTGATAAATTGTTTTAGGATCCAGGCTGAGAGCATAATTGGTGCTTTTTTTGACCAATTTTTTCCAAGCTGTGTCACTAATCTATAGGATAATCATAACTTGATCTCACATATAAGATACTAAATTTTGTATATTCCAACTACTTGCCTGTTGTGAAAACAGCCTTTCCAGAGAAAAGAATCTTGTGAAGTTTAAGGAATATGTGCATACCAAAACTCTTGATTTATTTTTTTTATTATCCATACCTAGTATGTAGAACTAATAACTGCTGAGTATTTCTTTGACCTCAGTTTAAACTAATTAATAGAAGATCAGTTGCCAGATTCCATTATTTTGTTTCATTGTGTGTTTCCTGGTCCCAAACCCTTATTAATCTTTCTTGCTTGTGTTCTTACAGTCCACCATTGTTCTTACAGTGCCTACTTCTTTAGACACGTCTCCTTTTAATAGGTCTTTCATTCTTGCTCTACATAAGCTGAGACATTCAGAAACAGTTGATCAGAATCAAACAATTCTTAGTTATAAAATACGAACTTTCTCATGTGTTTGAGGTGTTAAAACCCTGAGAGCACTTTTCTAGGTTTTCCCATCTAATCCAATAAGAGTCTCATAATACTTATGTCAACAGAAATTTTTGTACCTGTTAGTGCCTAGCAATGCATATTTAGAGCATTGATACTTCAGTTTTATTTTCTTTTCAAGACTTAGATAAATAGTATTCTCTTTAGCTCTCAGTTATTTTCCAAAGCAATGTGAATATTTCACTTGTTTAATTCACAATTAAAAACAAACAAACAAAAAACAGAATAAAAGTAAATTAGCATATCTCTGTCAGACAGAATGTAGATAATGGTTAACAAAAATAAAATTAGTATTAATATAATAACAAATTTTGGCATACCATAGTTACACGGGATTATTTGGATACATCAAGCACACAATTCACTGCTCTGTGATAAGTCAGCACAGCAAAACACTTGTCAGTGTACTGTAACTGGCACTGCCGCTCCTGCTTCACAATTGCTGAGGGTATTTAGGGAAAGGAGAAATATGAGATTTATTTATTTTTTAATATTGCTATAAACTCAATTCCTTAAAACCAGGACCTGAATTCTTTCTTCATCTGAGTCTTTACTAGACAGATTGGCCTTCAGAAATTCATGGACCCAGAGATGAGAGGGAAATTCTAGAGCAAAGAAGATGTAATGGTTAGAGAATGCTTAAGAAAACTGCTTATGTTGGGTGAGAGAATAATTGAGTGAACTGAACATGCATAAGTCCATGGGAGCTGGTAGGATACACTCATGAGTACTAAGGAAGCTGACTGATATGTGTGGGGACACTTTTGTTTATGTTTTAATAATCATGGTGATTGGGAGAGGTAAAACAAATGTTACTCCCATCTTCAAAAAGTTCAAGGACACAAGGAATTGCAGGCCAGTCAGTCTCACCTCAGTCCCTCAGCTGGGGATAGAACAACTAATACTGGAAACCATTTCCAGGCAAATGACAGACATGAAGGTGATCAGGAATAGTCAGCATGTATTCACCAGGGAGAAATTATGCTTAAACAACTTAATAACTTTCAATCATGAAGTCACAGGAACCTTCTACTGGCTTGGTAGGTGAGGGGAAAGCAATGGATATTGTTTACCATTACTTCAGTGAGGCTTTCTACACGGTCCATATGAGATACTTGTAGGCAAGCTATTGATGAACGGGCTGGAGGAGCGGACAGTGAAATGGATTGAAAACCAGATGAATGTACAGGCCCAGAGGGTGGTGATCAGCAATGCTTATCTAGTTAGGGACTGGTAACTAGCAGTGTATCCCAGGGGTCAAGACTGAGTCCAGTCCTGTTTAATCTTTCTCTTCTGTGGATATGAATTTCTTTCTCTGGACCTTTCTCTGCTCTCAGAGAAGTCAGCAGATGTAAGGCAGTAGGTTTGCCTAGAGAGGAATTAACTTCTGCCAAGAAGAGCAAGAAAAATCTTTATTCTTTTTGTTAGTTGACCTTTACATATATGATAGATTAGGAGTAACGACTTTTTACCATTTCCTTTTCTCTTTCACATTTCCTGTCTCCTATCTTCTTTTTCATACATTTTCTCAGTATTAGAAAAAACATTCTTCTTAATACTCATGTGTTAGCCATTACATTAGTCTACCCATTTTACTGGTTGGCTCCAGTGCTTGTAAAATATCTTGTACCAACACTAGAGTAGAATACTAAAAAGCTTAATAATTATACAGACTAGGGTTTTGTAGTAATGTATTTTCTAATGCATGCAGTGCTTATTTTTCCCTGTCTTGCTTTGGGGTCTCTGAGTGCTTAACTTGAGAAAGCAGGAAGGAACCTTGTATGAATTTAGAAGTACTGTTGTGTGGAGTGCACTGAGGTTTACAGAAGTTTGCTGTTGTGAAACAAAAATTATTTGGAGATTTGTTGGTAATAAATATCACTAGCAACATGTTCTATATCTTCCCAGTGGAACCCAGAGGAACTCTGGCTGCTTTCCTTCCTCATTTCCTTTTTTTTTTTTTCTACTCATTCAGAAGAGTTCAGAAAGAAGGAACAAACTGAGTTTACACAGGTATCTCCATTGTTCTTGGACTTCTGCTGAAGAGATTGTAAAATACATGTTGATGATATGGATCTTTTTTAGTAAGAGGAATTAGAAGAAAAACATGATCCATATCTAGAGATTAACAATATTCATCACAGAATACAGAGGTTGATAATTTAGACTTTATTTTCTGCAGCCTATTTCTTAGGAAAAAAAATCCATTTCCTTTGTATCTTTTAGATATATATTTTAATAAATATATTTTAGCTCAAATTTGTGTTTATATGTGTGTATTTTTTGTGCATATGATTTTGTTTGTTTTTTGGGGGAGTTTTGTTGTATATTTTGTGTATTTTTTTAAATTTTAGTAAGTTTCAAATAAAATATTTTATCTCAATGTTTCACAGACATGCAAGAATTTAAGATACATTAAAATAATAATTGAGCTGTCTACCTTGTAATGGACCCATTATACCTTCAGCAAGACCTCTCTTGCAGCAGAAATGGTGTCACTAATTTATCAGCAATTGCATAGATTTATGAGTCTGATTTAGTGTGATGTTGTGTTTCACAACCTTTGTTATGACATGATCATCCATCAAAAAGAGATTGGAGTATCAGTATTGTGACATTGTTGTACAGTGTCATAACACCTTGATATAATAACCTCTTGCTGCTGAAGAAATATAGGTGGTTTGGCCTTTAATTGATACATAATTCCTAGTCATAAGGACAGCTTTGATTTTTAATCCATCCCTACTTGATAATTTCTGATTGTCCTTTAAAAAAAAAATAAAAAAAGGCAACAGTATGTTTAAAAGCTTTATTTGACTATGCTTATACAAACAGAATAATATATTCTGGCCTATAGTCACATGATGGACTGTCATGCCCTCAGTAGATAGTAAAAAAAAAAGTTAAAATGAATGCTTTTGATGAGCAAATAACTATTTCTCAGGAACATTTATAAATATATAATAATTTTGCTTTGAGTTCCACTTCTTTTATGTGTTATCTTCTCTTAGATTACACTAAAATCTACATAAAGCACTGTCATAACTATTATATCAGTACTGTACTGATTGATAATAAGTATTCAAAGTTTTCCCATATCCTACAGTAGGAGAAGACCATGTGAAGTTTCGTGCTACAGACCTTAATGTTTTCTAGATCTATTGTCAGTTTCCCCAGGATCAGGAGACAAAATTGTTGAAGCCTCGGTATAACCCTACTGAATATAATCAGAGATTGCACAGAAACTTGTAGTAGCACATGCTGTTCAACTGTAAGTGACACCAACTGAAAAAAACCTCTTTATTATTTCCTTGAGGCTGCATTATTTCTTAAGATGATGTAGAGAGAGGGCTATGGAGTAAAAATTCAGATCTGTTCAAACACCATCTGTTCTCTTCTGTTTTTTATCATTTCCAAAATACAGTTTTGCAGAAATTATTTCCCCTCAGCAGGTGATTGCGAAGGGTGGTTGCTAAATGCATGTCAGTTGTACAAAGAGCTGTGACCACCTGGAAGAAGTCCAACATAAATACAGGCTTTTTTCAAAGTATGGCCATTATGTGCTTTACATTTTTCTGTAGTTCAGTTATTTGAATATTGACATCATTAGCACAAGTAACAATTTCAGATGTGCCAGAGATACTCAGTTATTTTGCCATAAAGTTTTGGGTTTTGGTTGGCTTGCTTTGTTTTTCTCGTATTACAGCATGTGTTGATTTGCAGTTGATTGGTTTCTTTTGAATTTTTAAAAAGGTTTGACTGTGAAAATGCAAAGATGGGAGAAAACAGTAGAATCATTAAGCAATTGGTATTGGAAGGGATCTCCAGAGATAGTCCACCTTTCTGCTCAGAGCAGGAGTATCAGTATCTCAAGATGCTTAGTCAGGGCTATGTCCATTAGAGACTTAAAGACTTCCAAAACCAGACATCCTACAGCCTCTCTGGGAAACATGTTCCAGTATTCAACCAGTCTCGTGGTATTTCTTTTTTCTGTGTATCCAATAGAAGTTTCTCATGTTTCAGCTTGTGTCTATTGCCTCTCATCCAATCATTGTACACCTCTGGGAAGTCTGGCTTCAACTTTTCTGACCAGATAGGTTGTAGACAGCAGTAGGATTTCCTTTTCATCTTCTCCAAATGGAGATCTTTCAGCTCTCATACTCATCAAAGAGAAGCTTGAAGCCCTTAATCACCTCTGTGGGCCTTCTCTGAACTTGCTTCAGTCTGTTAGTGTCTCTCTTGTACTCAGGACACTGTAACTGGACACAGTCTTCTGGGTCTGTCTCACCAGGGCTAAGCAGAGAGAAAGAGCCACCTCCCTTGACCTGCTGGCAATTCTGTGCCTAGTGCAGCTCAGGAGTGGTTGAGCCACCATCTCTGGATGTCTTTAAAATATTTCTAAACATGGTGCTTGGGAATATGGTTTAGTGCTTAACCTGGTAGAGTAGGGTTAATGGTTGCACTCTATCTTGAAGGTCTTTTCCAACCTAAGTGATTCTATGATTCTATGGTTATTTGACCAAATTAAAGCACCGCAAGTCTTAGATTATTAAAAACAAAGTAGTTTTGTGGAAGTCATCATAGTGTTTGGGGAATCTAAATTGTTCTAGAGTTACTGTAGCTTAATGAAATGAAAATATTTCAGTATGGGGTTACTGTCTTTAAATTTCATTCAATGAAGGGAAAATGTTGAGTATTAGACAATGGCTTATAGAATACTTAATTATGATATGTAATTTTGTCTTTTATTACTTAATTGGCCAATTTAAGAAGTTATTACTATATACGTGACCTATTAATGTTCTTTCTTCTGTAGATTATTACACTTTTTAAAAATTTCGACTTTATCAGTCCGACCATTAACATGTATAAGTTCCCATGATACAGGGCATAACTGAGATCACGATGTAAAGTTTCCCTCCTTCGGGACTTACTGTTACTTACTATTTAATATTTAATGCTACTGTATTGGACTTGGCACTTCAGTAATTTCCTGTGTTACTGGACATTTCCTTTTCCACAGGAGTGCCCTGCAGGTCTTGTAATTTGCAGACAATGGGAACTTTCTATCAAGGTTTTTGCCCAGTCTCTTAATTATTTACTATGTCAAAGATTCTTTAATGTTTTTATTGCCCTCTCGTGGGCCATTTACTAAAAAGCAATTTGCTGTTTTAGTGATAAATTAGCTTTATTTTGGCTTTTTCCTATACATAGCAAAAGAACTGTAAATGGACTTTCTTCAGGTCATCAGAGATGGTATTAAATTCTGCTGCCCTTATTTTTCACATTTTAAAAGATCTATTTTTGGCCTTGTTAAGAGCAACAAACATCTTGACATTTTAATACTTCAGTTACCTTTTCCTAAAGCCTATAGATAAAAGATGAGGTGAACTATAACAATTTGTGAGGCTGTTTAGTCTCTACAGACTTATTTGTCTCTCTCAAAGCTTTGTCACAGCTAGACAAAACTGTTGGTCTGCACATGGCTAATGGGCAGTATAAGTTTATGTCCTCTGCTTGGTCTACCACATGGAACTGTATTGTGTCACAGGGGAGATGGGCTTTTGTCCAGGCTGAATACACAGATGTGGGAGGAAACCTGCTGGGAAAGATCTTAGCCCATGTCACAGGTCATACCCAATCCAGTTCCTTGCTGAAAAGGGACAGTGAGTTCTCATTGAACTTCTACAACTGTGCATCAGCTGGGAAACACTTCCCTTTCCTGCCTCACTGAAAAGTCCTGTGGTTTTAGACATATGAAGACTTTGATATGAAGGGTCAGGTTTGGTTGCCTTGGGCTAGGCCTTGGTAAGTAGTGCCCTCTGAAGTATTTTTTTCTTGCCCCTGACTTGAAAGGGAAAGTATAGTTACTATATTTCTAAAGTCTGTCAAGTAGCTGAAGTCAAGTGGCATGAATCTGGATAACAGGACCAGACTTGGTTGGTTCCAGAAGGACCATTTGAAAAATTCTCTCTTCATGGGCAAATTAAAAAAAAAAATAGGGTTTCTGTTGGTTTTGCTTCCCTTTACCACCCCCAAAATTAACTATTTGAAAATCAATGGGAGACTTACAAAAGAAGGGTAGGCTATTCTATAGTTCTGTGCTCCATACCTTGTATTACGTTAATAAATAATTTTATCTATGAATGCAGTGGACTGGAAGATAGCTTATTTCTTCAGTCATTTATTTCCAATATGCCTGTGTTTCAGTGTCACTGTTTGCAATATATTCAAATATGTATTTACATATACAAATTGACTCTTTATTTCTTGGATGAAGCATATGACATGAAATATTTGTAATAAGCTGTTTGTATGTAAGTAGCTTTGTTTGTGATACACAGTGATTAAGTTCTTACTCCACTAACAATTTACAGTTTAGGTAATAACTTTGATAATGTGTAGATGTTAGTATAAATTTACATTTATATAGGGCATTTCATGATGGAGAGTCCTAAATGTGCTTAGAGACTCAGAATACTTACATGAAAGGTACTCAGAGGTAACTTAATTCACTGCTAAAATGTAGCAGTCCTTCACATGTTTATTGAATTTCAGTGTCTATTGAAGTATTTCTAATGATCCTGTCTTTGGATTACAGCATCCTCCACAAAATGTGTGAAACTACTTTATAAGAAAAGTAGAATTCTACTTACTCTCCTAGTCTTAGGTCATTTAACAATCCAGTTTAACCTTACTGGCTTATTGGCTAAACTGTTTGCAAATCTCTTTTCTGTAAAAAAATATGTAGAAGAGCAGAGTATGTAGTCAAATCCTGTGTGGTCAGGTTTCTCTTGTTTTCCAGGCAGCAATTTCCATAGATGTTGTTTGATAGCAGCATCCTACCAGAAAATAGGCTAAAATCCTGTAGTCTATGTGTAAAGACCAGTATGGACAAATAGCAATTCCAAGAGTACAATACTATCTCTACTTGAAACTGCTTTGGAAGGGTTTAGGCAGAAACTAAATACACAGAGGCCATTTTTTTGTTTGTTTGTTTCAGTTAACTAATAATAGATATTATCTATATTTGTATGGAAAAGGACAAAAAATTCTCTCTGTAGTCTCAGTACTGAAACTAACATAGACAGAGAGAGGAATTACATTTAATTACAAGGGACTGGAAACACAGATTTATATATGCAACAAAATACATGAAAGGAAATTTCTATGTTTGTATTTGTCTCTTTAAGAATTAAGAAATATAATGATTTTTGTCTTTTCAGTTCATGGTGATATATGTATAAGTAAAAACAATATATTCCTTCAACTGTCCTAGTCACTCTAAATGCCCAATTTCCCTTTTTAATGTAGTTATGTAATAAGTATTTTAATTCTCATCCATGTCATGATTACTGTTACTTTTCACTTCAAAACCCAAGAAATACCATATGATGTAAGGGGGTCTGAGGATTACAGGGTTTTCAACAGAATTTTTCACCATTTTCTTTTTCTAAGTGTTATTGGTTTGTTTGGTTTGTGTTTTGTTGTGTTTTTTCACTTCAGTGCAAGAGATGCACATCCTTCTATATCAATTATATCCCTGAGTCTGCTGTTCCTTTCCTTTACCTGCACAACCTCAGTTTCTGTTGCATTAATTTCCAAACATCAAGCTATTATTAAAATGCTGTCAGTTTGGAAGACATTGGCAGATGATCAGAATGTCTGGAAAGACTGGGGTGAAGTGAGCGGGGAGGGAGCTAAATATGATCAAGAAAGAGTAATGCAAAGCCTTACATGCAGCTGCTATGGCTGAGCTGTAAGTTGCAATGCTAGAAGTAGAAGGTGAGGGGGTTGTATCTTACAGAAATGTCTTACAGTCTGGGAGTGGTTCCTTACAAAACAAAACAAATTAGAAGACAACTCTTAGCTATACTGGGTACCCCAGTCGGTATACTGGGTACCCCAGTCATATGCATAATATGAGTATGTATTTTCTGGACTTGTTCCTGTGATTTAGGGGCCCCTAACTGTTCTTATTCTAGAAAATTTCTGGGAGAGATTTGTGCATCTAGAGACCTGCTAACTTCAAACTCAGGTTCTGAACACTGTGAGGCAGTGTTCCCAGGCTTTGCAGAACTTAAAACTTGTGTGAGCAAGTAGACAATAAGCCACTAATTGTAAGGAAAAGATAGGGTTTTTTCTCATTTAAGATTTTCCGTGTGTAGCAATGATGATAAGGGTATGATTATTCCTGATGGAGGTGCTGTTTAGAGGGTGTTTATAATTAGAGATTTTTCCACTGCTTTGTCCTGTCCAATTTGTTCATTTTGATGGAAAAATCAATAGTGCTAGCTACAATAATTGGGAAAATTAGCAGCAACTAATATAACACAATATGCATGTCCTCCTTGTTATAATTGCCATTTAGGCATGGCCTTGGCAGAGTGGCACATATGCAGAGGCTGGAGAGTCTGCAAACTGACAGCTGTTTGGATACTTGTCATTCTTCAGTTTCAAAAGCATTGAGTGTAGCTATTAGAACAGATGAGGAGGCAAGGCAGCACTACAAATGACAATGTTCCTGATAAGGATAAGTATCTCACAGCTAATTGAAGGAATATGTGCATAACTTCTACAAATGTCAGTTTTGCTGTTACACTTGAGCTGCTACTTAGAGGCTTGCAGATTTCACTTAACTGCAGTCATTTGTACTGCAGCTTTAGAAGTACAAAAGCTACAGATGAAAAAGTATCTTAGATGAAAATGTGAAAAAATGTCTTTTTTTTTTCTCTTTATTTTACATAAATAACTTTTTTTTTTTTGCCTAGAGAATATGAAAAGGGAGAAATATCCTTAAGAAAAGGATAATGAATTTAAATAAAAGTTATTTTTGCCCTTTCTACTTGTTTCTACTTTTAGAAAATGAATAAATGTTGTGGTGATACTGAAGCAAGGAGGCATTTGTCCATGTTTGGAATTCCAGACGTGGGACAACACAAAAATGCCAGCACACCTAATGCACTCATCATCCCACAGCACAAAAGAAATAGAGGAAGATCTGTTAAGATCTGTGTTGTTCTTGTGATATAAATGAGCTTTTCTGCAGCTGTATACATCAACATTTATTAATTCACGTTGGGATCACTGCTTTGGTTACAGCCCATCTAATCAATGAATAACGTTTTAATTTCCAGTGGCCAGTGTAAAATGAGTGAATGGCTTGTCCTATTGTCCTGGTTTGAGCCAGGATGAAGCCAATTTTTCTTTTTACTGATTTTTTTTTTCCTTCAGTAAGCTTTCTTTTAACTAGCAACAGTGTGTTCTGCTAGGCTGATAAGACAGTGGAATGTTTTTCTAACTACTGAGGCTTCAAGGCCGCACCTGCACTCTGCCAGCTCAGACACCATGGGGAGATCTGTGACACCCCCGTAGGCATCTTATTCTTCCTGCCAGTCATTTTTTCAATGGCTGAGGTGTGGAAGTGAAGGGAATCAGAGATGATGTCTCCATACTGTCGTGCTTTAAAAGCTACCTCACTTACAGTTGGTCTTTCGTAACCTTCAAAGCATCCCATGAAGGAGAATATATGGGCATGCGCTGCTGGTACAGCCTGAACAAACCTCCGGAACATTTGTGTGTCACGCTCAACATCATCAGGATTTGTGAGTCCATCTTTATCATAGATCACCTCTCGCACAGCTATTTCTCTCATGTAAGTGATGGCTTTCTCAAGAGTGAGTGTTCTGGACGGAAGAGAAGGGAAGAAGAAGAAGGAAGGAAGTCGTCTTCTGTGATCTCTGACCTTCCTCTGAGCTTACGTAGATATATGGAATGGAATATCTTTGGCCAATTTTGCTGTCTGTCTAACTCAGCCTCCTATGGCGGGGGGGGGCACAGATGTCCCTCTGGAGCCGGCAGAGTGCAGGTGCGGCCTTGAAGCCTCAGTAGTTAGAAAAACATTCCACTGTCTTATCAGCCTAGCAGAACACACTGTTGCTAGTTAAAAGAAAGCTTACTGAAGGAAAAAAAAAAATCAGTAAAAAGAAAAATTGGCTTCATCCTGGCTCAAACCAGGACACCTATGTACAGCTTTTATTATGCTTCCAAAAGTATCAAGGCCTTAGTTTTTGTTATACAGCTGCTTCAAAGAACAGTCAAATGATGGGTCTCTCTTGAAAAGTATTCAGGGAGATGGTATGAGAGAGTAGACAGGAGAGAGGAAGCATAAGAATTAAAGACATACTCTTGTAACTTTTGATTTGTTCTCTCTTAAAGAAAAAGACAACACCAACAGAATATTTGGAATTAGATGGCATATTTTCATAGTCCTTTGCACTATGGAAATGCATTACTGGAATCACTGCAAAGGCTATAGTTCAACAGCTTATATTTACTAAGTCCTGGAAGGAATCTGCACTGGGACTGGTCTAGAAAAGTTCTCAGAATCAAAGGCAAATGCCTGATGGCTAACCTCCCTCTCAGCTTTATTTCTAGTCATTAAATGGAAATTCAATGGTGTAGGG
>NW_009952883.1:169008-193237 GCF_000747805.2 Chaetura pelagica | reverse complement strand
AATGGTGTAGTGAAACCTTCTAGCATGTTATGTATTGGCTGGATTCCATCCAAGAAGTGACAAAAGGTCTTCTGCTGAGGACCAGATTTTGGAAAGGAAATACATTATAAAATATAATGTGTATATACTCCTAAATGTATCTGGAAGTAACAGAGAGCACTTTGTTAATGGTATTATCAATTTACCATACGTTTAATATCAAAACCAGTACTTCTATTTTTATACTCTATCACCAGATGAGAGATATATAACTACTCTTCGCAAAGGTCTAAGTTCTCTACTGCATAAGGAAAGAATAAAGAAAAGCTTGTCCTTGGAAATGGAGGGAATTCTCAGTTCCTTAAATCCATCAGCACTGTTTAGACTTGCAAATAATGTGAAAAAAAATCACCATCTAGATTTGTGGCCAGGGTATCATATATGTAAAAGTTAGGAAGGAAAATAAGTCAGTTGGGCTGTCAGTCAGAAGCTGTTTAAGCTGTAATGATAAGGAGAATGAAAGAGTTTGTTCTAATTTTAATTAACGCTAAGGGGACAGAAGGCAAAATTCACATTGACATTCTGAGCAATCTTGAACATTCATTGCTTTCTCGCAGTCTTAGTCAGCAGCCTATTTGAATCAGTCAGTCTTAGAAAATTGTATTACGATATATTGATTTGATCACTTTCCTAAATCTGTTTAGAATGCAGCCATCATTTAGTAAACTGCAGAACAAAAGCATCTAAAGTACTTCATGGGAATTAAAAAAAAAAATTAAAAAATAAAGAGACAAGAAAGAAGATAAAATACACTAAAAATGTAAATTTTGTATCTATATATCAGTAAGGAATATGAAGTCATGCCTGAGTGATCAAATGTGATAATCCTTTGTTGGTATTTTAAACAAGTCCTACAAGTGCCATAAAATCTTTAATCCATCTTTGAATGAAAATCTTTTATCCTAACAGTCGAAATGATCCTGGAAAACTTTATTTTGAGATTGATATTGAAAGCTTTGCAACAAATTGTGCTAAAACACCATAAACAAATCCTAAAATTCCACCTCATTCCTTACATATCAGTCATCTGATATCTTAAAAGGGTTAACAACAGCAGAAGAAAAGTGCAATTTTTTTTTCAGCTAAAAGCAGTTGCTTTGCCTTGTTTGTGTATTCCAGTGTGGACAGTGCATATCTTTATACAATTAAAATTTGAGATTTTTTTTAAAACAAATTAAGGAATGTGGAGTACTTCAGGATTCATTTCTTAATAATTTTTGAATATCCAATATATAAAAAAACCCACAAAAAAATCCCTTGAAGTCCCAGGTCAGTCTTTGCCTAAATTTCTGAATACTTAGACTCTGGATGCATATGTTTTCTATTAGATCTTCTGTTAGTGCCTAAGTTTGTGCCAGTAGATGTGCACCCAACAATCCACATTGTGAGAAAGAGCAACAAAATAACTCACTCACATCACAGCCCCATAAGGACTCTCCAGGGATGTATTTCCCTTGATGTGGAGCCTGAGCTGGAAGAGTTTTGGACCTATCTCCCAGGTGGATACAATGCCAGTCTAACATGAAGCAGGAAAATTAAAACTGTAGTAATTAAAATTGTTATAAGATAGACCAGAAATGCACAATTCCCTGGTCTCCTCCCTCACCAGAGTGATCCCCATTGACTAAGCAAGGAAATCTTTCCATATCCTTCCTGGAGTAATGGAATACCCCATGGCATCTTTAGCAGCAGAGACTGGCTTAGCTTAATCCTGAATGTTTTTTGCTGTAAAGTTTTGAGTAGCCCTGTCAGAGGTGATAGGAGTTCTTGTGTCCTCAAAGTACAAAAAGCAGTTTAAATCAGTCCTAATGAATGAGAGACAGGGATCTATTTCTTGCTCATTGTCTGGTTTCACAAGAGAGAGATGATTAAGCACTGCTCTTCAGAGGACAGCTAATGGCTCCATCCCAAGCCAGAACCACATACTTGTATCTGGATGCACCAGTGAATCTCTTACATTGAGAATAAGGGCCAATTCCTCTGTCTGAAGTTTTTGATTTCTTATGTTAAAGGGCTGTCAGCTGGCTTTTATAGATCCTTTTTTTAAAAAAAAAAAAGTATCTCCTCATGATGTATAAAGTTCAAGGCATCAACTTAAAGGCTAGTGTCCTCAAGTTTGTACAGAAATTTCTGGAAACACTTTAGTGCCATGTGATCTAAATAAATTATTACAGCTATATTTTATTATTCTATTGTGCTTGACAGCACAAAAGCATATTCTGAAGAGGTTAAGGCTTCCTTCTTAGCAACCAGATTTATCAGGAGGGGAAATGACAATTTCAGTTCATAAAAAATGTCAAGGTTTTGCGATGAAAAATATAGATCAGAATGTAAATTAAATTTAAAATAGAAAAGCCTGTGAATAACAAAACAGCAAGTGAAACACTGTTTAAGCATTGAATGATATCTGGGAGACAAATTTAGTAGGTTTGATTTCAAGTTTCACAAGAGTTGGCAAGTAATCTACTCAGTAGTATTCATTCTGGAATACCTACATTTTCTGCCCCAGTGTAATCAGGTTTAGCCAAAATATAAAACCCTCATCAGGAGAAACTGTGGGATATAAATCCTGATATATTTATCCTATAGTCTAGCAGCTATGGTGCTTTCCTGAAGATGAGGTACTATCTCTCTCTGAATGAAATGGATCAGAGAACTGAGAATAGGTCTGCCCTGCCTACATATCCTACATGTAGCAATGGCCACATCTGTCTGTTTCATCTTAGAGTAAAAACAAAAAACCCAACAAAACAAAACAAAATTATTTGAGAGACCTTACCAGGAGTGTGTTTTTCAAAACTGGTAAGCTGCTGTGCATCATTTCAGTTTTGATTTGTTGATGGTTTTCATAAACAGCTGAAACAAAAGCCTATCCAATGAAAGACACAAGGACTATCAATGACTATCAGTAGCAGGTATCAACAGTCTCTTACAGCTACAAGCTTTTGAGTATGTGAAGAATGTTCTGGGGGAACAAATGCTGCCTGTCAATTACAACCGTGAGAGCAACACTGTGAGAGGTGCTGATTAGCAAGGTGGCTACCATGTTTGCAGCACTATTTTGACTGACGTTTTCCTACAGAGGAAAAGGAATTGGAAACCTATAAACTGTCTGCATGAATTCTTAACCTTAACTGTATTGTTGGTGATGGCAAACAACCACAACATATAATACTCTAGACAGGCATACAGTATTCAGTAATGTTTTCAAAACACCATGCATAAATTGTAAAGCATTAGTCAAACTGTTTAGCACTGATTCAAATATCACCTGCTGCTGACATTTAACATTATCAAGTTAGGAGAAACATCATGATGAAAAAGAAGTAAAAAATCACATTTGCCCACATCTTAGACTTCCTGTCGTATTACTTTGGTGTACTGCTTCATCCAAATGTTGTCCAAAAAACCTGATACTTTAGGAAAAAAAGTAACCAAACTAAATCAAATCAAAACTAGATAAGTATAGTTTTTGTCTTACAGTGCTAAAAGGTAAACTGGAATTGTCAGGAGTTGATGACAATTATAAAGCAAATGGGAAGAAATGATGTATTACGTTGCTTCCCATTTAAAAGGTTGTCCTAAAAAAATCAACCAAACAAACAAAAAAAAACCCACGTCTAATTCAGCTTGGACGTGTTTACCAAAATTCTACTCTTCAGAATGCCAGTCATGTACCACCTATCAACACAAAATGTGCAAGCAACTATGCTTCCACTTTTTGACTGAGGCATTTCCAAGCACAGGTGAGGATTATGTTACACCTATACCTGAAGCTGTTTTTCTGTGGATCCATGTTTAGGTGGAATTTAATACTCTTTGCTTGCAGAGGACAAGGAAAAGAAGATTATGGAGGACATGGATGAGCATATTTCAAATTGCTTCCCTCTTGTTTTCTCTCACCAGGATGAGATGCATGAATGAATATTTAGTAGAAGAGGAAAGTAAAGTTACAGAAATATGCTTTTCACATAGGTTCACAGTATTTTTCTTTATAATAGTGGCTTTGTTCTGTGCAGTGTGTTGACACCATTCTTCCTGTGGTAACATAAGTAAACCAGCTACATTCAAACTCTTAAGTTTTGATTTTCTGTCCTAGTCCATGAGTGAGATACAGAAAATATTTTCCAAATTTTGTGGGTCCATCTTGGAGTTAGCTTTCATTAGCTCTATTGGATATGGAGGAAGCTTCTACCAGCTTCTCACATAAGCTATCCCTATAGCCCACTACCAAAACCTTCCCACACAAATCCAACACATACAGATTAAGTTTCAGTGCTGTAATGTATAAATTTAGTACAGTTACTGCTACATCACTGTAGTAATTACTACAGTAGTTGTCCAGGTCTGCAGGAACTGAGTCTGACTTCTGACATATGAAGTAGTTGATACTGCAACATCTGCCTGTATCTGCATATATTGTTTTACAAGAGGGAGCTCTCAGAGAAGATTCTGTAGACAACATTTGTAAAACACAAAGGCTCTTGGTTACAGATGTGTTGAAGGATGCTTAATAGCAGTTTGGGTGGGTTAAGTGGTAGTGAATTTCTGAGATGATTCTATGAAAATAAGTGGAGGGAAGGTATAACCAGTTTTGTCTGATGGTTTTCTCTGACAAAGTGGATATGTCTGAAAAAATGAAATTGTTACGCAACTTACAACAAACAACAAACATTAAGGAAGAAAATCCATAAAGTTTGGTAAAGGAGGTAGATACATCGCAAGATGTATCTATCATGAGGGGTGTATGTGTCCCTTTATGAATCTACTTCAAAATATCTGACCCATAATATAGAATGTTCGGAAGTGCCTTAATGCTTTTACTAATATCACAAAGGGAAGCAGGCTGCTGTACTTCCACTAAACAGGACTGACTCTCAGACAGTTTATGTCCTCTTCCTCCAAATATAAAGAAAGTTGAGATTGGCTGCTCAAAACCAGAATCAGTCCGTTTGCAAATGGCCATCTGAGAGGAAGTTTGTAATGGGCTCAATGCTGTTGGTCGTAACTTGGAAAAGAAAACCAACAACTATTTTTCTTATAGACATTTAAGATTTCTTACAAAAAATAGTTTGTGGCTATTCCAAGTATTTTGAGAAAGATTATTATAGTTTCTATGGCTACAACTGTGAACAATTACAAGCAACTGGAGAATGTGATCCTTCATAAAGCAGAATTTTTAGGCAAAATATACTTCTTAAACATTCAATATAAGCATTTTTTTTCTTTAGAAATTAACTGAAAATTTATCAGCTTTTAAAAACTAAAGGAAATTGAACAAATCGTAACATCATAACAGTTTTAAGATTGTGGAAGGGAAGGAAAAGGCCGAGTCACAAACCTGGAGCCCAACTCTGATTTTGCCAAACTTGTAAGAATAAGTATTGTTCATATTATATAAGAGATTACATTAATGGTGGTTTTAACTGCAGCACAGCCTGCAAAGTGTGACTAATTATCTCCCACAGCTCTAAGAAACTCATTTCCCAAAGGAATAGTGACAATAAAACTTTGTCCTTATAGCAGTTTGCATTTGTGAGTCTGGAAAAGATTTATAAAATTCACTAATTAAGCCTCAGAAACCTCAAGAGAAAAGTAAAGCAATAGTTTACTAATTTTTATGGATGCTGCATACTCAACTAATGTGACTTGCCAAAGGTCACATAAAGTCAGAGAAAGAGCTATAAAGAGATGAAAAAACATCCTTCTTTCCTAAAAACCAATGGTACACAACTGTCCAGTACATAATGGTTTTTTGCCACAGTTCAGGTTGCTGCATGCCTGCATCCATTAACATGTCATTGAGCACTCTGTTGCTGAAGTTTTCATTCTCCTTTTTTGCTCTGCTTTGTATACTAAAATGGAAATAGTATCTATTTTTATAGCAGGTGTAATAAATTAGCCTTTTGAAGAGCAGTTACAAAATGTTTGAAATTCTTTAAATATTTGTTCAATATGTATTTGTATTGTTGTGAGAGAATGTGTAGCTTATTAACCAGCTTGGGCCAAATTCCTCAGCTTTTTCTCACATTAAAAAGTATTAAATCACAAGGTTATCTCGCCTGAAGTCAAGTGTTACTCATCTCAAGGACTATAGAAACAGGATCCTAAATTAGATATTGACCTTTTAACTTGATGTTGAGAAGACAGGTTATTTAGTGGCAGAAGGAAAATGAAAGCAATTTCCTAGTCTCAATCCCTCATTCCTCTTTGTATGTGAATGCACTCATACAAAGATAGGCAAACCAGAATTGTGTAAAGTAGCTGCAAAGTAACTAATCTGAGATTGAAAGGACAAAAACCTGAAGTACAGTCAGTAATTTACTTTGCTGTAAGGGAGTTGGACATTTCCAGATCTGAAATGCTAACTCAAAGAAAGAGAACACAAGTAGTCAGCCACTGTCGGTTGGCATCACCCCATTTCTCTGTTCCAGCAAAATTATCTTGACAGTTGTGCATAAACCAAACAAAAATTTTGAGTAGCTGGGATTGTTTATAAACACTAGTGTGGGGATTTTTGTTTATAGTTAAATTTTAATCTTTGGTAAGATATCCAAATATAAGCTCTAAACTACAATTATATATAGAACAAGCCTCCTGATTTCAACAGTCAAGAGAGGTTTTATATTAATAATTGTAGTCCAGTGTTCTGAGGCCTTGATTTGCCTTCTAAATCACAAGTGCACATTACCTTTATCTTGTAACATCAGCTCCTTCTTTACTTGTGCTAGTGATTTGCATGTCCTCTAGATGATAGAACAGATACACCTGCATGCTGAAGGGCTGAATTAAATCATTAGTCAAGGCTTATGTCAGGCTACTTGAGGCCTCAGTGCAACATCTGATTGTAAGCACCTTGTTCTTCAGCTGCTTCTGTGCTTCTATTGCCTGAGTTATTCTTCCTGTTTCAGCAGAGCACCTTCCCTGGAGGGAAGCAGTCATGTGAAGTTTGCTAAGTCACCATCAAATCAGACAGCAGTCATAAATACCTTTAGAGAAATGAGTATTTATTCAATAACAGAGGCTTCTTCAGGGAACTGACTTATACTGGGGACTTAAAGTAATTTGCAAATTTGAAGTTCTCTTACATTCAGTCATAGCTTAGTACTTTCATATTTAGTGATCAGGGACAGTGAATTCTGGTAAATCTTTGCAGTTAATACATCTACATTCATAAAGGAGACTTCAGAGGAAATAATATGTAAAAGTAGGATGTCAACACCAGGATGCCTGCCTCACTCTCTTGTTTACAAAGCACACCATGAATACTGAGGCAATACATGCTAAAATTATAAATACATCTGTGATAGTATTATGCATAACACCTGGGAATCCACCCAGATGCTTGGAGTTCAAGTCAAGTGCTGTTCCATAAAATCACCCTTACTTGTTCTGCCATTGTAATCCCACTCTTTGTACCAAAGGAAGTTTATATGTGTACTCCTTAATATCCTATAAAGAAAAAAAAATAATAAAAACTCCATTAACTCAACTCTGCATACTTTCTTCCTGTTATTTATACTGATCATTGCTGCCTAAAAAAGTGTGATTGATTATACAAAAACCTCTCTCCTCAGCATTTGTTAAATTAAAAAAAGCTGACAGAAGAACTGACAGGAAAAGAGTTAAGTTTTGCTCTCTTGGGTTTTTTTTATTTTATTTTTTTAATGATTATTATTTTGTCAACTTCAGAAATTGTATGTTCTGTGAAGGAAAAAGGTTGTATTAGTCTGAATAACTCTTACAGGTATCTTTTCCCTTAGTCCTTTCTCATTTATAAATGTTGTAACGATTTACTTTACCTTTAATACAAAGTATGATACAGTTTGACCCTTGTTTGACATGATTGGAAAGTACTGTTTCCTTGAGAAAATGTTATTTTAAAAAAAAATAAGCACCTCACCCTTGATGTAGCACACCTGTGTTGATGTCAGTACCAGTTCTTGGAAATTTACTCAGTGCATCTTGGCATAGCTCACTAAATGTAACATGGAATACGTATTCTTCTTTATATGAGTCATGTCCAGGAGTTTACAGCTGCTAACACTAACATTAATTGTGAAATGCAAGTCAAAGAGATTTAAAATAACTTCTCACACCTGAACTCTCAGTTATACTGAATGTAGTGATTTCCATAGATTTTCTGGTTTCTGTTTGAGAACAGGCTTGATCCCCACTTGATCCCGCCTTGATTAGGTGCCAATAAATTATTGTCAGAGTTTAACTAAGAATTGGTAATTAAATTGAAGAAAGTACTGCTTTCTATCCCCTCCCCCTCCCACCCAAAACAGGAAAGGTGGAAGAGAACAAGGATAGAGGCTTCCAGATTGAAAACTAAACTAGATATTGTCACGATCCGTGACCTATTATATCTCCTTATTGGAGTGTATTAACTTATCAGGATTTGCTGAGAGCTTCACACGTGGATATCGCCTCACACAGAGGATACAGGAACTTATGTCCTGACTTTTTTGAGTGAATAACTCGCTCAGTGCTTACTTATATTTCTAACAACAGCAAGGTTTATTGTGGGGAAAACAAAGCAATTTGGGGCAGGAGGTTCAAAAGGAGTGGTTATAACACATTAAACATATATGGGTACACCTTAGTTACACATCTTATTCAAGTGCTGGAAGGAGAGGGGAGGGGTATGCCCGAATGGCTGGATTATATTTTCCCCTATAAGCTGGGGTAGCCGGAATTATCTCACCACGGCAGTGCAGGTAGGATGAGCTGGGTAGCAAAGAAGCTGCGGGCACTCCAAGCGCAGGTCGCCCCCCCCCCAGAGAGAAGCGGCTCCGGGACTTTGGGACCGGGGCTTTGGCAGCTGCAGCTGCGGCGAATGGCTCCGGGACTCCGGGACTGCGGCTTTAGCAGCGGCGGCTGCGGCAAGCGGGCAGGTAGTGAGCGGGCAGGCGGCGCGGCGAGCGAGCAGGCAGTGAGCGGGCAGGCTCTGCAGCGGGCGGCTCCCAGCAGGAACGGCAGGCAGCAGGGCAGCTCCCAGCAGCGGGGACGGGCGGCAGCGCGCGGCAGGAAAAATGGCGGCGGCAGGCTGTGTGTGTAGACGACTGCCTCGAACACACGAGGAGAGAGCGAGAGAGAGATAGAGGGGCGTGCCGCGCTGCCTCTCTCATGGGGTTCTTCGGCGCCAGTTTTGCATTTCCGGGCTTTTCAGCCAATCAGACGGGACCTACTCCTGCCCCTGCTTCCGGCCACGGCTCCTCCCCTGCAGCAGCTGCCCCCCCACACACACACACAGAGGGGGTTTCCTGCCGTGTGGAGACACCGTTTTAAGTCAGTTTTGTCGGCTGACTCAAAGGACATTTCATGTTCGTGTAAGGAAATACCTGGTCCTTCACAGATAGCTTTAATGAAATAGTAGTGATAAAAGAAAATATGTACTAATATATACTAATATGTGCAGGAATGTACAAAACCCCTGTCACTGCTCCCCCACCTCCAACGACTCTCACTACACTCCCCTGAGCTGTGGACAGTCCCAAAAAAGGTCCCAAACTGCTTCTAGAGATAGGTGCAGAGCACACAGAGCTGAAGGTAGAGATATGAGGAGTCAGGAACACATGGGTGTAGGAATCAAAAGAGATGGATAGATGGAGTCCTTCCTGGATGCCTGCCATGGATGGAAGAAGAAGGAGAAGGGACTTGACTTCTGTGATCCCTGAAAGATTAAATAAGATTGGTCATTTTACTGATAGAATTCACCTTTCTGATGGAAAGTGTTGCATGTTTCTCTGTGATCTGTAAGGGTACATTCTTCAGCCAGGCAGCATCCAACTCCAGAAGATTTTCTTGGGTGCAACTGGGCTTCAGCTGCAGCTAGCCATTTTTACTTTGTTGAATATGCAAAACATCTTATTTTTAAATTAAATTTATATTTGTACTTCCAAATATAGTACAAATTGTTAAGCCCTAAATAGTCATCCAACGGTCACCATACATTTTGCACTAGGAAGTGATGGATTTCTTCAGTATCACTGTTTGTTTTAATTTATTTTGTTGTCTGTAGGATTTATAATCGGGCTCATGCAGCTGAGTTAGTATTTTTAATAGTCTAAAATTAGATGAAAGCAACCTAATTTGTTTGTCATACTAACACTTTATATATAGGATTTCCACGAATCACCAAAGTACATAATATTACAGTTACTTAAACTGCTCTCCAGGGGTTCAAGCATTGTTTTCAAGAGTGGGAGTGATTCAGGAAGCATTTTATACATCAGAATTTCCCTCTGTTTCATTGCTTTATCTTTATAGAGTTGAAGTGAATGATACAAATAAATTTTATTTGCTCATGTAGGCCCTCAACAAACTTTCAGAGATACAGTTCATTTTTATTGAGTGTTGTTCCCATAATAGGGAAGGGAAAGAACTCCTGTTATTAATAGAATGTAAATTAATAGTCTGAATTTTCAGATACAAGCAGCAATCTGGTGTTGGATGGTATATCCTCTGGATTCTTGTCTTTCCCTACCTCAAACAATGCTGTAGGGCCTGGTTTTATATCCTCATTTCTACTTAAATCCTGGTTCCTTATGCAACATATTCTGATTATACCACACAAACACGATGTTTTTACTAAACCTGTAGCCTTTCTGAAAGCCAAGTCTGCAGGAGAATAAAAAAATTATTTTCTAATAATTTTGTCTTATGACCATAATAAAAAAGTACATAACCTTGTGGTAATTTATGATAGAACATCTGCTGAGCTGCAGGAGCTTGGAAAATCTATCTTGCTAATGGTGTCCTAAACTAAAATTATTATGCATTCATTAAGTTGCAATAAATAGAAGAAGAGCTAATGCATTAAAGTTAATAGGGCTGCTGGAGATATTTACAGTGAATAACAGTATGAATAGCACTCAGATAGATCTGAATCTCACTGGGAAATCCATTTCAGTATAAATCCTGCAGAAAGTAGAGTGAGAAAGCAACTGATTGGTGCTCACATTGTTGCTACTGAAAATAAATGTGTCACTTGACAATGAACTCAGTCTGGGTACATCCATTACATCTTAAAGTTATTTATAGATATATAATTATAGTATATAATTATGGTACATATTCCTCTTATTCTTCAGGTGATGCCATTTGTATCATGTTTGAAAAACCTAGATATAAAAATTCTCTGAATGTCACAATTTTTTGGTGATATGGGAAAAATTAGACCAAAAATGACAGTGATTAAGGTTGTTCATATTTTTGTAACAAAGCTGTCGAATGTAATTGCTGTAAGCAATTAACTGAAAATGACGATAGAAACAAACTCCCAAATCATGTGCCATTAGGACTATTAAATGCTTTTTACACTTTACTTTCTCACCAATCTAAGCTAGAATTAATCAACATTTCTAAGTTTTCAGTTGTTTTGCAGAAAGTGTTCACTAAGGACTAGCTCATTAATTAATGCTTGCACATATATCATAGTTGCCTAGCTAGTCCTCTGTATTAAGAAATCTGTGTTCATATATATACACACACATACATACATAAACATATCTCCATTTTGGTTCTGTCAACTACTCTCTCTCCGTCTCTAAGTTGTCCATTTCCATTATAATTTCAGTCCAAGACAGTGTTTGATTAATTAAAGATGCACATTTTCCTCACCTTTTCCACTTCTTAACTTGATGCCCATGTAGTTTACAGTACTATATGTATTAATGAACTTTATCCAAAAGATTTCAAAATTTGGGATTTAAGAGAAGCATTCTCTTCTAATTTTCAAGGTTGAAGTAGGCTGGGTAATGTGTTTAAAGGAAAACGCAATGGTCTAATGTACTGATATAACAGACAAGAATACTGCCTGTAGGAAGAAAGTTGATGCGCAAGGACACTAAAGTTGAAAATAACAGTAAGCTATATTCAGGCTCTAGTGTTAAGCCAAGAGAATCACTCATCTCTGTTGACAGATCATCTTTCTGTGCCTCCACAGTGTACCTGTGACCTACACTTGAATTACAGAAGCCTCTAAAAAATGTCATACAATGAAGACTTTGGATATGACACACCAGAAGGCTGTGCGGCCATTCAGGGAGACCTAGAGTTGGGTGGAGAGAAACTTGATAAAATGCAACAAGGGCAAGTGTAGAGTCTTGCATCTGGGGAAGAACAACCCCATGTACCAGTACAGGTTGGGGGCTGACCTGCTGGAAAGCAGTGTAGGAGAAAGGGACCTGGGGGTCCTGGTGGACAGGAGGATGACCATGAGCCAGCAATGTGCCCTTGTGGCCAAGAAGGCCAATGGCATCTTGGGGTGTATTAGAAAGGGTCTGGTTAGTAGGTCAAGGGAGGTTCTCCTCCCCCTCTCTTCTGCCTTGGTGAAGCTGCATCTGGAATATTGTGTCCAGTTCTGGGCCCCTCAGTTCCAGAAGGACAGGGAACTGCTTGAAAGAGTCCAGGGCAGAGCCACAAAGATGCTGAAGGGAGTGGAACATCTCCCTTATGAGGAAAGGCTGAGGGAGCTGGGTCTCGTTAGCTTGGAGAAGAGGAGACTGAGGGGCGACGTCATCAATGTTTACAAATACGTTAAGGGCAAGTGGTGCTTTTTTGGGCAGCGGGAGCGGGGCAGCCCCCCCTTCCCTCTTGGCTCCCCCAGACAGCAGGGCTGGCATTCCATGCAGGTTCAGGTACTGCCACAGGGTCTCATTCCGGGCAGGCAGAGAGCAGAATCCTGCAGATCTTGCCCTTTTTTTTATAGATCAGAGACTATTTGAGAAAGTACCATTGTCCAAATTAGCAAATTAGCACTGGCCAGGTACGTGCTCTGTCAGAGGCAGTTTTTAACCTACTGTCTGTTTTTCTGCCAGTTATCATAACCCTTATGCTGTTTTCTTGCTGTGGACTTACCTGGTAGAGCAAGAGGCCTGTTCCAGTCCATCCTTGGCTAAATCAGTAAAAAAGACACCACTCTTGTTTTGCTGGCTTGAAAGGCATTTTTCTTAGTCTTATGTGGGGGGAGAGAAGCTGGACCATTCCCCACACTGAGGGGCGACCTCATCAAAGTTTACAAATATGTTAAGAGTGAGTGTCGAGAGGATGGAGCCAGGCTTTTATCAGTGACGTCTAGTGACAAAACAAGGGGCAATGGATGCTCATGTCAAGCTTCTCATCTACTACCAACCCCAAGTCCTTTTCCATGGGACCACTTTCTTGCCATTCTTCCCCCAGCCTGTATTTGTGCCTGGAATTTTGAGCACCGACGTGCAGGACCTTGCACTTGGCCTTGTTGAACTTCATGAGGTTGGCATTGGACCACCTCTCCAGCTTGTCCAGGTCCCTCTGGATGGCATCCCTTCCCTCTTGGGTGTCAACCACTCCACACTGTTTGGTTAAATCAGCAGACTTCCTGAGGATACACTCAGTCCTTCTGTCCATGCACCCAACAGAGATGTTAAATAGCACTGGTCCCAACATTGACCCCTGAGGGACACCACTTGTCACCTGCCTCCACTTGGACACTGAACCATTGGCCACAACTCCCTGGGTGCGGTTAATCCAGACAATTAATTTCCCTTTTATTTTTTCTCCCTACCAAAACAAAAACCCAAAGAGAACACCAAACTCAAAACCAAAGCAAACTCCTCCTTATTTTTAATTATGAAAGTTATCCATAGGAAACATGCTTTATGAAGAGAAGTACCATTGTGAAACCATTGCTGTCAAGCATCCCAGGCAAATAATTATCTCCCAAATTATCTTATTAATAATAGATAGAATACCTCTTAATTTTGCATTGCCCTTTCTTTAAATGGAGTTGATGTAGCCAGTTTAAAAATCATATAAAGTATAATTAATATTGTAGTACAGATCACACTCTTTAACTCTTTAGTTCTCTATGATGCTCCTCTTTGAGGAAGTATAAGCATATCCATTGAAATCCCCAAATCTGTACTAATTCGTGAAGTCCCAAAAGTTTCTTTCTATGAGGGACAGTCAGTTTTCCTTCTTTTCTTCTTTGGTCCCAGCCAGATCTATAAATTTCTCTGTGAGTCTGAACTGAGGTCTGCTGAAAGGAAAGAATCTCATGGCTCCCTGTAGTGCATGTCCCTGAGAACACTATTAGTCCAGCATGTGCAAAATCTCTCTGTACTTTCTGCTGCACAATATTGCATCGGGTCATTAACCCTCAAGTTTAGATGAGCAATATCCAGCAGAATGAAACAACTTCATGGCAGCAGTATATGTCTCTCGTTTTAGCAGGAGTCAGCACCAAGTGGGTACTTCTGTATTTAGCAGGCATTGCCTCTAAGCTGGAGACACAGCTGACTGAGCTGATGGTTGCAGAACTGCAGCACACCTGGGACATCTAAAGCAAAAGTTTCTCCCACCTTATTTTTTTTTTTCTTTTTCTTTTTCCTTCTTTTCTCTCCATGTTCCATTTCTAATAAATAAATACCTTAATTTTCATTTAAAAATTGTAGAGTCTCTGACAGAGTACAGTGGCAGGTGTTTTGATTACTGAAATTAAACCTGCATCAGTAACCAGCAGGATATCAGACTCTAGTGAAGTAACTTGTGTATTTTTATTTCTAAGTTTAATTTAGCTTCCTTATTGATGTTGCACTAGCCAGAGACCAAGTATTGTATGTGCAGTAACTTTGATTTTTGCCTTTTGTAGGTTTGTTTTACAAACTTAACATAAGCACATTTCTAAGTCTTGTCTGTTCCATTTGTGTTTAGAACTTCCCCATTACCTATTACTCTTCTGGTTTTTCAAGCAAACCTTCACTGAATCTATGTAGGGTTTTTTTATTAATCTTTAAATTTTCACTGGTATGTAGGACCACACTTCGTTTACTCCCACATTTTTTGTGTTATAAGAAGCACTTGAAGCAAGCATTATATATATATATATTATATATTCATTGAATCCTCAGCAGACAGGCATGTTTCAAATTATATACCTTCACTGTCATAATTTTCTATAGCTTGTTATTTTTAATTCAAATCCTTTCTTCTCTTTCGACCTAATCCAGAAAGTTCCAAAATTCAAGGAAATTTCAGCTGTTGTGCACATACACACACACGTGACAACACAGCACTAGTTTTGGAAGAAGCTGTTTTTGTGTGCATGTGTGTGTACATGTGCTGTACCTATGAAGAATTAACAGAAGATGCTAGTCTTAACGCATGTGAAAGATGTGTGTTGATGCTCTCAGGTTTATAAAGTACACAGGAAATATATATCTGTTGAAAGACTCTATAAAGTAGATATAACCAAACATTTTGTCATGGTGGAGTTTTATTAGAAATACCTATAAGGAAGCTTAATAAGGGGGTTTTGTGATTAGATGGTAGAGCTGTTAGAAGCAAGAGACTTAGTGGTAAAGGGGAACATCTGATAAGAAATCTGTATTAGGGAATTTAAATTCTTTTAAAGCTGTGAAACCTTTACAGACACTTCCAGAATTTTGTTGTGAAGAAAGTAGTCAGAGGGAAAGGGCGTCTATACTTTATAATGACACAGGGGAATTTTTTGAGAGTGTGAGAGCAGAAGGTAGCTTAGGTAAGGTTATCAGGAATTAGGTAAATTCATTATTATGATAGGAAAAAGGGGGAGGAGCAACAAAGGAATGACACTGATTTTCACTATGGCATCCTTCAATAAATCAAGTCCATGTCTTACCAGGAAAAGGTCTGAAGGAGTAAAGTAATGAAGCAAATCCACAAGATGAAAAATATTCTTATGCAGAGAAATAATAGGATTTGCAGTAAAAATCAATTTGCTGGTCCATGAGCTTTTCTTCATTAATCTTGAACAAAATAAGAAAGTGTGCATGATGTGGAAATGGGCATAGTACTTTAGAAGAAGTATTAAAATGTACACATGGGCAGAATCAGTTAGAATATAGCATAAAATCAGAAACAACTAGCAAGGAATAGGAGGCAGAAAAAGAAGTAATTCCATATCACAGAATCACAGAATCTTAGGGGTTGGAAGGGACCTCAAAAGATCATCCAGTCCACCCCCCCTGCCAGAGCAGGATCACTCAGAGCACATCACACAGGAACGTGTCCAGGCGGGTTTTGAATGTCTCCAGAGAAGAAGACTCCACAACCTTTGTGGGCAGCCTGTTCCAGTGCTCTGCCACTCTCAAAGAGAGTGTTCAGTAAGAACATTCAGATAAATACTCAAACTTGACCCTAGAATAAACACATACATATAGAATACTTTCCTGTCAAAGATCAAAAACATCAGTGTAATGGGATTTAACATAGCACAGAAGGGAGTTTTTTTTCACTGTGGTAGTAATATTAAAGTCACTACCCCAATTCTACTGCGTGTATTTTTTTTAACCTATTACCTCAAAAAAAACAAATATAATGTCCATCTCCAATAGACTGTCAAGCTTCTTTTTGTCTTAACAGTGCAACTTTTTGTGCAGCACAGAAATCAATACATTTTCCTGGAAAATCTATGGCAGTAACAGAACCCCGACATACTTGGAGTTGGACTCCATGATCCTTATGGGTCCCCTCCAACTTTAGATACTCTATGATTCTATTATTTAAAATATTGTGAATATTAAAACCTTACTGAAACTGTCATAGTCTAATCTTGTTTGACTGGGATGCCCTTCTGAACTACATGTTGGTGTACAGCTGTCTCTGAGTGTTTTTTCCTCCTGGAAACCATATGATGAGAACTAAAATGTTACCTGTGATTAACAAGTCTCCTGTTATGTTTATATCAGCTTATTTAATGACCCTAAGTGAGGAGAAAGTATCCTGAAGGACTTCAAGGGACATAGCTTGAGGAAGGCAAAAACAATAAAGACATACTGGAACCTGTGCTGTAGCACTGGATATCAGACTGTGACAGCGTAGAGGACTGATGTATCTCAGGTTGTATGGTGTGAGTGGGGACTTTGAGTAGAAGTGAGTTCAGTGTCCATTTACTCTGCATGTTACTGCTGTAGTGTATCTCTGGGATATGTGCATGGACACATAAACGTTTGCTTTCTTACTCAGAAAATGCTTTAGTAGCAAGGTTATTGACTGATAGTCATATTACTACAAGCTGAGTGGTTTTATGTATAAGATACAACATTTACTAGTAAGTGCAAAGTATTCCCATGTATAATTTATGCTAAACCATACCTGTCAAAGTAAATGAATGAAGTACAATTCACAGTGCCTTACTCCGGCATTTTTTACTGTGTGTGTTTACTTCATTTCTATTTCAGAAGACTGACTACTCTGTGTTAGGCTTGCTGTTATTTGAGAGAAAGAAAAAAAAATGTCTGTAAGATGACTCAAGAAGATACTAGTTTTGCAGCTAGCAGCCAACGTACCAATTAGAAAAATAAACAGTGTGTAAAGAAAATCTACGCATTTTCATGAATGGTTGCACAAATAGGTTATTACCAGGTGTAACAACAAATTTTATCTGGAAGCACTCTTCACATGTGGTACTCATATGACTTTTAAAAGTAAAACAATAGTATCTGAGTACCCTTTAGTAGCTCTGTCAGCTACTGTCAGAGTTTTCAGACAGGAAAACTGAAACAAGGGGTGAGTAGGTAAATTATCCAAATTCCTG
Source organism: Chaetura pelagica (assembly GCF_000747805.2). Lineage (NCBI taxonomy): Eukaryota > Metazoa > Chordata > Aves > Apodiformes > Apodidae > Chaetura > Chaetura pelagica. Next base: position 175,635 of record NW_009952883.1, on the reverse strand, counting down.
ATAGCCTGTAGAAAAAGGCACTGAGCCCAGGCTGCACCGTTTACTGCAATAGCTCCCTGTACTTTTTGCTTCTGTATTATAAACTGGTGTTTTCAACAATACAGTTGGTTGAAAGATACAGTCATTAAGAAAAACTAATGGTACTGGATTAAAACTACTTAAAATTTTCCTGAGTGCCATTCTGAAGTTATCTAATCCTTCAAGCTGGTATCTCATGTGGTGCTGATTTTGATGCAATTTCAGACTCCACTGTAAACTGAAAAAAAAAAATTACCGTTTACAAACAGTACTGTCCTGAATGAGCATCACCATGTTTAAATGAAAAATAAATTTCAAACCATCAATTGAAATGAATGGTGATGGCAGACATTTTAAATCTCATTCCTTATGTTTTTTGCTCTGTTTGAACTACATGGCATATTGTTTTGTTCTTGGTGGTTTATTTTTCCTGCTTACAAAATATCCAGATATTTTACTTTTATGATCTGTTCAGTGAGCATACTGACTTAAACAGTCTCAATTCTGACTCTCCTGTCACAGTAGAGTTTGTGATTTATCTGTATTCATATCTGTAAAGATTCAGCCTTAACTAAGTGGTCTCTTGCATAATCAGACTGGCTTGGAGTTCAATAAATGTAATCTTGCACTGTGTATCTCAATTAATCTTGCAGACTGTGGCTAATCACATCCCCACCAGGCAGGCTCACATATCTCACCAAGCTGGATTATTAAAATCCATATTTCACTTTAACAGCCATGTGTGTGAGATTAGTTTCTAAGTAGTAATGCACCTGCCATAAATACCTCATATCTGGTATCTTCTGAAATACTGCTGCTGTCAAAGATGAAAAAGCATGATGTGCATTCAAAACTAGTTTACATTTTTTTTTTATGAGCAAGTGATTTTTTCTTTGGTCCCTTTCGTTGTTCCTGTATACCTGAATATCTATAGAGCACAGAATGTGACAGAACTTGGTAAATGATATCTTCTGGAAGGATTGATAGAAGAATATGATTATATTAACTTTATTCATTTTTTATCATTTCAAGTAAAAGCTTAAGTGAGCAAACCTGCAATAATTTCAGTTTATACTATTAGTCATACATTAAAAGCTAAATTCCATTTTCTAGTGAAACTTTTTAGATCTGAGGTAACTCCAGTAAGCTCAGTTGGCCTAGAAATTGCCTTAGCATTGTCGTTTGCTAATTACATCCTAGAATAAAATACTTTCCATCCAATCAGTAGACCAGTAACAGAAGATTCAGACACTGAATCTTAAGAGTTTCAATCCTCTTGAGTCTGTAAAGGCAACTGATGCTACATTTCATGCCCCATGCTTTTATAAGGCAGAATTTCTGTTAACTCCATGTAGCCCTCAATCCAATTGCTGCAGTAATGCCTGAGATTTGCAGTAAAGACCAAGGTGACTTTTTTCTGAGAGCCTTACTTAAAAGATGGCTTTGGTTTAATGAGCCAGAAGAAGAGTTAAAAGTGTACAGCTGCAAGCAAACAGGCTTTGCACAGAATTGTTCAATGTGATGATACTTTACTTAAAGGAAATAGAAGTTAGCAAGTTCATTATTTCCCTAATGCACTGCTCCTTAGTCTAATTCCTCATTCCTGTGGGAGCCTGTCAGAGTCTATCTGCATTCAAACAGCTGGTTTGTCTCATGGCTGCCTGGTAGAGGCAGCTGTGACTGAGTGGCAGTATTGATGGTCAAAGTCTCTGCCCTTTCACAACTTTCCAAGCTTTCTGTCAGGTGAATTCCTGAAAAGTTTGGTGCTCACAATTATTCAAAGGTGCAACTACTGTTCTCATGATTTACAGTGTGATTGCTCAATCCTTTCTAATCAGCTAAAACTGTGTTTTAGGGAAGTTGCATTTCAGTGACATCTTCACTGACTTTTAAATATCTGTGTGCATGTCTTGGAATTTCTGTGTCTGAAGTAAGCTGGGAGACAGGGGAGAAGAACAGGGTCTAGAAGATCTAAGAGTAATCTGGAATTTTATTAAGAACCATGTAGTGAATTTGCATTAAAAAAACACATAGTCTGTATAAATAGACTCTTCAAAACATCATATTTTTTGCACAATTTTCCTTTTAAAATCTTTCTTGTTTAAATGTATATGCAGACTGACAGAAGATGTAGTCAGAATGCTTCTGCTTTCAGAGCATTAAATTGTCCTTCAGGTCTACCAGTAATTCAATAATTATGTTAAAATAACTTTTGTTTAAGGGTTTGAAATTATAGGGATAAGAATGAGATTATCGCAAGAGAGCAGAAAAGTATTTGTATTGTTTAAAAATGTAGTGCCAGTTGATTATGTATAGATTCAGCAGCATAATTTCAAAGGTACAGTTTAAATATACAGAAATTATGGACATAAAGAAAAATATATTGGGAAATGACGCCTTTGCATTACATATGCCCTAGTCAAAAAAAATAGAAGCTGATTGTGCCATATATTACAAATGTAACCAATAAAATTTTCAAGTTGCATTCTTGTACTGTGTGGTACAGTGAATTCTGTATAACAGCAGAAGTCCATTTTTAAAATTTCCTGAACACTATTTTATTTTTACATTACCAGTCCATCACAATCTGAGGGAGTTTTTTTATTTATTGTTGCTTATCTTTTGCAAACCTTCTTATGAAATATATCCCATTATCAATCACAAATTGCTTTCAAAATGTTTCAAATTATATCACAGAAAGCGGGGAAATGCATCAAGACAAATCAGACACCATATATCTGGGAAACTGCTGAACACCCTCCAGAGACACACAAACAAGAATAAGAAATATGCTGTAAGTCCTGAGGTCAAATGCTTTACCTAAGAAGTACATTAACCCCCCAGAGAAGTGTTGCTTTGAGGGTTTAATTTCTCTTAGGCAAGAAAAATAAAAGAAGCAAAAGCCATCCAACCTTAAGCTTTCTCTGACATAAAATATGAAGGGGTGTCGGGGGTAAATAATACTGTGTTTGTATGTCAATAATATAGAAGTGTCTAGGAACCTGTTCTGCTGGGCATTTTACAATTTCAGAGCAAATAACTCTTGCAAGGATTTTATCTACAGTCATCAGAAGAGCAGACCAACTGCCTAAAGTAATAGAGAATGATAACTATACAGGGTCTTGAGATCTGGCCATAGTTAAGTGAAACCACAACTTCATAATTTTTATACAAATTAGTATGAAATATAGATTTTATGTCCCTCCCAGCCATCTAGTCAGCCCTTCTCATTTATCTGTACTATATATATAAAATTATTATTTTATTGCTTTTTTTGTATTTAAAAACTGAAATAATCCATAGTGATGTTAAGAGTGGTCAGAGACCACTGTGGTGGGGTTTGGATTGAATAGATCACAGCAAAGTATCTTACCACCCCCAACTAGTTGGATGCATGTGGTGATATTTGCATAAAGAGTGAGACTGATACTGTGACTAAATGCATACTTAATCTTAACTGTCTTTAATGACAGTGTTTAATCGCACATTTTCTTTTCTAATATCTTTTGGCTGTTTGGTTGCTGAGGTCTGACCATAGAAAGCCTTTCTCTGGTTTGACATCATTCTACCTGCAGAACATGATAAATTATGTTGTTATCAAATCAGTGTTAATCACTGTTGGAAGCAGAGGGAAAAAGGGCTTTAAAGTTTTAAATTTTCAGGGTTTTAATTATTAAAGGTCTTTTCATACATTGACTGCCTTAATTTGCATGAAAAATGTGAAGACTTCTAGCACTTGCCTCAATTTACTGCATTAATTTTCTTCAAATTATATATAAAGCAGTTTAACCAAACTAAGCAAACTGCAGAATAATTAAAATTCTAAATACATACTATTTAATTGTCAAGCAAGCAGAACCACACATAAGAGAGGATCCTATTGGCTGTGGAAAATCTTTGGAATGAAAGCGATCAATTCAAAGACTGTTTCTTCAGAAACAAAATATTTTACCCACAGTTTCTTGCTAATGCCTTACAGATCACTTTCAGGTAACAGTTTTACCTTGTAACTTTCAAAATATAGATAATCTGGTTTTACTTGGATAGAAAGAAAAGAAGATTCGGTGCACTAAAGGATCCTGAAGGTTTGGAACAAACAGAAAGAATTGTAGGTTTAGATCCCCAAACCACCTGTAGCACACACTGTACATAAAATTAGCCTTGAAACTGTACATCATCATTAGGAATCTTGCAGAGAGAAAAAAGGAGTGTTAAGTTTTGCTCTTAAAACGTTAGTTCTATGGAAAACATTATAAGTGTGTGAGAAATTTAAAACTTCAGAATTCTTTGAATAAGTGAGAAACCGAGCTGCATGACAAAATCTTTGTATTTAGCCAGGCATTGAAAAGAATCTAGACTCCTGCACTTCCACATTAATGCCATTATCATGAAGTTATCTTGTATTTTTTTCTCTGCCCGGAGAATTCTCAATTAATTAGCTAGTGAAGATTTTACCAGAAAACCTGAAGGAACCAGTCCCAAGAGCAATATGGGCCTCAGGTTTAAGGCTGTCTTGCCAAATAGAATGATTTGTTTCTGGTCTTGAATCTGAATCGGAAAGGCAAGAAATGTGAAACTAGATGTCATAACCACAGGTAGTTTTGCCTTTTCTTCAACCCCTAAATACTGCCTGCCTAAATATTTGTGTTAAAGTGTGCCATCAACTGTGTACTTTTCTTTACATCACTGAATAATATCTGTTGTCCTTTCAGTGTCAGCCTGCTAAGCACTAATGCTGCTGAAAAAGCTGAATCCATAAAACACACACCTGCATCATTTTTGCTGTTGATCTGCTGTGCCATTTGCTGTCCCATCCTGGGATTAAAATATCCAGTCCTATGTTATTTTAATAAAAGCTGAGGTGACAAAGCATGCACCTGTATTTTTGTTCACTCCACCTGCTTGTCCTAGTACTCTGCTGTCTTTTCTTCCTGCAGGAGCAAAACCCATGTGGCCACCTTTAGTGAAAGTGCAGTCTGCTATATACAGCTTTTAATGTTATCCTTTAGTTGAGCAGAAAAAAAACCTGAATAAGCAGAGGAAGAAAATCTAGATGTCTGGTTTTACAAGTTATTGTTGTATCATAAACAAATTTGTACTTGATTCTACATTTTCAGATCATGGAAGGATTACTTACTTATCTCAGTGAGTGTCAACTTTGGACAGGCTAACAGAAATAAGAGACTATATTAAAAAAATAAAATTGGACAAACAAACAAAAATGTAAAAATCCCCATACAAAGTAGAATATTTTCTCCAACACCCTTAATCAACTTGATGATCTGAAAAAAGACTGGAATAATTGCTTGTGTAAGTACATCAGTGGCTGCAAATGAGCATAAACAGTAAGCAAGCATGGTTAACAATAAACAGGTATTGTAGTTCTCTGCTTAAATGCTTGACTGATGCTGTGAACAAGAGACAGACAAATATCAACATAAAATCACATAATGGTTCTGGAAGGAACCTGAGAAGATCTCTAGCCCAACCTCCTAACCACAGCAGGGTCAGCTACAGGAGTAAATCAGGTTACTCAGGACATTTTATCCTGTCAGGTCTTGACAGCTTCCAAGAGTAGACACTGTGCAGAATTTTGAGGCAACCTGTATCACTGCTGGTCCTTCCTCATGGGCAAAAAGTTTCTATCTAGTTTGAATCTGTATCTTAACAATTGAGGTACACAATTTCTTGTCTTCCCATCCTGCATGGCTGTGAAGAGCCTGACTCCGGCTCCCCAAGTACCTCCCACAGACACTGAGTCTGCTGTTAGATCCCCCAGAGCCGTTTCTGGTCCAAGCTGAACAAGCCCAGCTCCACCAGCCTCTTCTCACTGGACAAATACTCAGTTCCCCACCATCTTGGTGGTCCTGCCAGATACCCTTCCAGCCAGTTGCTGCCTTTGCTGTGGTGGAAGCTTCAAAACTGGACACAGTGTCTAGAGGAGTTCTTACAAGAACTGTGTAGAGGGGGAAAACCACTTCCCTGGGTCGCCTAGCTCTGTCACTACACCTACAGCCCATTGTGCATTTGGCCTCTTTACCAGAACACAGCGCAGGCTCAAGGTTACCCAAGAGCTTTAATTGCAGAGCTGCTCCCCAGACTGTAGATCTGCAGCACTGGTTTTTGTAACCAAAATATATCAGTGGAGAATTAAAAAAAAAAAAAAGGGGGGGAAGGGAGGGGGTACTATATTTCATCTTCACTTTGGAGAGCTAAAAATTGAACCAGTTCAAATAATAGACCAATAAGACAGTCCTAATTAAAAAAATGTGAAAAATGCAATTCATTTTTGCAACAGCTGTGATAAAAGAAATATATGATCTTGCTGTTTCTGAAGCAGCTCTAACTTGAGACTGATTTCTTAACACCATTAAACTTAAATGTTAGTCTTGCAATTATGCACACTAACAGAACAAGAGAGCCTTCACACACAGAATTATGTGACTCAATTTATTTCATGATTGTTATGCATGGAAAAGTGTGTGTGTATTTGGCCCAGTATGACCTAATGTGTTAGACAAATATGCTGGAATAATAAATTTAATTCAGCAAGCTTTAATAGAACTATTTGCACAGACATATCATCCATTTCCATGGCACCCTATGTCA
>NW_009952883.1:159159-168956 GCF_000747805.2 Chaetura pelagica | reverse complement strand
GGTGTCTTTTCTCTCTCTGCATTACCATTACCACTCAGAACAATATTGTTCTATAAATTGGTCTTTGAAGTTTGTACATTTGAAAAGGAATATGAGGGAGTTTGGGTTATTCAGCCTGGAGAAGAGAAGGCTCCAGGGAGACTTTGTAGTGGCCTTCCAGTACCTGAAGGGGAGAGGGAGATTTAGGTTAGAAATCAGGAAGAAATCCTTCACCATAAGAGTGGCAAGGTGCTGGAATATGTTGCCCAGGGAGGCTGTGGAAGCCACCTACCTGGAGGTGCTTAAGGCCAGGTTGGATGAGGCTTTGTGTCGCCTGGTCTAGTGTGAGGTCTCCTTGCTTATAGCAGGGAGGCTGGAACCTGATGGTCTTTAATGACCCTTCCAACCTTAACCAATCTATGGTTCTATAAATTAAGCCACTCCAGAAAGAATCATAGAGCCATAGAATGCCAGGTTGGAAGAGACCTCAAGGATCATGTGTTCAAGTTTTCTAAGTAGGAACACAATTTAGATGAGATGATCCAGGGCCTTGTCAAACTCAATCTAAATTGTCCAGTGCTGGGGAATCCACCACTTCCCTGGGCAGATCATTCTGATGTCCTGCTGTTCTCATAGTGAAAAATTTTCTTCTGATGTCCAATGAGGATATCCCCAGGAGTAACTTGAACCCATTACCCCTTATCTAAGGTACATTAATAGGATACAAGTGACCTGCAACTTAGTGGAACCTCTCTGGACACTGAAACCTTCTTTGTGTCTAAGTTTACAATAGCTCTTTTGTCAAAGGCTATACTTAAGAGGGATTGAAGCTTCACTGAAATAAAGGAGAGCCGTTGCCTTCACTGACAACATATTTTTGTATCTATTTAAAAAATAGATTAACTTATTTTTCTGTAATGTCTTTTTTTTTAAGTTTGTTTTGTTTGGGGTTTTTGTGAGGAATATTGCTAAAAAATTTTGATAATACAGTACTGTGATCCTCTGTGTTAAGGGTTGTTACACATAATCATAATCTCTGGCAGCTCTCAAAACAAGGGATATACCCCTTGCCTGGCCACTGGAGCCCAGCCTGGTTCACCTGGAGACCTAGGGAGTCTCCATCCCAGGCCAATGGACACAACTATTGCTTCTCGCTTTTCAGATTTAGCCAGTAGCAAGGCTGAGTATGTATCACAGAGACACACACAAACAACAGAGAGTGCTGACATGGTTGGTTACACAGGCTGCCATGCAGAAGATACTGCCTTGACCTGCGTGCTTGTGCAACAATATCAGGATGCACATGAGATGAAAGCACAACCAGCCAAGCACACTTCCTCCTGCTCAGCTGGTCAGGATTGAAGTTCACTGGTGAATGCACACACGACACTGTAGATTTACAAGCACACACATTTGCAGATCCCCAGGTACTGGCAGGGCCCTTCTGTCTGTTCAATAACTCTGCCCATATCCTAAGTCATCTTACCTGACACATTGAGTGGGTCTCCTCCTCATCTTCTAGTCCAGCTTGGGGCTTGCTAGCAAGCAAGTCCTCATGTTCCTTTTGTTTACCCCTTCTTATCAGCGATGAAGTCTAGATCACCCTGTCCAAATGTCTGCCTGGACCTTCTTAATAGCCCACAGGTTACTGGCTGGAGTCTTTGGCATAATCTTTGTTATTCTGTGTCTAATCAGTTTTATGTCTCCAACTGCTCTTGTTCATTGCTTCCTCCTTTATACATTATCTGCTTATTCATGCAAAGGTCCTTCATTAGATGACTTTAATGAAGCAGATGTTCTCAACTTCCATGTACCCCTACAGTCCGTATTTTGCTACGAACAATAAATACAATATTTGGCTTTCTGTATGTTACACAAACATTAATCAGAGTGGTAAGTAACATAGTTTATATATTTGGTACTGATGAAGAAATAAGATCTGCTGTGTGCTTCAGGGAATGATATTTTGCAAGCGTTATACTATAGACATTTCTGAGCCCCCAAAGACCATCTTTAAATATTTTTTCTATTTAGATTTTTCTTGGTCTTTCAGGACCTGTCAAAATGATGTAGTATTTTATTAGACTGGCTGTTCAATTGGCTTTAATAAAAGTCACATTACACAGTGAGCTCTCCTTTTGCTTTTAAAAAGAACACAAAGTTTAGCAAGAGTATTTTAGCAAGTTACCCCAACAATATTTTAAAATCTTCATATTGTTATATGCATTATATCAGTTCTTACTGGTTCCTATTACCATCCTAATGTTATATTCTCTGGAAATATAGAAAAGTGAGAACATATTTATCTCTAAACTGATCTGGTCTGATGAGTACTACTAAAGCCTTTTTGAGTCAGATAGAGGCAACTTCAGAACTGGCTTCCTTTTTTATCATGGCTAAAAGGATATAATCAGAACTTCAGAATGTGTTACTGGCAAGAATCACTTTATTAAATTTAACATAATCTGATGCTAGTTTATAAAGAATGAAACAAAGTATTTTTAAAAAACATATGATAAACACAATCTTAGCTTAGATATATTTTTTAAGTAAAAATTATTTTTAAAAGAAAATGACAAAAATAATATTTTGCTTCTGATTTCAGAATGAGATATGTTATGTAACATTTATTTTACACATCTTTATGTTTCCACTTCTGGACTAGTCACCTTCAGTTCTGCTTATAAACTTGGGAAAGAAAGGCATTTCAAGAATAGAAATCATCCACTATAATGGGAGATTAATTATGCTCTTCACCTGAGATGTATTTATTTTTCTAAATTCACTATAAAATGTCTCAGAATGACTTGCATAATCTAGGCACCTGCATTTGGTTGTGTAAATCTCATTCTATTACTTTTTTATCATAGGAATAATTTGGTGTTATTTGAAGTGTTTCTAATATTATAGGGGATGCACTGTTTATCATGAGATGAAGTTTTCTGAATTCTACACTTATCTATAACTCCCACATTGCAGGTAGCATTTATAGCTGCCTCAAAAGTAAGCAGATATAAAAACGCATTTGAGGGTAGAATTTTGAACAAAAGAAATGGTAATGCAAAACAGTTTGTCACCTCTACTTTTGGAGGATTTAAATTGATTTAAATTAAAAACAGCTAATTAGCTATTAGATTTTTCAATTGAACAGCTCATTTCAGCTGTCTGTAATCTGACCATTACTGTAAGAAAACATTATGGGATAACCATGGGTCACTGTTTGTCCCTAAAATTTGAGAATTTTTATATTTCTCTGGTACAAGATCTACCAGTACTAGATCTACCATAATGCTATAGGAAATCCCAAATCCATTTACTGTGCATTTTATGATAGTCCATTTCTGATCCACAAACATCATATTTCTGTTCAAATGGAGGTGTGCCAGCTAGTTACAATGTAACAGTAACAGGGCCTGGACCAAAACACTAGATAAGTTTATATTTTGATTTCTGAATATTACTGCTATAATTTCATTTATACATATGTATGCAAAACTGTTAATGGACTTTACACATAAAGATACTTGAATATTTTAGTTACCCATTCAGTTTAGTATTGCAACTGCTGAAAGTAAATTAATAAGTTTGTAAAGTACTGATTTTTTTGGCCCTATTTGGTGTTTCTAAATGCTTCCTGAACTGATCATTATCTAGACTTTATTGTTATTAGAAGGTGATTAATTTGAAGGTGAAATATGGGACATAAATAAATGGGAGAAAGACTGAAATGAAGAGTATTTTCAGTTTACACTAGGAGAAAAAAATCCTTTTAGAAAAAGTGGCAGTATGCCAACTTCACAGTTAATGGTTGGTAATTAACTTCAACAGCGGGCTGCACACCTGCTTTAGGTTGTCTAAGGCTGTAAATTAGTATCCTTTAATTTTCCTGTTTGGACCCCCAAACTCAGCACCACAGGGACAGATATCTGACCATGACTGTAGTGTACTGGAGCAGTTTTACAATTTCTTTATGAGAAGAAAACATCACGCTATGGAACAACAGTAATTTTGCTGGTCAGGTCTTTGAAGCTGGTGCAATGAAAGTAAGCATACTTCTACAACAAAGCAAACTACAATGCATTGGAATCTGTGGAATATGGAACATGAGTTCACAAAAGGAAAGCCCTGTTTAACTATTTTGATATCCTGTCATGAGGTCACCCACCTAGTGGATGAAAGGAAGGTGATGGATACAGTTTTCCTGGATTTTAGTAAGGCTTTTGATAGAGTCCCTCACAGCATCCTTCTGGACATCTTGTCCCACTGTGGGATGCTGGGTGAAGAACTAGCTGAACAGCAGGGCTCAAAGGGTTACAGTGAATGATGCTAGATCTGGCTGGTCACCAATGATGTTTCTCAGTGCTCAATTCTAGGGCCAGTTCTCTTAAAAATGTTTATCAATGATCTTTATGCAGGAGTTGAAATGGCCATTAGCAAGTTTGTTGGTGATAATAAAGTGGGAGGTGGGACAAGAGGCTTTGCAGAGGGATCTAGGTTTATTGGAGCATTGGGCTATGATTAAGGGGATGAAGTACCCAACGACAGGATGCATGGGAAAGGTTCATGTGTGGGCCAAGGGAGGTTTCGACTGGACATTAGGAAGCGTTTCTTTACCAAGAGGGTGGTCAAACACTGGGACAGATTTCTGAAGAGGTGGTTGATACCCAACACTTGTCAGTGTTTAAGAGGCTTTTGGACAATGCCCTTAATAACACAATTTAACTTCTAGTAAGCCCTGAAATGATCAGGCAGTTGGACTACATTATTTTTGTAGGTTCCTTGTAACTGACCTCTTCTGTTCTAGTCTAGTCTAGTCTAATCAAGTTCACTCCAGTCCTGTCTAGTCTATACACTGTGGGTCAAAAAAAACATTGTTATCCCCATCTGTGATATAGAAGGCAACCTTTGCATCACATTTAGTGTGGTCTGTCAATTTACTGTGAAGATTTGTGAAGCTAAACTGGAGAAAGAGGTATTTAAGAACTGCTGTGTTTATGGCTGAAATCAAAGGACTGTATTTCACTCAGTGTTTAAACTATTCTCAGCAGAGACCAAATCAGACTAAACTACATTGGTCTGTGTGTGGTATTTGTTATGAGGATTAAGCATACATTTACTCTCAATGTGAAAGACACATTTTGTTTTTCCTTGGAGAGTAATGGAAGTTAATACATTTTCTTGTGAAAATTTCAGTTATAGAAATGATTAAGCTGAAGCAGAGAGCGACTAATGGATTTTTCTCTCTCTGGAATTAGCCATAAAGCCTAGTCATTATTTCAGTATTTAGTGCTGATCATAGAGTACATTCAAACAGTTTTTGACAAGAACTGTTGGTGCTGAAAATTGGAAAAATAGCCATGACAATTTCTACAAGGCTAAGCTAGAACACCACGGACAATGTTTGTATAGTAGCAGTGGGTAATTCTTAAGAAAGAGTCCAACACCACTCTGAAGTTTATTGTACTTTTCTCTTTTTAGTTTGTCCAGTGAGGTTATTCTTTATGCTATTTCTTCTCCTTAGTAATATTGAGCTATCATCTTACCCCAAAACCAAGGAAAACTAAAGAAGAAAAACTTTTATACACTATGACTACTCTTAGAAATTTTAGAAATCTTGTTTCTTACTTGTTACTTGTTTCTTACTTGTTAAGTTGTGTTGTTTCTTGATTGGTGGTTCGAGTAGGATTGGTTTTGCTATCTTCTCAAGCTTTTAATTCAATAGTGAATAAAAGTATGGATATTTGGCATTAGCAGCCTTTGAAGTCCCCGGATGTTCAAATAGTTGAATACATAAGGGAGAAATACACGAATATTTCAAAGACCATTGATATTACTACATCTCTAAAATAATACTATTAAGGTTTATGCAACTTGCCAGATGTCTAGAGTTTGAGGAAAAAGGGGTGCAAGCTTAGGTAAGAAAGCAGTATGTTTGGAGTTAAGTCTCATTTATTTTTTATTAAGCAGTTCAGGTTACTGTGTTTTTGTAAATCAGAAATGTTACTTCATGCATAACATTAAAAGATTGCAACACAGTGATACTAATTTAATATGACATAGATACTTGAATTATTCAATAAAAAGCTTCATTATTCAACAAAAAATGATATTGAAAAATTTAAGACTGGCTAGAATTCAAAGAATCAACATCTTTGATACACACATACTTAAAACTACTAACTTTAAACATAGCAGGATATTTGTTGAGAGAATGAAATTTTAAATTGTAGGTTATTGATGCCCATAAGTATTGATAATAAGTATTGGAATAAATATATAACCATACTTGTAATTACTGTAATATTTTAGTTCATTAGGATGACATTATTCTTGATAAAAAAGGCCTTCTCATGGCTTGCCTACTTTTGGAAAAAAAAAAAAAAAAAAAACCACAATTAAAAAAATAGCATGACTTAAAAATTTAGTTGTTGATACTTCAAAATTACTGCTTTTGTTTTGCAATTGGCAGTATTTATTAAAAAAATCCATTAAGTAATGAAGTTGGGCCTCATATGGTGTTTCAGCTTAGGTTTAATGACATTTTTCTCTTGTCCAGTTTGTTTGATTAGCACTTAGGAAACAGCTTGGTTACTTGCAAAGAGATCTTTTGAAAATCACAGATGTTGGGGAGAAGCACTTTCTAAGCTTCATTCGTCCAGAAATTTCTACACTATTCATCACTGAATTTCAGATCAGCAAACACACTTATTCTACACAGAGATTTAATGAGACGTTCTAGACTTTTAGAGACTGTTTCTGCCTTCATATTACATAACTCACAAGTAAAAGCAAGCAGAGAGCTTCTTATAAAACACTGAATTCCTGAGAACTTGCACGGAACAACTTTAGCAAGTTTCTAACAATAGCTTTTTCCTTCCCTTCCCATCCCATCCCTTCCCTTCCCATCCCTTCCCTTCCCTTCCCTTCCCTTCCCTTCCCTTCCCTTCCCTTCCCTTTCCTAGTATAATTACCCCTTCTAGAGGTTGTGAAACACCATTGTGCCCCTGCTGAAAGTACAATGCTGTGTGGATTTAAGGCATGATCCCTTAAGGAACAAAAAAAATAATTTGTTCTCTGTTGGTTTTTTGTTGTTTTGTTTTGGTTTGGTTTTGGTTTGGGTTGTTTTTTTTTGTTTGCTTGTGGGGTTTTTTTTGTTTTATTATTATTATTACTATTTGGTGATTTACATTTTGCCTGTTTCCATAATAGCACATTCACCAGCTGACTGACTTCTGCCAGGTTGGACAGAGAAATAAAAGTCTCAAAGACTGCTGATATCCTCCAAGCTCTGTGACAGTAGATACCCAGGTAAAAGTTCAAGAAGACCTGAAACACGTATTGACAGAAGAAGTGCTGGGATCTGAGGTCATACTTACAAGAGTGTGCATACAACACACCTGCACACACAGAGGCTCAGAGTTTATGTGTCAACACCAGTCTAACAAGATAAAAATATATAATAAATGAGAATTAATTTATTCTCCTCATAAAGCTGCTTATTTTCTCCTCTGTGCTTTTGTCATAAATTTTGATAGATAACATAGTCTATACATGAGAAGGAATTGTATACATTTCTGTTTGTCCATTGCCTTATTATGAAATATGGTCTTAGTGAAAAAAAAAAAAAAGTAAATAGTGATGAAAACCTAAGAGTGTAATTTCCAAAAGGTGGAGATTTGCAGGCTGCAGTAACACTGTAGTTTGCCGTGACAATTGATGAACAGTTAAGTGTCTGGCTGTTACTAGCCTAGAAATTTGCCCCCAGGAAAAATCAAGATGCAACATTGTGAACAGTGCAGAAAGCAGAATTCTATATCCAGGCAGCACTGTCAGACTTCTGAAAAAATCTGTTTCTGCATCCAGCCGGGGAAAAAAATTGGTGTGCGTGATTCATCTGATAGTCCCAGCTGAAGTACCTCACTGAACTTCCCAAACCTCAAGACTGAATGTAAACAATGACCTTCTCTTAATCAAATCCATAAAATACAAAACTTGAAAAATAAGCATAAGGAAATCAATATTTGTTTGCAGAGGTTTTCTAAGTCAAAAAGAGAAGTTTCAGTGTTCAAATAAACTATTTGCTGAGCACTAACTACAGGTGATGTACAGGATGCCATTCCTTCCTTTAATAACCAGGAATTTCTGACAAATCTACTTATTTAAGTAAAACAAGATTATGAAATACTTACTCATAATGACCTCAGTGCAGGTTTGAATGAAAAAGATTTGAAAGCTAAAAAAATCTGGGTTTGGACCTTTGTCTGCATACATATATATCAGAATTTGCCTTGAAAGAGAAACAAAGGTCTAAGTGTTGAATACACAGTCTGCCTGCATGTGGTTTATCAAGGCTTTTTTAAACGCAAATTGTATGGAGAGCACTTATTTAGCATCCAAAGAAGTTTAGTTGACAGGTGACCTTAGAAATTAGTAAGATTTATTTACTTAATCCTCTGGCAAAACCTCTTCTGATATTTTTGGTGTTAAGTACATAGGCAGAGATCCTAAAGAATCATAGTCTTGCTTTGTAGATTGAGGCAGAAATCTGTCAAGGGGCTTAATCAGTGTCACAGGAAGAGAGCAATGTTAGACTTGAGAATAGTTTTCAAGTAGTCCCTCTACCTAAATCAATCTGATTTTGCATTTTTACTCCCTGTAAAGTTCATGCAAATATTTTCACATAAACCAGACTTGCAAACAGAACACAAGTGCTCAAAACATTTTGGTAGAGTATAAACTAAACACTCATCTATTTTAAATTGAACAAACTGACTATCACCTGATGAACAGCTGTAATAATATTTAAATCATCATATTTTAAACTTCCATGTGTTTTTAATTGCCTGTCTAGCCAAAATATTCTTTTTGGCATAATCAAGTGTTCTGAAAATGGTTATGGAAGATTATTTTTTTTATGTAAAGCTGCTTCTCTGAAATGCCAGCCTTTTGTCAAATTTACATATGGTATTTTCTTTTGGAGATGAAAATGCAGTCTCTGGAAGGCTGCCCATCTCTGCAATGTTTCCAATATAGAAAATTATACTTAGATAAAGAACCAATACGTCTTTCTCTTCCTGCCCTAACATTTTGACATTTGTCCTGGTTTATGCTACTCAGCTGTCATTAAAATCCAGTTCAGACACAATCTCTATTCAGCACTTTAGAAACAAGATTTTTCATTGCATTTGTCAGAAATGTTGTAAAATCTTCCAAGAGGAAGAATACTGGTGTAAAAGAGAAGTAATTTCTAACATGGAGACAGTCCATCTAAATTACAACCTGAAAACCAAGCATGATGTAAACTCACCAATAAACAGCTGTTCCATATTCCAAGCTGGCACACAGAGTCAGGAGTTACCCTACCTCCTACTGTAATTCCTACAGGAAGAATTATAACACAGAAATTCACATTTCAACATAGATACAAGAGTTGCTTCAGATTAGCTAGCATTGAGCTTGATTCACTGCATTTGGCTTTCCCCAAATTTATATCATGATAGTGAATCAACATAAGAGCCATTAGAGTTGGAAGTATCATACTCTCTCCTTCGAGAGGTTAGGCTGCACAGGCTGAAGGCAGTGTATCGTCTGTCAAGAAAAAAACACAAATCATTGTATATTAAATTGCATGGCGTTCTAGGTTCTTTCAGAAACTTTCTGTATGTGCCTGATGTGGTAAAAATTAAAAAGAAAAATAATAAACTTTCCAGCCTGCAGAAAGAAAGGAAATTATTATGGTGGCCTCTTCATCTCTGTGTGGAAGAAGTGTGTAGAGGAGGAGTCTGTGTGTGCATGTGTGAAAGCCATTATGTAGGGAA
>NW_009952883.1:113362-159071 GCF_000747805.2 Chaetura pelagica | reverse complement strand
GGGAAAAAAAAAAAAAAAAAGTAGCAAAAAATGAGGCTTTTATATTTTAGAAGTAGTTGACTGTGTGATTGGCTTTTCCTGTTGTTTCATTTTCCATTGATCTTGCTGTTGTAAAACTTAGACACCCATGAGGGTCATGGAGGTCCCTGCTTAAGCAAGGTGACATGAAAATAAATAAAACAAACATACTAAAAAATAATTAACAACAGCAATCGTCATCATCAACAACTTTGCCTATGTTAATCAGCAGAGTCTAGGCATTTTGGGGGAGTTTGGAGAAGTTGCAGCCCATTACCTGAACTGCTGAATGTGAAGTGAATGACTGTTAGGCCAGTGAGTCATGGCAGGAAACTAAGAGGGAGATAAAAGCAAAGGAAGTGCATGTTTTTCTTGTTCAGGTTTGCCTCTCAGCATTCTTTCTGGGGATGTCATTCCCTGCTATTGACTGTTGTCTGTCTACACATAGAATATTCTTTTGCTGTAGAAAATATATGCAATGCCTTATAGTATTAAACAAAGACAAAGCATTAGCCACATTCTTGCCTCTAGCATTGTCTTCTGTTAATTCTGCACTGTCTTCTATACTATAAACATACACAGGAATGACTGGCACTTACATTAAGAATGCTGCAAATACAGTCTGCTACCCTCGAGTCAAAGAATATATTAAAAAAAAAAAAACAAAAAAAAAACAAACCCAACCAATCTTTTTACTTCAAAATCTCTTTCAGATTGTCCTGGTTTGAAAGAACCAGGATAAAAAATGCCTATATTTATACTGGCCTGAGGCTGCTCAGGATAGGACAGGCTGCTGCCAGCCTGTGAGGGGGTGCAGCTGTACCTATGGGGACGTGAGGACAGGTCTGGTGATGCAAATGGACTGATCACAGTGTTCCTGCCCATGGTGCTCAGTATAAAATGGCTTCTCAGAGAGCCCACACAGAGTTTATCTGGCAGGCGTGCTGGCTAGATTGGAGCCTGTCATTGCTCCCTCTGCTGCTCCTGCACCTTGTTTCCTCACTGGGGAACAACATCATTCATCAAGGCAGGTTGCCTTCCCCTGCATCCCCAAGTAGGACTGCCTTGGCTGCTTCCAGGTTGTTGTGGGCTGTCACTGGGACTCTGGACTTGAGCACCCCCATCTGCTGTAGAATCAGTTTGGGACTTTTCGGGTTGGAGTGTGATTACAATGGATGAGTGTGGGTTTCCTATGTACATTTTTCTATATAGTTATAATTCACCAGAATTGTTACTACTGCCTCAAATCTATCCTATTTTTTTCCAACCTTAAAGTCTCTCTCCCTGGTTCCCCATTTTACCTTCCCTTGGGAGGGTAGTAGAAGAATAACAGAAAGCATCTGTGACCTAGTTATTGGCAAAAACCATGACACAGACCATTATTATCTTATTGTCTGCTACTTCAGTAAGGCAGCAGCTGTACCATGCTTTTCCTGAAGGTTCTCTGACTTAGTTTTTGCATCTTGCTCTTCCTCTATACATTCTTTCTCTTAGCCTGAAGCACTCCCTTCAGGACCACACATTCATGGAGTGTATATTCTCAAATGAACATCCACTTTCAGTAATCCTGATTTCACCAGTTATTGCAAAAGTGCAACAAAAGACTGGCTTGGGCTCTTTGTTAATGATTTAGTATATGAGCCTTTCTGCACTGGGCACAATCACAAGCTCATAGCAAAGCATAAACAGGAAGACATTGCAGATCTGTCCTGCTTTCTCTAGAGTACTTTAAAATTATTACACTATATATTCTTCCAATATGTTTTGAATAAAAAATACTTTTTGAAATGTGAAGCTTGTCTTATGAAGGAAATCTTTTATTAAAAAAACTTGTCTGTATAACCTGCTATGAGCAGGGACACCTCCCACTAGATCAGGTGACACAAAGCCTCATCCAACCTGGCCTTAAGCACCTCCAGGGAGGGGACATTGACAACCTCCCTAGGCAACCTATTCCAGCACCTTCCTACTCTTATGGTGAAGAAATTCTTCCTGATATCTAACCTAGATCTACCCTCTGTCAGTTCCATGTTGTTAAGTGCAATGGATTACTGTCTATTTATATTATTAAAAATTCAACACACCATCAATTTATTATCTGATGTAGTGCCATATGATTTATATCTATAAAATAATGGGCCCTCTGGCCTTGGTCTAAGATATCCTTTTCTATTAACATAAAATATGAGTGTTTCTTTAAAATGAAGCATAATACCAAATTTTATTCTGAACTGGCTCTGCAGTGCCTGGTATAGTATTAGATTTAGGAGAAGCAATATGATGTAATGCTTGTTCAGCTGATATTACAAGGACCATTTCTGTCTAGGAGGATCCCTAGCAGGGCAGGAAAGGACAGTGTGACTGGAAGACATGAAGATTCTACTGGATTATGAGGCACCAATCTGAATGAATATTGCTGTCCTTTACATAAGAAAGGTGGATCAAGAACTGGTTGAAAGGAAGGAGTCAGAGAGTTGTAGTCAATGGGGCAGAATCTGGTTGGAGGTGTGTGACTAGTGGAGTCCCTCAGGGGTCAGTACTGGGACCGGTGTTGTTCAACATCTTCATCAACGACCTGGATGAGGGTATAGAATGTACCCTCAGCAAGTTTGCTGATGACACTAAGCTGGGAGGAGTGGCTGACACACCAGAAGGCTGTGCTGCCATTCAGAGAGACTTAGATAGGTTGGAGAATTGGGCGGGGAGAAACATGATGAAATTCAACAAGGGGAAATGTAGAGTTTTACATTTGGGGAAGAACAACACGATGTCCCAGTACAGTTTGGGGGCTGAACTGCTGGAGAGTAGTGTAGGTGAAAGAGACCTGGGGGTCCTGGTAGACAGGAGGATGACCATGAGCCAGCAATGTGCCCTTGTGGCCAAGAAGGCCAATGGCATCCTGGGGTGCATTAGAAAGGGTGTGGTTAGTAGGTCAAGAGAGGTTCTCCTCCCCCTCTATTCTGCATTGGTGAGGCCACATCTGGAGTATTGTGTCCAGTTCTGGGCCCCGCAGTTCAAAAAGGACAGGGAACTGCTCAAGAGAGTCCAGCGCAGAGCTACGAAGATGATTAAAGGAGTGGAACATCTCCCTTATGAGGAAAGACTGAGGGAGCTGGGTCTCTTTAGCTTGGAGAAAAGGAGATTGAGGGGTGACCTCATCAATGTTTACAAATATGTAAGGGGTGAGTGTCAGGGGGACGGAGTTAGGCTTTTCTCGGTGATGACCAGTGATAGGACAAGGGGTAATGGGTGTAAATTGGAGCATAGGAAGTTCAAGGTGAATATCCGAAAAAAATTTTTTACTGTGAGAGTGACAGAGCACTGGAACAGGCTGCCCAGGGAGGTTGTGGAGTCTCCTTCACTGGAGACATTCAAAACCCACCTGGATGTGTTCCTGTGTGATCTACTCTAGGTGACCCTGCTCTGGCAGGGGGGTTGGACTAGATGATCTTTCGAGGTCCCTTCCAACCCCTAGGATTCTATGATTCTATGAAAGGGTGGACTCACCCCAAAGAGCTGTAACAGGCATCCTTTAGAGACAAGCAGGCTTTGTTTCATTGACTCTAAAAAGGCATCTGCATCAGATGGCCTTCTAATTATAAAGCCTATTTTCAGTTTACACTTTGGAATTACTGCTGGCTGGTGAAAGGTCAATTTCTGTCCTGTTGAATCAAAACCTAATTGGAAAAGTGATGTATTTTATTGTTTCAGTAGTATCATGGCATCTAATATTTTATCAAACAAATAACCCATTAAAAACTCATAACTGTTCTGCATCCAGGAAGAGAAAAGCAGGTTCTATGAATTCTGTGTGTTACATCAGACTCTCATAATGGCATTAATGAAACAGGCCTTTCTGTGTAGTTTGTCCATTTACAATAGTTAAAATAATCTCCAGTTACTTCAGTACTATTTGTTTGACTTTATATTGCAGAAGAGAATGAGTCATAAGGTCCTTTTGGTTCTAATTTTGGCAGCTAAAAGACATATATTACTTCCTGTCTTTTTTCCAAGGGCTATAAAAAAATCTTGTGCTAAAAAATACACAAACATGGGCTTTACTTTTTTTTAATTTCTTTGGAAGTTGGTTGTGATTAGTTGTTATTTTCAAAATAATTAAAAATCATTGGAGACTGAAGTGCAACTATGTTAAAATGGAAAATAAAATACTCTTTAATGGGAAATAAGCATTATCTGAGACGTTGAAAAAATGTTATTTTATACAGTGGCTGAACAATAAAAAAGCAACAATAAACCATAGATTTTTGCATATATATAACAGAGCTGGAAAATAATATTTTGGTGGTTATATTTATTTAGCAGTTAGATGTTATTATCCCTGTTGTAACATGATTTACCTTGTCATTATCTCAGAAAACCATATATTTAAGGTATTTACACATGTGTAAGATAAAAATTCAGAAAGATATAGTCAATAGTATACTTTATGTGAGAAGAATATTTGCTTATTTGCATTATATCCTCATTTATCTAAGAATCTTAAATTAAATACCTTTAATACTTAACTAGGGTTTTCAAGCTGTTATTTTAAGGCAGCATGTTTCAATACCTTCAGCTTATCTTTACACCTGAGAAAAATTCCTGGTCCTTTTTGGCTGCTTTTGGGCCTCAGCTGGAGATTTCTCTTTGCCCTGCAGACAATCTTATCAACCCATGAGAGAAGTCAGAAGCATGCTGTCATGAATCAACCCATTCCAGAGCAGTGCCATAACCCAAAAACCTGTTACATGAACTGCAAGTAGAAAAAAAAATTATTCTGTTCAGAAAGCTCTGCAGAGCTTCAGAGGTTCACAGCATGTAGACATCAGCCCCATGAGATCGAAGTCTATACTCTGAAAGGAAAGTCCAGTTTGGGTCAACACTAGGTCGGTACTCAGTGAATGTCGATTCAATATACTCTGCCATCATCTACAACATCCTGTGCAGGGTTGTTGTATGATCATGTATGTATGTAGTTTTTTGAGATATTATTATTTTAATCTTAAAATAAGTTTCAGCTGAATTCATACCTTTAGAGATCTTAATTTAAGAAATAACAGGATTAAACATTTTGTAGACATTAATATTTGGATGAGGACATGCACTGCCTTACTGTGTCTATGAAAAGCAATCTAAGAAAAAAAAACAAGTGGGAAGTCCACCCTAGTAATATTCAGCAGCCTAGTGTTTAAAATCCTTATCAAGGATGTGTTACTCAGATTCAGTTTTCCCAAGTGTGATCCTTGATCTTGCCAATAACAGATGTGTTTTCTAAACACCAGAGTAGCTTACAAGTGGAGTCTCAGTACTCTTGAAGCTCCCATTCTCTCTTCCACTTCTGAAAATACCAAAACGCAAACTGGAGCAAGGTCTTTAAACAGAGACTTTTACAACACAAGGGAATGCTCCCACTGTTGACTTCTAGAATCAGTCTTGCATTTATGGTTACTAAATATCTACCTGAAAATTGAAAAGAACAGGGACATGAATATATATCTCCCACATTTCATGTGAGTGCACATACAGCTAAGCTTCTGGGTATCCTAGGATATTTTCCACTCTCTGATTAAATAATAAGTTATTTCAGTAAAATATTTATCTAAATTGCTATGTTCTTGTATATTATTTTTTTCACTTTGGCAGATATTTACTCATAGAACAATATGGAAAAATCCCACCACTAAAACCAGGTGAATTTTGGGTGGAAACCTGAGTAATATGATACAAAAGGAAAGCTTCTTCTTCTATCACTTATATCCTTTCTTAGGAACATTTTCTACAGAAAAGCTGACCTCATTTTTATATTAACAGCTCCTTACATAATGACAGCCCTACCAGTTACTACTCATACTCTAAAAGGGAATATTTTGAGATTTATTTACTTTTATCTTTTCAAGCTTGAACCTTTATTGCCACAGCAAGTTCTTAACATTCTCTTTACAGCATCTAAAACCTGACTTGCAGGAAAAGTACGCAGGAAATGAAAAACTATCTCCTGTGATCTATTGGTCTGTTACTCTGCACAAATGTTGGTACTGCTGAAAACACACAATTTGCTAAACCATGAGCAATCTGGATTACTACAGATAGAACTGAATACTCACAGCATAATTATGAAAGATAATATCTGATTGCCTTTGAACAGTAAAAATAGGACTGGAAAATGAAGCTAGAATAAATTGATAGTGGCAATATAAAGGTTTTAGTTATGCTGTCCTTTTAGCTAAAAGTTTTTCCCATTCTCTATTAAGAGCTATCAACTGATACTAATTAATTCAAAGGCTTGTTATTTCAGAGCAATTAATGATACTTTCAAATAACTTCTCTTAAAAATGGTATGGCTTTCTACATACTCCCTCCATGTCATCCTGGCCCTCAATTTTTGTCTGGGATCAATTTAATCTCTAAAAGACAGTGGTATATGTCCCAAAATTGCCAGCAAGATTCGCACTGATTATTGGTTCTTCTACAAGTCAGAGAGAGTCAAAAGCGTCATGTGCAATTCTTCTTGGAGATCCGCTCATCTGATAAAAAATCCTTGAATATTCTTTGACCATCTTCTGTTTCTAGAATCAGAATGGTTTGGGTTGGGAGGAACCCGTAAAGATCATCTGACATAAAAATTACCAGATAGTGATTAGGTGTGAAGAAAGGAGATAGCAGGGCAAGAAGTGAAGGGATGAAGAGAGTTTTATTCTACAAGCTCAAAAGAAGTAATTTCCCAGAAATAGTAGAAGTCATCATTGGTCATTTGTGTTGTCACACATAGTAGCCATAATCACAACTATCTCAGTGTAACTGTACAAATAATGTGGTGTAGAACTCTGAAAAGACAATTGCCTAAGAAAGCGATAAGAAATCCTACTACAAACATAGTAGAGTATGTAAGATACAATTATTTTCCTCTGCAATCTCTGTGCTGAAGAATTGGTGTTGTATTCTAAACAGAGATAGATTTCTGTTTTAAGATCTTTGAACATTTACACAGCACATAGGTAAATTTCAGAATTGTCACCATCGTTCTGTGTGTTCAGATTTTAAATTTTTTCAAGCTTTCCTATAGCATGGTTTTTACTCAAAGGTCAAGCAATGTTTTAAATGACTAAGCACAAGAGAGTTGGTGTTATTTTTTTAGTGTGACCCATCTCTTTTTAGAGGTTAAAGTAATAGCAGCAGCTGGTATTTGTTTTTACTGTGTTAGTGAAAGCTCATCAATAACAGAATCACAGAATCACGGAACCGTCATAGTTGGAAAAGACCTCTGAGATCACTAAGTTCAACCATCATAAAAAAAACAAACCGAAACAAACAAAAACCCAACAAAAAAACCTAAACCAAAACAAACCATAATACACCCACACAACAAAACCCCAAACAAACACAAACACAGGGGCACAATCACTTCCCTATTCCTGATGCAGGCCAGGATGCTGTCAGCCTTCTTGGCCACCTGGGCACACTGCTGGCTCATGTTATGGTCCTTTTCTGCTGGGCAGTTTTCCAGCCAGTCTTCCCAAAGCCTGTAACATTGTCTAGGGTTGTTGTGACCAAAATGCAGGACCCAGCACTTGGCCTTATTGAACCTTGTACAATTGGTCTTGGTTGGTCAATCCAGCCTGTCCAGGTCCCTCTGCAGAGTCTTCTGACCCTCTTGCAGATCGACACTCCCACCCAATGTGGTGTTCTCTGCAAACTTACTGAGGGTGCGCTCAAGCCCCTCATCCAGATCACTGATAAAGATGTTAAACAAGACTGTCCCCAAAACTAAGCCCTGAGAGACACCACTGGGGACTGGCCACCAACTAGATTTGACTCCATCTACCACAAGTCTTTGGGCATGGCCATCCAGCCAGTTTTTTACCCAGTGAAGAGTATACTTGTCTATGCTGTGATTCACCAGCTTCTCCAGTGTCTTACCAAAGTCCAGGAAGACAATGTCCACAGCCTTCCCCTCATCCAAAAGGCAGGTCACGTGATCATAGAAAGAGATCAGGTTGGTCAAGCAAGACCTCCCTTTCATAAACCCATGCTGGCTGGCTCTGATCCCCTGGCAGCCCTACACTTGCCATGAGAGCCCACTCAAGAGGAGCCTCTCCATGCTCTTTCCTGCTACCAAGGTCAGGCTGACAGGCCTGTAGTTCCCTGGATCCTCCTTCCAGCCCTTCTTGTAGATGGGCATCACATCAGTCAGCCTCTAGTCACCTGGGACCTCTCCTGTTGACCAGGATTGTTGATAAATGATGGAGAGAGGATTAGCAAGCTCCCCTTGGGTGAATCCCATCTGGTCCCATAGACTTGAACTTGTCTAGGTGCAGAAGCAGGTCATTAACTACTTCCTCCTGGATTATGGGGGGGTTGTTCTGCTCTCCGCCCTTATCTTCCAGCTCAGGAGGCTGAACACCCTGGGGGAAGCTGGTCTATTAAATGCAGAGGCAAAGAGGGCATTAAGTATCTCAGCCTTTTCCTCATCCTTGGTTGCAATGTTCCCTTCTGCCTCCAATAAGGGATGGAGATTCTCTCTGGCTCTCATTTTATTGTTGATGTGTTTATAAAAATGTAATGGGTCATTCTGATTCTACATAAAAACCCAAGTATTTTGACTAAGTGCAGGCACATGCAATGTACCTGCTATTGTACTGTTCCTTTTTACAATTCATGTCATTGCTATTTTTTGTCTGCATGCAATCTTGTCTATATCATCCTCTACTAGCTCCAGAAATCTTATGCTGGTGACTGTGTAGGTTTTTTCCTGTTTCTATTAGCACCAGTGATAGCAAAATTACAAGTGGAACCAGGAAGATTTTAATCATTATGCCTGCAATCAGCAATATAGTGTAATCTTGTAACTTCTCTGGTTTCACCATGTCAGACTTTCTGATTCTCTTTGTACCTTCAGTATTGTTTTCTGATGTATCTCATTGCCAGTGAACGTGAAGAACAAAGGGAAGACATACAACTTAGTCACTTGCATTTTCTTCTTAAGTCTATGTTTCTTCCATAGCCTGAAATTTTAGTTTTTCTTACATATGTATTTATTTGTTCTCTTTTCCTTGTTCCAATGCTGTTTGGTGCCAGTCATCTATAGGGAATGCATGTGGATTAAAAAAATGGAAGAAATATCAGTTTAAACTTCTACACTGTCTGCAGAAAAATTGCCTTCAAATGTGGCTCCACCTGCTAATAATGAGTAAAAATGTAAGAAACTCTCCCATTTTAAAAAGTTGAATTTTCAAATCACAGAGATTAAACAGAGTCAAGTACAATTTTAATTTTCAGAAGTCTTTTAGCTTTTTCCTTTGAAGAAGTAACAGAGATCACAAAAAGTTGGGTAAATGTAAATCTCATTAAACAGCACAAGAAATGGATTAACTTCCTTGCTTCTGCTGCCTGGGACACAAGCCCACAAAGTTTTTCTCACTAACTTTCTGCTTTCCAGAAGGTCACTCATAGAAGACAATGTAGAATGGAGAAATCCACCATTCTCAAAAGACTTTGGAAAGAAAAAGCCCTTTCCAGCTGTCACTTGCAATAACTTTCAGAAACTCAATTTATATTCTGTACAGACAGCTAAAAGCAGAAGCATAGAAATATCTGATCCACACTGATCCCATACTGCAACAAGGATCAGAGGTTTTGGGAAGCTCCTTCCTCCTTTGAGAGAGCCTGTTGGTGTTAAATTGGAAGAAGGAAGGCAAAAAGTTCAGCTTTGGGAACAATGAGAGGGCCAGATGTTCTAAAATAATTTTAGAGCCATTTCTCTGCTCAAGTTCACTCTGGAGGAGATTATAAAAATGTGAACAAATAATATATTGTTGATGTTTTTGTTGTTCAGCCTCATGGAATGTAGTTGGGAGACAATCCTCGGGACCTAGCTCTGCTCATTTATATGGAAGGGGTGTGAAATCAGTGCAAAAAAGACCAAGCCAAAAATATACTCTGATCTTTCCTGATGTGCCTTTATGGTATTCCTCTGTCAGTTAGGGGGGCTGGCAGCTAAATAGGGTTTAAGAATCAAATATTAAAGTAGTAACTGTCAAAATTGCAAACTTCCTTCAGACAATAATAAAATTTTAAAGTATGCCTGGGAAGTCTCTGTATGCCTGACACAAGCTAAATTAGTAATTTAAAGTATTGCTTGACCTTTGAGTTAAGATGGAAAAATTTTGAAATCTGGATACACACAGCAATGGTGACACTTCTGAAATTTATTTATGGGCTATGTAAACATTCAAAGGTCTCAAAACAGAAATCTTTGTCTTTTTAGAAGACAACATAAATTCTAAATTACATACATGCAAGAGGAATGTAACATAAAAATGGGTCTTTCTTGCTAATTAGGCTGTCAAAGTGTCAGAATGGTGCCCTGGGTGGCCAGTGTGTGCAGAGATCTGTGGACTCAAGTCTGAAGACAATTAAAATAGAATAACATGAAATTGACTTTTTAACTATAAAGTCCACAAACCCAATCTGCTTTGGAGACAAATAAAATATGGGTATGGAGATAAAAATATTTCAGTATCTTATTGAAAACTTGAATTTCACCTATGCTTCATTAGTATGTACCTTAGCCTTTTTCCCTCAAGCAATTTTCCATCAAAACTGGGTGGAAGTATTTCAGCTCTAAAAGACTCGTGCCTGGAAGTGTATCCCAAATGATGCTCTTCCTACTGGTGACTGACAGATTTTGTCTGACTCTGTGCTACATTGGCTGAAACCTCCCAGAATAGCAGTTCTATGGACTGTATTATTTCAAAGTAAACAAAATTTCAAGTAAGCAAAGATATTTTCTCTGTTATCATGACTGGCATTCATTGTCATTCACTTCGTAATACAAAACCATATATGGTAATATAAACCCCACAGAATGCAAATTCCCTTGAAATGATAAAGTTTATTGATTCAATATCTCTTCTTTATAGAGAGGTTTTTGAAATGAAAGCTATAACCTCAGGCTTCAAAACAGTCACACTAACTGTATTTACAGTAAAGTTCTATATAACAACTACATGACTTAGAATAAATCTTCCTGTTTGGTGCTATTCATACTTTAAAATGTACTAATACGACAGCACTAAATTACTGTACCAAAAAGAACTATTATAAATTCTTTTGTAAAAGTAGCTACATTTTAGACAACCTTAGTTGAATAAAGAATCTTCCTTACTTAAAAATCCTGCTGTATTCCATGTCCATAAATGACTACTTTTTGAAATGGATCAACAATGAGGCCATAACTATTTAAGACAAGACAAGTCTTTTCTTATCGTTGTCCATGATTGCCTTAGAAAAGTCCTTTGTAGTGACTTCTAAAAATCAATTGTGCTGATTTTCTCTGCTGTATTTTATGTTCTCATTGCTTATCCACTCCATGTACATAGAGGGACTAAGTATGTCTGTCATGGTGTTTCAGTGCTGGTTCCAACTGTAATCCCATTACATCTGTTACAGTGCCAATGCTTGTAGATGATTTGTTTCCTACATTGATGGCTCTAATGCCTTTATACATTTTACTGGAATCCTGTGTGTGAATTTATAATAGTGTTGCTTGCTGATATAATTTTCTCTTTAGAGTTGTTGTTGCTATTAATAATAAGAAAACATGTTGGCACTGTCTTTATAATTATCACATAATGTGTTTCTTCTTTTTAATTCCTACTAGAAATTCTTCCCAATTACATTATGAAAAGACTAGGCACTGTACTCTGGTAAATTCTTATGAGTGGTAATAAGCTATTGACTAGTTTACAAAGAAGCATGCTACTACCCATTGCTGGGTGGGACGATGTTCTCGGGCATCTTGTTGGGTTGCATTATGATATTAATTGTCCATTGGCTCAAATATTTTGACTGTGAGTCCTTATTTGGAACTCCAGACCTCCATTCTCCTTCAAAAATCATGTTGAGTAGCATTTTGAGATCTATTGTTAATGCTGAGACTTTTCTGTTGTATGTAGAGTACAAAAAGCAATTATTATCTGCCAGCTATTTTGTCTAATTTATTTAATGTTTGCCTTCCTATCTGTTTAGTATTATCCTCAGTCACTAAAAGTCTACGCAGTACCTTTTCCAGTTTATTCAAAGAGGCTAACCTCCTTATACTGCCAGTATATGTATCTATTTAATAAAAATAACAATGATAAATTGCTATATATATTGCATCTGTATGCTATTGACATTTTGTACACATATAAAATGGATCCTTCAGGTTTTTGAAAGGTAAAATGATTATAAATAGCCTGGGGCTGATCTTAGTCCAACTTCTAAACCCAGTTGAGGTACATATGTGCCATTGACTTTCACTGAAAAGAAAGGTAATATTCTTAAAAGCTATATTTAAGAAGCCTACTCTCTCTAGACACCACTGCAGTGAATGAAGGAGAGAAACCCATGCAAAAGGAAACAGAAAAACATTGCTTGGGCTATTACTCTGTCACTATTTGACTCAGGTTCGACAACATTTCTCTCTATCCCTTCTCCCTCCCATCCAGAGAGGAAAAAGAGACTTTGCTGGATTGAAAACTATTGGCTCAAATATTTTGACTGTGAGTCCTTATTTGGAACTCCAGACCTCCATTCTCCTTCAAAAATCATGTTGAGTAGCATTTTGAGATCTATTGTTAATGCTGAGACTTTTCTGTTGTATGTAGAGTACAAAAAGCAATTATTATCTGCCAGCTATTTTGTCTAATTTATTTAATGTTTGCCTTCCTATCTGTTTAGTATTATCCTCAGTCACTAAAAGTCTACGCAGTACCTTTTCCAGTTTATTCAAAGAGGCTAACCTCCTTATACTGCCAGTATATGTATCTATTTAATAAAAATAACAATGATAAATTGCTATATATATTGCATCTGTATGCTATTGACATTTTGTACACATATAAAATGGATCCTTCAGGTTTTTGAAAGGTAAAATGATTATAAATAGCCTGGGGCTGATCTTAGTCCAACTTCTAAACCCAGTTGAGGTACATATGTGCCATTGACTTTCACTGAAAAGAAAGGTAATATTCTTAAAAGCTATATTTAAGAAGCCTACTCTCTCTAGACACCACTGCAGTGAATGAAGGAGAGAAACCCATGCAAAAGGAAACAGAAAAACATTGCTTGGGCTATTACTCTGTCACTATTTGACTCAGGTTCGACAACATTTCTCTCTATCCCTTCTCCCTCCCATCCAGAGAGGAAAAAGAGACTTTGCTGGATTGAAAACTAAACTACACAGCTTTAATTAGACACTAATGATATAAGAAAATATGTACAATTTTATACAAATATGTACAGATATATGCAAAAACCTTTTGCCTCCCTCCACCTCCAACAATTCCCACAGCACTCTCCCTAGCCACAAACAGTCCTGAAGAATTCCAGAGCTGCCGGAGAAAGCAGAGTGCTGAGGGTCAGGAGAGCTCAAGCCTGGGGGTTGACAATGATGGATGGATGGAGTCTTCCTTGGATGCTGGCCATGGATGGAAGAAGAAGAAGGAAGTTGTCTTCTGTGATCTCTGATCTTCCTCTGAGCTTATGTAGATATATGGAATGGAATATCTCTGGCCAGTTTTGCTGTCTGTCTCATTCAGCCTCCTAAAGGGGGGTCACAGATCTCCCTGTAGTGTAGCCTCTCTCTGAGCTGGCAGAGTAAAGGTGTGACCTTGAAGACCCAGCAGTTAGAAAAACATTCCACCGTTTGTTACCATTCCTAGCTGGAACACTCTTCTGCTAGTTAAAAGAAGGCTTACTGAAGGGGGAAAAAAAGAAAAAAAAAATCAGTAAAAGAAAAATTGGCTTCATCCTGGCTCAAACCAGGACATAGTCCCAGATGCTTTCTGGGAAAATACACTGCACTTGCATGAGCTGTAACGGTAGGTGAAATGTAAAGCTACCTGGTCTATCCTTAACACACTAGGACAAGAGGCAAGAAAAGCATGATATTAAACAGCTAGATACATAAACTTTAATGAAGTTGAGATGACAGAAGCAATGTCAAAGACCCAAGTTCTCAAGTTATTGACTGATGAGCCACTAAAAGAGCCTCTTAGATGTATCCACGGAGAGGCTCAACCAGTACCCATAACTGATAAGCAGCAAAGCAAGATTGTTGGCATTCTCATGGGAAAGAGCAAGGCTGGGATATTGAGGACTGGAGATACAGTTGGCACAAGATGTTTCTGAGAAGGGCCAAATGCAGAGAACAGAAAGGATGCCACTAGGTCAGGGAGGAACAAACTTGTGAAAATAGAGAGAACAGGAGATAATGCCAGGGATCATGGCTTGTATATGGGAAGAGAGCAATGGACACTGTTTATCTGGACTCCTGGAAGACTTTAACACTGAGATCCTCCTAGATAAATTTTTGATGCATGGGCTGATGAGTAAGACAATGAGGTGGCTTAAAATCTGATTGAATGGCCAGGGTCTGGGTGTAGTCACCAGCAGCACAAAGTCTTGTTGGAAGCCAGTGACTATCATTGTATCTCTGGGGTTGATATAGAGTCCAGTCCTGTTTTGCATCACCATGAATGATCTGGATCATGGGGCAGTATGTTTGAGTATTGCACAAAACCAGGAGCTGATAACACAAAAGGGTCCTGCTGCCATTCAGAGGGACCTCACCAGGCTGGAGATATGGGCTGACAGGAACCTCAGCAAGGGGAAGTACAAAGTCCTTCACTTGGGAAGGAGCAACCCTAGGTGCCGGTATATGTTGGGGGCTGCCCAGCTGGAAAGCAGCTAATATAAATTAAGCAGCTAATTGAGCTTCTAATATTAAATAATATTGCTACCACAGTGAACAAAAACCTTTCTGCGCTATGTTAAATCCCATTACACAAAAAACTGATGCTTTTGATCTTTGATGGCAAAGTATTCTGTATACATGTGTTCACTCCAGGATTAAGTTTTAAAATTTATCTGCATGTTCTTACTGAATTCTCAGAAGAGCTGAGAAATGTAGACTTTCAATTAAAGAACATATATACTGGGGATCACCCAGCTGGGAAGCAACCTTGCAGAAAAAGACCTAGGGGTCATAGTGGACACCAGGTTGAACATGGGCCAGCAAATGGGCCCTTATCACAAAGGCCACTGGTGTCCTGGGCTGCACTAGGCAAAGCACTGCCAACAGCTGGAGGGAGGTGATCCTTTCCCTCTTCTCAGCACTGTTGAGGCCACATTTGAAGGCCTGTGCCCAGTTCTGGGCTTTCCAGTACAAAGGACTTGGACATACTGGAGAGAAGGGCCTATGAAGGGCCAGAAAGATGATGAAGGGTTTGGAGCATCTCTCCTTTGAGGAAAGGCTGAGAGATCTTGGACAGTCCAGCCTGGAGAAAGGAAGGCTCAGGGGGATCTTACCAATATCTGTAAAAACCTAAAATCTTATCTTCTTAACAGTCTGTAGACATATGTGTTACATTAAATACTGAAAAATGCTTAAGATGTGTTTAACCAGTGTATTTATGAAGAGCACAAGAATGAATTTTTCTCAGTGTGTGTAAGGATTGTTTAATTGTGAGCAGTAATTGTTTACCCTGACAGCACATTCAGTGATTAATTCCTAGGATTCCTAAGGGAAGACTAAGCCACATAAAGGTGTCAAAGATGCAAGCCAAGCTGGAGAGAGCACTGTAAAATATTTAGCAAACAAGAAAACCACAGAGAACTAGAGAAGGACTGAGAGGTAGGGAAGAATAAATTAGCTGCCTCAAAAATAAAGAAATGCTTTGAACCAGGAGACAGATATTTTAAAGAGGATGAAAGAATGTCTTCTTCCACTGGACACGGACGCATAAACATGCATCATTGGGATAATATGTAAGAATGTGTATCACAGGGAACAAAAAACTTATATTATCCCAGGTAACATTTAATTAACTTTGCAATTTAAAAAAAAAATCTTTGTATTAGCTGTGAATCATAAATGTCTCTGTGCTAATCAAAAGCTCCTTGTCAAATTTCTGTGTCAAATTAAAATCGATCCTTTTAAATCTGAAATGTTAATTGGCAAACTTGCAGTGAATTATTTTATTGTTTTAATTAAGCGATGTTAGAATTTCTCACTTTTGTGCTTTTTGAATTCTGTGTTACTGACAGGTGAAAGTGCAAGCAAAGAAGCATAGTCATAACCTAGGAAGGTTACTGTGTAAAACAGACTAAAGAACAAGTCTGATGAGCACATGAGAAAATACAAAGCAATAGCAGCTGTCACAGCTACCCAGCTGGCCTGGATGCACTGGCATCACAACAAAGCAAGTTTCCAGGTGTAGTTTTAGTGGAATACAATTAGATATCAATAAGGATGTTAATAGGAATCCAATTCCTTTTTTGAAGGACAAAGAAGAAAGAACAAATGTTGCTTCTTAATGCAACATCTGATAGCTTTAAGGCAGTACCAGACCTTGTGTTTGAGCAGTAGCAGACAAACTGGTATTTTCAAGTTAGCTCACTGTGTGTTTCAAAACCTTTCTGAAAAGTCAGCAACATCCTAGATTATGTTTTTCTGTCCAAGTAGCTATTTGATGTCTTAAAAAACCCAATTGTTTTACAAATGTAAACACAATTCCATTGCCAAGAAAATCAGCAGGTAGTTTCCTTCTCACACTGATTATTATTTTGACTGCTTCAGTTTTGTATTAACAATTTAACTAAGTGTTTTATACTAACAATGACAATTAGAAATTTCTCCTTTGCTGTGGATTGATCTATTATTGTCCACCTAACATTGATATGCATATTGCTGTAGGAAGAAAAGCTATACATAAGGATTTCTACCCATCTAATTAATTGATTTCTGCTGAAGTAATTGACCTTTGGTACTTGGCTTTCCCTTCACATTCAGAATTGACATCTCACTCTGATGATCATCAGCCACAGGGAAAACAAGTTAAGATTTCCATTAAAAGCATGCAGTGTGGGTTAATCTATGCATCTCACATTAGTAACGCTCCATAGTTTCCTGATGGGGAATACATGTCATGTTTGAGCTGAAAATACTGCATGAAAAATACTTGAAGTAGGACAATGAAGTATATCTAAAAACTGAGAAACAAAACCTGGTTAGGAGTCTTAGGGCATTTCTTCATATATGCATACAAATTACACCTAGTAAGCAGCACAGGTCCTTCAGATCAAAGATCGCAAGACAAGCAGGAGCAGCTAATTTCTACTTTTTCTTTCCTAAGTGGCATAAAAATAGTGATGCCCTCAGCTACCTACACTGCTCACTCAAAGTGT
The DNA here is from genome assembly GCF_000747805.2 of Chaetura pelagica. Classification (NCBI taxonomy): domain Eukaryota; kingdom Metazoa; phylum Chordata; class Aves; order Apodiformes; family Apodidae; genus Chaetura; species Chaetura pelagica. The sequence continues at coordinate 141,824 of NW_009952883.1, read as the reverse complement.
TATTTTTCTGAAAACATTGGGCTAGAACTCCTTTTGATTAGGCGAACAGGCCAGAAAATTCCGTACATTGGCTAAGTGTCAAGAACATGTGGTCTTAAAAAGTGCACAGAACAGAAGTAATAAATATTGAGCGAGATGGAATATGCTAAATTATAAAGTCTTTTTGTTATTATTTAGAGTCAAATCTCTCTTCAATAAGTTCATGACAAGAGTTTTCAAAGAAGACATTTTTTACATCTGAAAAGTGCTTGTAGTTGCTTTACTTCAGTGAATTTGAAAAAGTTGCAAAGCATTTACTGAATGTGTTTGAAGCCTATGCTATGGCAGAAACATACTCTAACTAGTTGTAATCTGTACATTATGTTAGCATGTCATGAAAGAGAAAATATTAGGTGTTTTGATAGCAATATGACTACAATCTCAAAGCATTTTTCTCAGTTTAAAACTACTTTGGATGAATGTTCTTCCATAATTGGAATATATTATTACTTTTATTATTTTTGTTACTGCAGTTGTAATTATTCTGTAGCTAAAGATGTTCTATTTTAAAGTATATTTTTTTTGATCTGGTGGATATTATACGTTGGATGCAAAGTGGAAATAATTGGTTGTATATTGAGTGATCTATTTGCTGCATTATGAATATGAAGTGGAAGTAAGATGGAGAACAGATTGTTTCTTCAGTAGGAAGAGAAACAATAACTAACATTACAAAAACATCTTTATATTATTCAAAATAATTCCTCATAAAAATTCATTACATTTGAATTATTTCTAACATTATAATATTCCAAAGATGCTGATTCACTTGCTAATACTGTCTGGAAATACTCTTTTCTATCTTTCAGTCAATGCTTTAAGTCTTCAAAGCATTTTCCCCTTGTTACTTTAAAGGAAAAAAAAAATATATTTTTCTTTTTTTTTGTATCTCTCCTATGTGTTCCATGTTCTAAAATTTGCTGCCTTGTATGGTCAGATTTTCAGGAGTAAAGCTTTTTTAGAACATGAGAGGCTATTTTGGATTGTCACATTAAATTATGTGAAGTGTGCAGAGGAGGATCAAATATATTAACCAATTCTCTAGAAATCTACTATCTTTCACTTTTTTACTTATTATGTTCCATTCGTTGTTTGGCTGGTTTGGTTTTTTTTTTTAATATATATATTTAAAGTTACTCTCATTTCATCAGGAAAACATAATTTATTTACATTTTACTGTGTTTCAGTAGTAATCCTACTTCATAAAGAGATGCCCTGAATGCACACCTTGTCAACAGTTTCCTACTATTCTTCGTTCTCTCTCTGAGACTATTGCCAAGCTTTGTGTCATTAAGCAGTCTGAAAGGAAACTGATGTGCATGCACAGAAAAAGACAGGAGCAACAGTGGTACAATCCAGTCCACAGAATGAAGACATTCTCATAAGCTTAGAAGACTGAACACTTTCTCTGAAACAACGTAATTAAAAGTTCCCATGAAAAAAATGGGTTAGCATTCTTAGTGACATTTGATTAAACATGCTAGCTAGCAAAAATATACAAATGAAGGTCACATTTGCAAGTATTATAAGATAGCCTACATTTTAATTAGATAGTTGAGAAATGTCAATGAGTTAGTAACTGACCAGGAGTCATTTAAAAAAAAATGAATTAAGGAAAGCAGAACATCAGCCCAAGAGTCAGAATCTTTCACTGTCCGTAGATTTCAAACACTGCAAATACAGTTTTCTGAACAGTTTTATGGATGGATTAAATTAATTTCCCTTGTCTTCTCTACTTCAATCATAGAATCATAGAATGGTTAAGGTTGGAAGGGATATTAAAAATCATCAGGTTCCAACCTCCCTGCCATAAGCAGGGACACCTCACACTAGAGCAGGCTGCACAAGCCTCATCTAACGTGGCCTTAAACACCTCCAGGGAGGGGGCATCCACAGTATCCCTGGGCAACATATTCCAGCACTTTACTACCCTTAGAATTACCTTACCCTTACTACTTAGGATTTCTTACTAATTTCTAACCTAAATCTACCTTCTTTCTGATTAAAATTATTACCCCTTGTCCTATCATTACCCTCTCTGGTGAAAAGTCCCTCTCCAGCTTTCCTATAGGCCCTTCAGGTACTGAAGTCACAGAATCACAGAATCTCAGGGGTTGGAAAGGACCTCGAACGATCGAAAGATCATCTAGTCCAACCCCCCTGCCAGAGCAGGGTCACCTAGAGCACATCACACAGGAACACGTCCAGGTGGGTTTTGAGTCCAGCAAAGAAAACTCCACAACATCTCTGGGCAGCCTGTTCCAGTGCTCTGTCTCTCTCTCAGTGAAGAGGTGGAAGGCCACTATAAGGTCTCCCCAAAGCCTTTTCCAGTCTGAACAGTCCCAACTCTCTCAGCCTGTCTTCATAGCAGAGTTGCTCCAGCCCTATGATCATCTTCGTGGCCCTTCTCTGGACCCTCTCCAACAGCTTCATGTCTTTCCTGTGCTGAGGGCACCAGAACTGTACGCAGTATTCCAGGTGCATTCTCACCAGAGCAGAGTAGAGGGGCGGAATCACCTCCCTGACCCTGCTGGCCATGCTTCTTTGGGTGCACCCCAGGGTGCGGTTGGCTCTCTGGGCTCCAGAGCACACTGGCGGCTCATGGACTTTACCAAGGCCAAGGTCCTGCTGGGTCCTGCCAGGTCCTGCACTTGGACCATGGCAACCCCAGGCAACACTACAGGCTTGGGGAAGTGTGGCTGGAAAGCTGTCTGGCAGAAAAGGAGTCAGCTTAAGTCTCCCACAGCACACATAAAATTAAGTTAAATTTAACCTGACATAGGTACTACAAATTATAGCAGTAAACTTTCTTCAAATTATCTTGAAAATAATATTTTTTCTTTTTCTAGAAGAAGAAAAATCTGAAAATAATAAAAGATGCATGAATAATTTAATGAGTTGACACAGATTAATTAAAAAGTTACCAAAAACTAATTCAAACAATATTTTGCTGTTGGAAAGCACATTTAAGAAAATGTGCACGTGGAATAAATCTCTGTAGTCTATCTTAAAACTGTCATACTATTGTTAAAATTACTATTAATCTGGTTGTTTCAGTGCAAAGTATGAAGGCTAATCCAAACCACAGCATTTACTGTCTTTAGTTGCTTAATATACTTGACATTTTGGCCTATATATTTCTTATCTGTGCCTACTAACAGCTGAAAAACCTTTGAATATTTAATTCCAAATACTTAAGTGATTTCTAAGAAAGAGATTAAGAAAAATACAGCTTTGTTGTGAAAATCAAGTGCAAGCTGAACTTTCAGAGCTACCTATAGGTTTTTGAAGGAATTTCTCAAGGATTTTAGGGGTAGACTAGTAAAACTAAAAAATATATTTGAGAGTAACATCTACTCTCCAACATTTTAACTATGTACTTAAATAATGGAAAATAAATTTATTCTCCCAACTCGCAGAAGTCTAATCCTAAACAAATTAAAGGAATAATTTTATTGTAAATATTATTGCAATAAAAATATATTCTAATTAAGCCACTGCAACTAGGCAGTTCAGAAGTCTAAATCTCTGGAGGCAAATGTTTGGATTAGAAATTGGATTTTATTTTCAGGTGAGTGTGATTTCATAGAATCATAGAATCATAGAATCCTAGGGGTTGGAAGGGACCTCGAAAGATCATCTAGTCCAACCCCCCTGCCAGAGCAGGGTCACCTAGAGTACATCACACAGGAACGCATCCAGGTGGGTTTTGAATGTCTCCAGTGAAGGAGACTCCACAACCTCCCTGGGCAGCCTGTTCCAGTGCTCTGTCACTCTCACAGTAAAAAATTTTTTTCGGATATTCACCTTGAACCTCCCATGCTCCAATTTGCACCCATTACCCCTTGTCCTATCACTGGTCGTCACTGAGAAAAGCCTAACTCCATCTCCCTGACACTCACCCCTTACATATTTGTAAACATTGATGAGATCACCCCTCAGTCTCCTTTTCTCCAAGCTAAAGAGACCCAGCTCCCTCAGCCTTTCCTCATAAGGGAGATGTTCCACTCCCTTAATCATCTTAGTAGCTCTGCGCTGGACTCTTTTCAAGCAGTTCTGCTTCAGTTGTTGGTTTAAACACAGTCTACAGGCATACAGTAAACAAAAGAAGGAATATTTGCTTATATATAATTTATTAACAATTTTCAGTTATGTCTTACAAGAGAAGCTCTTCTGAGATACAGCATCCCCATGAGCATGACAAAACAGCTAGTCAGGGTGAAATTTCACATTGATCACTAATGCCAGACAAACAAAACCATGAAAGGTCAGAAACAAGCTGTGTAATGCTGCCATTACTGCAGGACCTTTTCACCATGTAGAACGACTTTTGTATCCTTTTCTTCTCTTTCTTCTACTTTCAAGACATAACACCTGAGATCATGTTGATTCTTCTGTTCTTGCAAGCTCTGGATTTACCACTGCAGCATAAGTGTTCTGCATTCAACTAGGGAATTAGAATTTTGAAATCTTTTTTTCTTTTTAAGTGGGAAAAGAATTGCAGTCTTCTGGACTTGATGAGACATTACAAAACAATTTCATTTCACCAAGCTGCCTGCACATACTATTTCAGGAAAAAGAAGTTGTCAAAACTATTTCAGGGTTGTTGAAGATTATTTCCTGGAGTAGTTTCTCACCTTATGTATGCAAAGAAACTGGAGAATTATAGCCTAAAAATGAGAAATATTACATTCACAAAAACTGCAGTTTGATTCAACCTTTTGCAGAAAAGGAAGCTTCAATTGTTTCAATTTACTTTTGTCTAGCAATAGAATATATTAGCAAAATTCAGGCAGCCTGGAGTCTCACTATTGTACTTTCTCCTTTTTCTAGTCCCACTTAACTGCATAACCCTCTGCATTTTTCTGGCTTCTGCACCTCCTCAAAACTTCACTTCCAAATATGTTCCTCTGCCTGGCAGCTGTTCCGTCCACTCATCCAAATGACATGAAGTCTGATTTCAAAATAATTAGGTCATGAGTATTTGTTAGCCCAGGCTCACTGGGAACTTTATTATGCCTTGTCTTATAAGTTGCCATGACCTTTCAATTAGAATAAAAAGTATTTCATAGTACAATTTCAGAAGGCTTAATGGTTATTTTTCTCTTCCATGGGTGTATAATCTGCAATTTGGTTTGGTGGTAAATCAGTGTAATTTTTGATGTGTTTACTTGTAACTTTATATATATATACTACATTTTGTTCTTCTTGTGTGCCTGGGCAGCTGGGGGGAAGGAAGCTTCTTGGTCTTAACATGTTTCCTGGGTGATCTGGGAGAATCTGATAGAAAGATGTTCCTCTCCTGTGAGAGGAACATCCTGTGAGATGTTCCTCTCGTGTTCCTCCTTTCCTCTTCTCTTCCAAGAGATTTTATGGAAGAAAGTGGAGATGCCAGAGAATGAGAGATACAGTAAGGAGGATAGTTAAATGGCAGTCTCACTAAAGGAGAAGGGGCCTGGCTGCATTTTATGCTCAGTATTTCATTGAACTGAAAAATGTAATATGTAAAACAAAAGGAAGAACTATAAAATAGTATGTTTAGGTAGAAGCCTGAAGAGTTATGTGCTTACTTGACCCAGTTTCCGAGCTGAAAATACAGGGCAATAGGAACATAGAAGCTGTATGGAATAGTTTGTCTGTCTAAGAATCTGATTATTAGTGCTAGTATTTAATTTCTGATTACTAATCTCCATTTCTTTGGAAAAAAAAATCAATATAAAAGTCAAACTCTCCAGATTGCACAGAAAGTCTTTCTTATACACATCAATGAAGACTGTTTCATAGTTTTTCCAATGAAATGACATAAGAATAATTATCTGAATCTTCTCAAAGTAGAATAGTTGATATACTCCAGAACATCATCTAAGGAATTATCTTCTGTTGTCAACAAACAGACTTCATAGGTTAAAAGATCTTCAGACATTACAGTTTTATTACTGATATGTGTATGGCACATAGTACATTTAACAGTCTAATAATATTTCAGGCACACAATGTATGTTTCATTTGATGAAAAACTACTGACATAAAGTTTTCCCAATTTCATGTCCTTTGCCATGGGGCAAATAGCATAGAGCTAAAATACCGTGCTGAAAACAGAAAAGTGCCTGTATCTGCAGAAAATACTCAAGGAACAGTAAGTACATTCATTATAGATGTGATTGCAATCATGTTTCCTTTGGAAATCTTATTAAGGTTTATTATGCTGTGTTGCAAAGTTTGGACCAAAGGCAGGCCTGCAGTTTTTTATTATAAAGGAAAATTCCTTCCAGTGTGTGCACTTCTTCTATGTCTGTGTGCACACTGGAGGAAAACACACCACTTTTTTTTTACTCTTTTTTTTTTTTTTTAATACAGTAGAAATGGATTCTGATCATATATCCCTGTTAGAAGTAGTTTACTTATGTATGAAAATATACACAGGAATAGTTCTGTGAAACCACACATTCTAATCCAGCATTTTATTTTTAGTTCTTCGTCTGTCTCACATAAATTACGGATCACTTGTTCACATTGGAGTAGAAGCAGAAGGATATATGTGTGTTTAGAAGACAGATATTGTGTCTTTTCAAAGAAAGAGTCCTTTTCATGGTGCCTTGCATCCTTGTTACCAGCTACAATCTGGCCACATCCCAACTCCATGAGAGAAAAGCAGAACTGCATCCCAATCTGTCCACATCCACATTTCCTGCAGCATTTCTAGAGAGGGTATCAGCAACCCAGGGGATATCAGAGGATCTGAGCTGTGATGATCTGAGGAGCTCCAATGCCAAACTAATTAGCTCTCCTTGCACCAGGACTACTACGCTCACTGCTGAGGATTTCCATCCTCTGATGTAGACTGTGTAGGAGACTTTTATCCCTTTCCTGTGTCCATATTCCTCATGGAATTTCTTCCTTCTCTGCTCCTGAGTAAAATGTCCATTCTGCATTAAACATTTAATGTGATAAGTTTAAACATGGACATTCCTACTGTATTTATCTGAAATAATGTATACTTGTTAGGCCAAAAATATTTTTGTTCATAAGATTAACTAGCATTTGGTGAGACCAAAATAAGAGAAAAATATAAAAATTTATTCAATAAACCACAATGACCTTGAGATTCTGACCTCTAATAAATCAGAATGGAAATAAGTTATTTTAATGGGAATCGATTTTTAAATGAAATTTTTAACTTTTTTTTTTTTTTTAATAAATACTCCCCTGGAACTGGGAAGATTTTACTTTGCTTTTCCCCTATGGAAAGATTTTACTTTAGATGAACTAAAATACATCATTATTGCAAAATGTTGGATGTATTAAAATACAGTCTAAGGTATTTTTATGAAATCACATTTCTATTCCAAAGATAAAGTTTCAAGAGGTCCTGTAAGATGTATTTTCACACTACAGAGTAATTCAACAAGATGATGTTTTGTTTCTCCCTCTCTTTGTGGATCAGGAAAGATAATATTACATTTATTATACAAAAAACAGCATGATGTATAGTAGAAATTCCATGGTTCATAAGACCAAGATGAAAAATGTTGAGTTCTCCCTATTTGTGCCTTTTCCATATGATTGCCAAAACCTGTATTTAAATCCAAATTTTAAATGAGATATGGCACCATCAAATAATCTGTGTATTTAGATTTTGCATAGTTTAAAATGGTAATTTTAAAATATTGCTTCTGCTAAATTCCAGCTCCTTCTGCATAGTAGAAGAAGTGCATTTTTATCATCTGGTCGGACACAATAAATACTGTGCTGAAACAACATCTTACACCTGGAAGATTCTTAAGTGTTCCATGTCGCAATCTTAATAAAGAAAAATACATATTTATCCTATTTTAAATAATGTTAAACATGAAATTGTGCAAATTATGTTTATGTCCACCATGTTTGTCAGAAAGTTCTTCAGCAATGCCATGAACTAATATTTTAAATATATTGTATTTCAGCTGAGTGTGCTGCTATTCAAAGCTTTTGAACACTCATAGTTTTTCACTGTTCATATTATGACAATGTTAAGAACGTCCAATTTATAAATACTTGTCAGCAGCAGAGATGACAGAACAATGATCTTTTTTTTTCCTGCCAGCTACTTCCACTGTCCCCCCCAAAACTGGTTCCTTCATAGGCACTCGATATGCAGTTTGAGTCCCTTTGCTCATCTGTATAGATGTATTTTTTAAACGTTCTTCTCATGTTAAGGCTGTTGCATACTAAGGACTATTCATTTCAATATTTCTGTTTGCTTTGTTCCTGAATCTTCTGAGTGATCTTTTTAATCTATTATAATAATATAATTTATTTATTTCTCTTCTATTTGGCCTTACACAGGGACCAAAACCTTGGGCATTGCTCTTTATTTGTAGGCACTGAAATTTTAAGTACAGGCAGAAAAGGAAAAAAAGGAAGTTACAAAGGCAGAAAAGGAGGTGACTTTGGCATTTGTATGCTTTTGGGAAAGATATTTGTGCAAGTATGAGCTCTTGGGCTTTTTAGCTAGCCCACTTGGTTTGCAGAGTAGTATTGAAATGAGGAACATTTAGCTTCGGCAAGTGTTTTTTGAACTGCATACAAAAAGTAATATAAGGCTATGAAGGAAAGATAGTGGCTTGGCAGACACTCTTCTACTACTGAGTTAAGATCATAGAAATAGAATTTAAAGTATTGAAAACTTATATTACTGTAGATAAGAAATTAAATAACCACCTTATTTTTGTATTGTGTTGAAACTGCAGGGAAGTTTTCTGCCTTAGACCCCCATGGTGCTACCCAGTTCTGTCCAGAAGCTGAGTCCTCTGGAGTCCAGGGTGTCTCTGGCACTCCTTCTATAGATAAAACGTTTCTACTGCATAGCTAGGTATTATTTTGAAAAATGATAGATTTTATCTTTATTCAGTATTCACTTCTTGTTTTGTTTTGGGTTTTTTTGTGTTTTTTTTTCCAGATTATTCAGAAGCTGTTCCTGGTATCCCCACTTCATATGCTGCTATCCTAAGAATTAAATCTGGTAGTTCACCTTTAGCCTCATTTAATTCAAAGAACAGACCTCGTTTAAGCAGTCCTTCATTAGGAAGTCTGTCTTCACCAGGCTGGAGAGGAGCTGCACAACAATATCACTCCCCAACAAATCTTTACCACTTTTCAGAAGCCTTCAAACATGATGGTAGGTCTAGTTGTGCTCTCTGAATCTTTGAAATATTTTTCAAAAGCAGGAGAATTTTTCAGCTTACTTCAGTATTTCTCATATATGATTTTAAATTTTTAAAAATATCACCTGTTAAAACATTATTTCTTAAAAATTTCTATGCAGAATATTACCCAGTTCACAACTGAAAGTGTTGAATCAATGAATCTCAAGTTGCGCAAGATCTAAATCTATTTTTTGTTGAATGACAATTCCTGATTCCACACCATGTGCTAGATTCAGAATTTACCAGTCTGAATTAAAGACACAAACCTCTAAGTTTATTTCATTGCTAAAAAAATATTGCACAGTATTGATTAATGTGGCATGCAGTTCAGATAGTATAAACTAAATTTTAAACAGACACATTTGTTCCAGGCTGCAGAACAGAAAACATTTCTAGGAACAGGAAAAACTTGCCCTGTCTTGCCTAATAAGCAAATAAACTTATCTGCTTCAGACAATATAAATCTGAAAATATGAAAAATAATATAATCTCCTTTGCTGTGTAAACTCAGTCATGCATGCACTGTATGCTGCTCCAGCATGCAACATACTAGAATCAATGTACATACTTTGGGGCTTATGTATCTGCCTGAACTTACTTGCCTAAAGGAAACTCCTCAAAGCCCCTTAACTTTTCTGTTAAATCAAACATAGTTTTAAGATTAAATGTATCTTATAAATGCATGTGTGTGTAAATACACATACATATATATGTGTGTGTCTCCTCCTATATATGCAAAATAATTATTGTAAATTGCACCCACCTTCGTTAATGTTAAAATGTTTTACACACAGATTTAATAATTTGAGCATATTTTTCTGTGATGAATTAGGCTTTTTCTTTTTCATTATAGTAAAGGGAATTTATATTTTGGCAGATTATAGGGATATTAAAACAGATAGTAATTATTTCTTAGATGTTAAGTGAAAGGTTATTTTATAGAACCTACTTAAAAAATCAATATTATCACTGAAGTTAATAGCTTTTTTCATTGTTTAAGCTGGAAAAAAGAGGGTTTCTACCTTTTCGTTTAATAAAGAAATATGTTTTCTTTGAAAGCAGAGAGATTATCTGTAAACTCAGAATACTTTCAGAATATACTGAACATATTAAACTGTTTGTTTTCATGGTAACAAAAGTTAATCAGAACATCCTATAGAGTCATTACCTGAAGTGCATGCAACAAGCACAAACTGAAAAGAAAACAAGAAAGAAATAATTTTAAAAATAAGTTTGTTAATGAGTAGCACTAAATCCTGATTCCCCTTTACCAAAAGGTGGCTTTCACTTAGTAGGACTAATATGAAATTAAACAACATTATGTCATTTTAAAAAATGCTATTGATATGCACATTTCAGCTACATATAAAGCCATATTAGCAACTCCTATGACTTTCTGAATGTATCCTGATCATAATGCCCAGGACAGGCAGATCACTGGGGTATGGTTTGGTCCATGGTATGTCAAATGAGTATTTTTCTGGGTAGGATCTGTATTCACCTAGTGTGTATTTTAAGATGAAAGATCTGTTACTGACCCCTCCTTTTAGGCTGCTTTAGAAGTTCTATCATTTTACAGTAACTTGTAGCTTTTCTTTAGAGAATTATTCCATCTCCACATGAACTAAACAGATCTTTGAAAAATGGGGGGGAAAAAAAAAAAAAGAGAGAAATAAACCGTTGTTTTCCCAGTCCTGTAAAAACTTGTGAGTTTTTAAAAAAAATTGCTAAATTACTCATCACCTTTTTTCCAACTGCCATTGGACAAATTTTGTCAGTGTTTCTGAATAACACTGAATAGCAGAATAACACAGAATAACAGCTGAAAAGAAATGGTTTGTCTTAAGATCTGTCTAGTCCACCTTCAGAGCAACTAGCAAAGCCTCCACCAGCATCATCTGCAGTAAAAAAAAGTGCTCCTAATGGGACATGAGCAGATGAAATGGACAAGATCTGAAGAAATACCCGCTTTCCCAGTATTAATAAACTGACTGGGCACATCTATTTCAGAGGCCACTTCAGAGACCTCCTGTAGCTCCTTTGTCATACATGTCAGCTTTATTGCCAGGAAGAGGCAGGGCAGAGGAGAAAAAAGCCTGGGAAAAGGCAGTGGGGTGGGGAAAAGGCAGTGCTTTAATTTTTGTCTTTGTTTCTCGCTGTCAAAATCTATTTTAACTGTAAATAAGTTTTCCCAAGCTGGGTCTGTTTTGCCCATGACAGTAACTTGTAAGAGATCTCCCTGTCTTTATCTCAGCCCAGAAACCTTTTCACTGTATTTTCCCCCCTGAGGGGATGAGTGAGTGGCTGGTGGGTGCCTGAAGGCTGGCCAAGATCAACCTGCCCCAGTATACAATGTACTGCATTAGTACAGGTCAGAGTGTAGATGTAGGTGGCTGTGGTGATCATTTTAGCTTATGAACACTTCTCCTGTATGGTTCTCAAATATCTAGTCTTTCTAATCCTGTAAAAATTTGAACACATACATAAACCTGTTTGATTCCATAGAGTATTTGTAAGGTTGCTCAAGTGGATTTTATAATCAGGCCCATTTTTTTTTTTCTTTTTTCTCAGCAATCATTCATGCCTGCTGTCATCTAAAAAATCTAACCCTCACCATGGTTACTCATGAGATTAGCATTATGTCTCAAAGAACATTCTGTTACAACTGTTCATGATCAAACTGTGGTAAGACCCAGAGATTAATTTTTCAAGGAAGAGTCTCATCAGAAGTAGCAGACTGATGTAGCTGATTAGACCTGGGACTAGTAACCAAAGCTTATTAATCCTTATTAATAAGATTTCTTTAGCATAATTGAACAGTCCTCCAGCCTAGTTTGTAAAAGGACAGATGTACAATCTCTGTAAATATTAATCAACGTGCAGTTATGCTCTATACTGTATAAATTGTATCTTTTTTTGTTTTTGATGATGACTAAATATTTTAATAAGTGATGCAATACTCTTCAAAGAGAAATTAAGAAATTCCCAGTAGTAATCAGGTGAAATCCATGTGATCACCTACTTCAGACAGGAAATACTCAATCAGAATGACATCAAGCTCATTTGCTGCTGTTATTAATATAGATACAGTTTGGAATTTCTGAATCAAGTAATGCATGTACCAAGATTGACAGTGACACCAAAATTGTTGAAAAGTTTGTTCTTCAACTGTTGCACTTCATTGCCACATACCTATAATCTCCAGGCCCCTAAAAGCAGTGGTGGATGAGAATCACCAATTCCTGAGAAGGCTGATTAAATCCCATAGTGATCAGTAGATATATATTTTCTCCAAGTACTTCAAGTTTCAGTCTAAGCGTGATTCTCTCAGGGGCCACGCCTGCCTCAGAAACATCACAGACAGCATAAAAGGTTAAAAAGACCTGGTGTTATTCAAGAATCAAAATTAAACAATTTGACCAATTGAAAATGGTGAAGTAGTATTATCATAATAGAATTTACAGGAGAAATTTGAAGTAATTTATCTCAATACTGAATATTAACAATTCATTTACCACTGAGGTGAAGGTTTTGAGTAATAAATTAAGGTTGTGCTTCCTTAAGTGTCTTTAATTTGAAAGTGTTGAAAACTTCTAATAACTAATCATTATTTAAAATAACAGCTGATAAGTTGATAAGATGAAAAAAGGCAGCCAAAATTGTATTAAACTTTTTCCTGAAAGTTCATTTTATCCTGCAAAGTTAGCAATACCTGTATTATGGGAGGTGCCATGCACATATACGTTTGGGGTTTTTTATTTTTTTCTAGAAAAATGGATTAACTGCACAAATTTAAGGTGGCTATTCACATCACTCTGTTTAAGAGATTTCAGGCTGTGGGGTCAAAATTCAGTCCAATTCTCTCCTCAGTCCTGACTCCGTAACTGATTAGTTTTGCAAATCTGCAGCCTCACACTATGACTCTGTATGAGCCTCACAACATGACTTCACTTCCATTATGCTCTGCATCCCTCAGTCGTGCCTCACCATGAAATAGCAATGCTAGCAGAGTGTGTGTTGGCTTCTGGAAAATATTCTTAAGTTCCACAGTTTCAATGTAGCTTTAAACTTACCAGTTAGAAGGGAACACAGGAGACCCCAACTGGTGTTCTGGGCCAATTTTTGAGGAGTCCAGGACTTACCATTACCTGTAATGGGAGGTGAAGTACTAGCTAGATAAGCTACATGCCCATCATTGATACAACTACTGAAGCTTCATTTTATTTCAGCTTTTATAACATTGTGTGTTTAATTAGAAAAAAATGTTTTAAAATATTTTTTAAAAATAGTTGAAGGAAATATTTGTATCTGCAGTGTTTCCTTCAGTGCTTTTGAAATAAAGAGAGGAGGCATAGTACATAAGATTTTCAGTTTCATTTTTATCACTGGAATTTAAATTAAGATGATGTCATTAGGTGATTGTTATGTTTTCTTGCAAATCATCTGTCACACACTATTGCATTTTTTTTTTAATCATTCATTTATTGACCCAAATAATTAATAACCATATAGTCTTGTCTGTTCAGCAAGTGCTTTGGTCTCTTCTGAACATGTCCTTTTCTTCAATTATTCTGTTGCAGGCCAGATGACCTAGCTAAAAAATAATTCAGTCAATTTACCTGCAAACTGATTAGCAACTCATTCATTATTATGTTGCTTCTGAGTCTCCAAATAATCTCTACCAGTACTCCACATTCCATTTGAAATGCAGATAAGCAGCTAACAACATCTTTTCATCTTTTAGGAAACTGACTCAACTGCATTGAACTTTTTTGGTTACTTTTGTCTTCACTTAACTACATATTTTAATATTTTAGGAACATTACTTTCATGTACTGAACTTTATGTGTTACCTTTATCTTCACTTCAGGCAGAAGTAAAACCTGTTCTTCTCCTTCCACACAGCAGAAGTATTAGGTCACTTCCATTAAAAATGTGACCCTCTGCCTAAAGAGTTATGGTTATTTTTCCAAAAGAATAGTGCAACACAGTATTTCTGTGAGAGAACTGATTGTTTATGGCCCACATTCATTAGTATTTTCTCTTGTGCAATGTAAGAAGCAGGCAGCCAAATTATAAGAAAGGATCAATGCAATGTTTTTTACACCTGATTTTGTTTCTTGAAGTAAGTTTTGCCAGCTAATTGCATTGCCTTTGTGGCAGCTGTAATGCTCAAAACTTAGTACTGGAGTTATTTTAACTTCAGTAATATAAGCACATGTCATAAATCACTTACCATGGTTGTATTTTATTTTAAATAATGCAGGTAACTGCCCCATAAACTTTATTGCTGCCAATACACCCAACTGGAGTAATGTACCTTCTGTGTGCAGAGCACAATCCACACAGTCTTAATAAAGGGTCTAATAAGATTGAAAATTATGCAAAATACAAACTACTAATTGAAGACACTCTTATTTGCTCTCTTTACAAATTGTCAGGCTAATTATTTTAATCTATTGCAGTAGAAGCATACAAAGTAGAAAATAAAGATATTTTCAAAGTCTGCATTTGAATAGCAGAGCAAAAAGACAAAAAAAAAAAAATCTGTGTAATAAGTGTATAGTCACTAAAAAGGAAGGCTGAATAGCATAACAGGTTTTCATGTGGTCTTTTCACTTTATGGTAACACAACTGAGAAACCCAAAATGTCATAGGATTTAAGGACATGGAAGTTTTCATCTCAGGAGTAGCATACTATGACGTACTATTCTTCTCATTTTTTTTCAGACTCTAAGACTTTCTTCTCTTTACCAAGACTCATAGTCCTGTGTACCTTTTCCTGTCCATCCAAACTTTCTAAAACTATTAGCAGTATGAAAAATGTCACAGTTCCCAAAACTGTGAGCCCATAACATGTTGTTGAAATTGTGTGGACTTTGAAGAAGAATGCAGTACATAATTTTTATAAGTCAATGTCCAAAACCCAAAGCCTTCAGGTTCACCTTTCTTATTTCAGGATGATATTGGTGGAACAAATATGTCAGGAGGTTATAAACTGCTCAGTATCAACTGGAGGACTTTTATGACGTGAACATATGAAACCATACACAGAGAAAACCCTTCTCCCCTGTGTTTCATTGCAAGTAGTAGGACAATGTAACTATCTCCTCTCACCCAAATCATTAACCTAGAGCTCTAAATTTGAAGAGTGTTATGGAATAAATCATTCAAGAGTTTCGAGCAAGTCCAAGTTGATTTAAATTCCATAGTCTTCTAGAGCACAGTGAGCATTTTAGTTATTCAAGCCTATGTGATCTTGAATGCTTATAATTGCAACCTTTTACTTTTTGAAGGTAGCACTCCTCTCTTCATAGATGTGTTCAATGGGTTTATCCAGCTTTTCTGATTCAGAAATATAAATTCATATGAAGATATAGATACATGCCAAAATTAAACAAGACTGTGGAGGAAAATTAAATGTCAGGTTTTGTTATATGTTGTTTAACAGTAGCCACCAGTTGCTGCCTTTAATTTTGAAAGTGATTCTTCTTAGGAACTCCTTTACATTAAGGGGAAAACTTTGTCTTAGGTCTTTGTGAGATAAGCTGCTGCAAGCAGTAGGAAATTTTTTCTTTACCTTGCACTGTATAAACAGACTTTGCTGCTGTTGCTTTCTTAATTCTCTTGAGCTGATCATTAGGCTGCAGACCAAAATATGTCTGATGAGATAGTCATTCTAATGCATAATAAAAAATGAAATCATACTACATATTTTACTGCTAACTTAGCAATATTTCTTCCTTTAAAAAAAACACCACTATTGAATTTTGATATAGCATCTGAAGTAATGAACATCTGGAAAACAAACATAATTTTGCATACTTTTATCTCACTTTTTAAAAGCTACAATACATTTACATTAATCAGACTTCCTAAACTACAGCACTACTATTTCCACAGAAAGTGTTGACTACGGGCCAGTGTTTGTACAAGAGCCAGATGACGTAATCTTTCCAACTGATTCTGAGGAGAAGAAAGTATCTCTGAATTGTCAGGCTCGTGGAAATCCTACTCCCACATACAGGTACCTATTTCAGATTTTTTTTAATTCTATTTTCAGAATATTAGCTATTGCAATCCCACTGTGAGAGTCAGTGTTCTTTGGAGAACAACATAACAGAAACAGCTCTGTGACACAACTGGCTTTCCTGATTAAATGTGGTGGTTTTTTTGATTCTGAATAAGCAAGAAGGACAAGTGGTAATGAATAAAGGAAAACCAATATGTGAAGTTTCAGGTTATGTTCTCTGTGCATTGTATCTCTCCATGTTGAGGCACCCCCCTCTGCCCATTTTTTTGACGTGTCTGTAACAGCTAACAACATCAGAATTTTTTAATGTTTTTTTTTAAGCATCAATAAGGCTATGAAGTAAAGATACTAGAATTTCATAAACTCCTCACTGTGTGGGATGAAAGCTATGTTGCATTCTTCCTTATTGGCATTCCTTATATAATCTCAACTACATATTTTTTGGTTTGTTGATATAAAAAATATACATTTGTTCTACATACTCTAAAAGTGCTAGCAGTCCATTAAACATCGCATGTGACCATGGAAACAAGGCACAAATTCCCACTAAAAGAGGGAAGCCCTGTGATCAGCCCTCTCAGACAACCTCATCAGTCTTGTAAAGATTTTATTTTTGGAGAACCTATGCAATTTCCTTTCTTTCATGGTCCAACCATTTTCTGCATTTTCCCAGTGAAACGTAGTCAACAAATACAGATTTCAGCATATCAAAAAAAGTGGCTACTAAGAAGACAGAGGTTCTCTTTTCACAAGGAACCACATGGAGAAGGCAAGGGGCCAAAGATGGAAGAGATTTTTCATACAGGAGAAGTTTCATCTCAATAATAAGAAAGAAATATTTTCTGTGAGAACAATCATTCACTGAAATAACCTCTTCAGTCATGTAGCAGAGTCCACATCACTGGAGGTTTTCAAGATGCAATTGAACAAGGGGGTAGATAATTTCATCTAGGCTCCCCTTCCCATGGAAGCCTGGACTGCAAGGTCCCTTCCAACCTGGGCTTTCTTATGATTTTGTTATACCCATTCCTTCAGCTCTCCAGAGATTAACTGGTGTCAGCAGCCTCATCAACAAACTGCCCTGACTGCTGTTCATGTAAGCAAAGCTCTGACCCTAAAGGGCTCGTTCTTATAGCACAGTTTAACTTCTGTTGCTGCCACTTGCCTGCACAGCATATGCAATATGCACTACCATTCAGAGGAAGGGAAAAGAGATATAAACTACATTGTGAGGTATATGCTGTTCTCTAGGGCAGGAGCAGAGGGAATTTAGCTTCGAAAAAGCCTATCCATAGGCAAAGGTCTGTTGCATGTCACTGCCCGATGTTTGGCATATGAAGTACTGAGGAGAATCAGCATTTCCGTGTCACTTAAACACCCTGTTCTGTTATCTGCAACCACTGGACAATAGACATCTTTATTTGCATGGGCTGTCAGGCCCATGGTGCTAAAAATTAGTTTAACAAAACACAGTACAACTTTTTTTTTCTTTTTTTTTAAAGCTACATTAAAAAAACATTTAAAGAGCTCTAAAATACCGAAACTAACTTATATAACTTATGATGGTGTTCAGAACTTGTTAACAAATTCTTTTCTTTTTTTTCTTTTTTTTCTTTTTTTTTTTTTCTTCTAGGATGTCACTTCATTTAATAGCATGGAGAATGGTCACATCATTTCAGATTTTCACCTCCCTTGCAAAGAGCTTTTTTCCTCTTGCTTAAG
This sequence comes from Chaetura pelagica, assembly GCF_000747805.2. Taxonomy (NCBI): domain Eukaryota; kingdom Metazoa; phylum Chordata; class Aves; order Apodiformes; family Apodidae; genus Chaetura; species Chaetura pelagica. The sequence continues at coordinate 123,845 of NW_009952883.1, read as the reverse complement.
GGGAAACTGCAAATTTAAATTTTCTGAGGTCCAGTCTTATTCTATCTAGATGCATTGATTCAGGGAATAACTCCCGACGATAAACTGATTCAATTTCATCAGCATTTATGGAAATTATACTTTAGAATCACAAGTCAGGACCTGTACAATACAGAATAAGATGCCTTCAGTGAGAAACACAAACATTCACAAGCATCCAGTGGGATCTCACAGATCATCAGTGTTACTGAGTTAAAGGCAGGTGCAGGTGCAGAAATCCCTGAGATGACACTTCACTACTTTGCTTTCATTGGTTTTCAAACACTGTGTTTTCTATTTTACTTAGGACACATATAAGCTGGTTATAATTCTCTTGTCAGTATCATTTCCTGATCATATTTCTCCTTGAAAAAAAATCGGCCTAAGACAAATCAGAATATTTTTAAATATTATCTATCATTTGTCTTCAAGAAAAAATGTTACCTTTTAAGTATTATATTTGTGTTTCTATCCTCCCAGATCACTCAGAACAAAACATGTTCCACAATTCAGTGTTGTTTTTCCTCTAAAGTGCTTGGATTACATGAAGGGATTACAATCATTCAGCATGGACCACAGAATATATAGGCAGACAGCAATAAAGATCCAAAGTTTTTGGGTAGCACTATGAAAACACAGTTTTATATTTAATTTAACTGAAAATGAAACTAAGTGAAGAAAGCGAATTAAAGCAACTTCATATTGTGTCAGTTCCCATTTGGAAATGCTCAAACATGCAATTTTCAATTTTCCGTTACCTAAATCTCCCATAATTTCTGTATCATGCTTTTTTATTTCGTATAGATATATGAATATATAAGTAAAAGTTAGTTTTTGTTATTATTTAATTAAAAATCCTAAATAATTAATAAATTGTTCAGGGTGAAAAATTCCTACTCTTTTTAGCTCTGCTATGTATGAATCTCTTTAAAAACGTAGTACATCCTACAGACATTTCCCTAACACCCTTTGCAAATTAAAGATATTTTCAACAGTGTTTCTTCCATTAATTGAAGTAGGAGTCCTCTGTGATCACAAGTCCAAACACGAAAAAAGGCAAATAACAGTGTATATTTCATCCTAATTCTGGCATTTCTGATCTTTGGGTTAAGATAAATTCAGAGCTACTGCAGCTGAGTTCTGCTGTCAGTACCTCATTCACCATGAATGTTAACAAGATAACTGGTAATCACTTTGCTTTGCTGAAGTTGCCTCTGCAGTCTAGATATTGCCAAGTTCTTCCAGTCTTTGCTGAACTCTGGCAAAGCTTAGAAGTGCCTGACATTTTCCTGAAGAAACTTTGAAATTGCAGAGTGCCTGCAAACTAGCAATGCACACCTGTTTACACTGCTTGTCTCTTCTTTGCATTCTTTAAACAACTTCATGTTCTATACAGTTTGACACAAAACCAAATATAAAAAGTCTTCTTATGTGGATTATTATTCTTTAATTGAGATATTGCACAGCCACCCGCCCCTCTTTCCTCTTCCCCCAGAGGTTACTCCAGAATGCTGGAGCCTGTTAAATCTATCTGAAGGCCCTCTCTATTCTACTTGAAGGAAGTCTACAAGAAAGCTGGGGAGAGACTTTGTACAAGGCCATGTAGTAACAGGACAAGGAACAATGGCTTTAAACTGGAATAAGGTAATTTAAGTTAGACATTAGGAAGAAATTCTTGACTGTGAGGGTGGTGAGACACTGAAACAGGTTGCCCAGGGAAGTTGTGGGTGCTTCCTTCTTGAAAACGTTCAAGGTCTGGTTGAATGGGGCTTCGAGCAACCTCATTTACTTGGAGGTCTTCCTTGCCATGCACAGGGGTTGAAACTAGATGATCTTTCAGGTCCCAAACCATTCTATGATTCTATTATGAGCCTACAAAATCTTTTCTCTTGCAGCCAATGGACTATTGCAGGATTTGTTTTTTCAGTCTTTGGAGAAGAATGAGAGGGATGAGGCCTTTTGGCAGATAATATCTAGAGGGGAAAAAACCCCACAAACAAAACACCCCCAAAACTCATTCAAGCAGCAGAAAAATTACAAGACTCTTAGGTTGCTTCTGAAACCTCAAAAGTGAAGTGTTCATTCAGGAGTTATTCAATGCTTTGGCTCAGGTGTGATACTTTGTAATGTATTCTACAGACTGGGTTTTTCCACCTTCACTCCCATCCCTGTCTTTCCTGTTCAGGCTCTTCTTTTCACTCCCAAACACCTCCCAGACTTACCATTCCTTCTGCTGACTCCTCTTCCTCCTCTAAAGGTCTGAGCATCCACTTTCCTGGTAGCTGCCAGGCATTACCTTTGACCAGCCACCAGCTAATTCCAACCTCTCCTGTCCCAGAATTCTCTGAGGATCATTTATCCTGTCCCAGCTGGTACTATTTTGCCTTTGTCCATTGCCAAGAACCCTTGCTTTAAAACAGCCTAAGTACATAAATCTACCTCCTTGATCTTCACAGGTCTTGCTTTCTATACTTAAATCATGTTTCTCTATTTCTTGGGCCCAGAAGAATAAATGCTGAAAGAATAGCAAAAAAGGGTTCCTTGCTCTCATGTAGAGCACACTCAGCTCTGCTAACTCTAAGCTCATGTGGTCCTAAGGCTTTAATGATAGAATATTAATTGAAACTTTTGTTATTGTAAGCATGGTAAAAGTCTTATTTTTTACATAAAGGATGCATTTGCCACACAGCGTTCAAGTCTGAAGCCTTTCTGGATGATATGGTTCTTCAGGGAAAAAAAGTTGTTATTTGGTTCAACACAGGCAAAACAAAGAACATGTTTTCTTTTCAGAGGTTGAATTAATTATTTTCCTTGTGCATTTTTGTGATTGTTGTTGTTTTATCTTTTTCAGAAAAACTTAGCTTTTGTCAAGCATGTGTTGTGGAATGTCTCCATCAAAGACTTTGCCAAAGCAATGGGCTACTGCACAGAGCATCTTCGAGTAGTTGTCATCCTTACAACAACTGGGGCTGCCAGATTCTGTATACTAAGCTTGATGCCTTCCTTCTGCCATTGAAATGCTCAAGTAGTTTATTTCTTTTTTACTCAGATGGCTTCGAAATGGAACTGAAATCGACATTGAAAGTGATTATCGCTTCAGTTTAATAGAAGGAAGCTTGATCATCAACAACCCCAGTGAAATGAAGGATTCTGGACAATATCAGTGCTTAACCACCAACACATTTGGCAGTATTTTAAGCAGAGAGGCTGTTCTTCAGTTTGCATGTGAGTAGTAATTTTTTTAACATAGATTAACCAGCAACCCCAAATCCTTCTCCTCAGGGCTGTTCCCAATCCATTTTCTGTCCAGCCTGTATTTGTGCTTGGGATTGCCCTGACCCAGATGCAAGATCTTGCATATGAACTTATTGAACTTCATGAAGTTGTCATGGGCCGACCTCTCAAGCCTGGCATTGCTCCAGTGTGTTGACCACTCCACAAAGCTTGGTGTCATCAGCAAACTTGCTGATAGTGAAGCAATTCACAATATAAATTGATGTCACCATACTGTAAACTCATAGCAACCTGTCAAAAGCTTATATCACATAATTTTTTGTAGCAAATCAGATCCAAAGTAAATCTACTAAAATATTTTAATTCTTATTTCAGTTTAAACATATTTAAGACATTGTCTAGAATTTGACCAGATAGTTCAGGTAAATTTTTTTTGAAGCAAAGAATAGAATACTTTCATCCTGTTATCTCAGGTGATAAAAAGTTTACACTGATTCCCAAAGTGCAAATAGTCTCTACTTGTTTTAGGAAACTGAAATGTGCTTTTTAGACACTTAGATGGAAGATTTTATAGCATTAAGGATGGTTTTATTATTTAAAACATAGTATTTTTGAGACTTCTTACTTCGTATCTAAGAAAACTTCTGTAGTGTAATCACAACTTTTCTGAAATAACTTGTGAGCATTGAGCTCTAAAGATTATTACAGATAGATAGAGATGGACTAGACAAACATTAGCTTACAGTACTCTGAAATAAACATAAGAATTTTTAAAACATCATGCTTGTACAATAGCATTTCAGTATTGATGGAGAAAGACATTTTATGGTATTGATTGTTAACAACAGGGTGGTATGTCTACAGTTATTTTCAGTAAGAGAGAAAATAAAGCATTGAAAAAGGTTTTTGAAAGGAAAGATCCTAACCTTGAAGTAATTGAAGTAATTGATGTCCTGCAATTTCACTGGGTTCTAATGGCTTGAAGGGCAATTTATAATCCCAAGGATAAACCAAGGCATTTCTGATTATTAGATATTGAGGTACATACAATGGCATTCAGTTTCCCTTTTTTCACTGAAAGCCGTGGATCCCAGAAGCTTAGAAATGTACCACTTTCATGGAAAAAAAATAAAAATTAAGTTCATGGACTTGCTTGATTGTATGGTTTGTACTGCTGTGAAAAGTGGTTACATTTGCAGCTTGAAGACCTGTTCTTCTAATTAAGGAGAGAAATGACTTACAGCTCTAAAGAAAAAAGAGGGACCATTAAACAAGGCCTCTCACACTGTGTTAAAAAAGAAACATGTGCTGTAATGTGCCTATGCAAAATATCACAGAACTTGAAAAAAGAGAACATGTTTATTACATCGGCTTAGTTTTCTCACCACTGCATAGTCACACAGTTGTTGTGGTTATTTTCATGTAGTTCAACATTAGTGATTGCAATTATAAATGTTTATGTACTATATAATTTGAAAATGTGTGCATAATTAATATAGGACTTTGAAATAGTTATATGGTGTCTTTGGATTTGAAAGAGAGAGATATAAAATTAACATTATTTTAGACATTTTAAGAGATAAAACATTTGAAAAAGCCTCCTGTATCACTGGTTATCTTTATGGAGCAAAGCCAAAAGACCACTTATGTGCAGTTAAAGGTCTTCTAAAAATTTTTAACTGTTATAGCAAATATTTTTTAAGATTTAAACACAGGAAAAAAATCTTTTTTTTCTCTCCTTTAAATGTATTTTTTTTTCTCATGCCCAAGGTCATGCTATTTTATACTATTTTAAGAAATATTTTTTAAAAAATATTTAAAAATGCCCTATGCTGTAAATAAAAACATTGTTTCCCAGGATTTTTTTTGCCTTCGATAGGATTTTATGCAGAAAACTGAGGGAAAATAGATTAAACACTGACATAATGTCAAGTAAGTCAGAATCCTTGATTGCAAAAATCATGTGGCTAAAGTTACATTTCAGAAGTTTTAGCAGGTTGTTAAAAAGATAAAAGCTATCAGTTTGCTACTGCTTCAAATGTCATGTATGCTTCACAATCACAAAGAACAGTTCATCTACAAAGTTTATTGTTTTCTTAACATGATTCTAATCAGTTAATTAAAATGTAAGGGCATTATAGGAGTAATTACTAAATGCCTTCAGCCCATCCTACCTTTAATGAATTTTGTACTTTCGGGTGTGGTTGGCTCTACGGAAAAGTTATTGATATCTCAGACTTACCTTTAAAGACTATGCAGTGAAAGGAAATGGAAAAGGGAAAGCTAGTTATTCTGGCTTCAGTTTTTACTGCATGAAGAGACAATGTGTATATATGAAGGCAAGAGCATCTGAAAAAAAAAAAAAAATGGGAAAAAAAAAAAGCAGTCATGGCAAACAGTTCTGCAAGCAGAAACACAGCTTTGTTGAAAAACACTATATTTTAAGGTGAGCAACGTGAAAAACCTAATTACAAAGTGTAAAAGTGTTATGAAGTAAGTTGCACACTAAGCACACAAGTTAGATGGTTTTAGTTTGTTCTCTTGCCTCCTCTCATTTCTGTTGTTAGAACACCTATAGAGAGGGCTTAAAAATTAAACTTTAATATTATTTTCTCAGTTATGGCTACTTTTGGCATTTGTACATGAGCTAAAATACAAGTGTCTTGAATCTAAAGAGAAACAGAAAAAAAATGGAGACTCCAAATTGACTAAATCTTCCTGCCTTATTGCACAACAACTGCATATGTTTGTGCTGGTTCCTTAGCCTCTCTTTGGAACAGTGTGCAACATCTTTGGATGTATTTGGATGTAAATACAACAGTGGATGTATTTTGAGCTTACTTGTGACTCATGTACAATCTACGTATTCCATTACGTTATAAAACTAAACCTCTTTTATCTATCTGTGGATTATTCACTCTTTCACAAGGTTACTGTCTGTGATATTTTCAGCCTTGGCTAAAAAAAAAGGTAGAGAAGTTGTGGGGTGAATTACTTCTTACATGTTACTTCTGGAACTCCTCACTGCAATTCTACTAATCAGATTGTCATTTGTTTCTTTGTATCATTTTCCTCTCAATCTATCTATCTATTTATTTATTTATTTATTAGATGTATTTTCTCATTTAATCTACAGAGAAGAGCAGTGATTAGGTACAATGCAAATGTCTTTTTGCAGCTGATGAGATACCATGGCTCTGCAGCCAAGTACAGAGTAAGAAGCCAGCCATGATGCAGACATCTAATAGTTTTCTGGGGAGACAACCTGTGGACTGCCCACTCCATCAAGGCACAATTCTGACAAACCATTTTAGAGTTCACCTCCTAAGAAATTATCCATGTTTTCTTTCTTGCCATCATCCTCCCTGGACATCTTGTTGCCTTTACTACATAATTTCCTAATATTAATTTGTAAAGAGTTTATGTAATTCCAGTCCTCTAGAAATAAAAAAACCCTTGATTTATCATATTAATTCCAGAATACGTGACATATAATCATATTACAATGTCTACTTTTCTTCTAAACCTTAGAAAGCTAAACTGTGTTATATGCTGTAAAAGAACAATTAGAACAGGCTGAAGCAGGAAAAGAACTCAGAATGCAACTAGATTTTAATTTTTAAAAATGCCCCTGACCATTCTGTAATACAGGCTAAGTTGGGCATTGCTTTGCTCTGAAACCAACACGGCAATGTGAAATATGTTACTACGTTGGTTAAGAACAGCTACAGCTACAACGAAGATTTGCACTATAAAAATTTTGGATTTTTTTTCTGCATACTTTCAAGCTGGTTTTAATAAATATGCTTACAATACATCTGCAAACCAGATACATACAAAAGGGAAAGTTAAAATTGTAAATATGGATGGTTGCATTTTATTTATAAATAGTTAATTAATTGGGGAATGTAGTTCAGTGAACCTGAGATTAATATGAACTTGTGTCCCACTTCACAAAGGGTTTTAGCTAAATGAAGATTGAGGAAATTGTGTTATCTTACTGAAGGAAAGGATCTAACATCCAGTTTAGATGTGGATACTCTGCTTCCTACCTCTTTGATAATTTTTGTATGCAAGGTGGGATAATTTCTGATACCTTGCTTACAAAATGAGATTTCAAGACTAAGGTCTTTAGTGATTAAGACCAAATAGCTAAACCACAATTTGCCACATAAATGTTCAAGCCACTTGCACATATTTACTTTGCAATTCTGCAAATCCAGCACTTCCTTTTGTTAAGAGAATCGTAAAGAATTTCAAATCATAAGTTTGTATTTTTTCATATAAACATGATGAAAAATGAAGCTTTGAGCAAAATTCGATCTTTTTGGTTAGTTTAAACTTTGGATAAACACATTATTTGAATTTTAGTTACAGTGATACTTACTTTCTTGTTTATAGAAACATTCATCTTATACAACTAAGTTCAATGGTGTGAGGTGCTAAGAATTTTCGCCCTAGTCCATAAGGTATTTAATCTTAAAATATTTGCTTAATCTTTTTGAAGCTGACTGCATGATGCAGGTGCTTAAAATTAAGCACATGCTTCAACTCTTTGTTGCCTTTAAACGCGAGATTCTAAAGTAAGAGTTGTATGGATTTGTCACCATAGTGTCATCATGAAAGACACAAAATAGGTTTAATTAAGCCTTCTGCTACTCATTTCTTGATCCTTTCCTTCTTAAAGTGAATAAATAACTTAGAAGAATAAGCTTCATGACTTAAAAGTAGCAGAACTCATTACAACTCCTTTTATCTAGCAGTTCTCAAAGATTTTCTGTTGGAAAAGATAGATCTGGGTTCATCATTTATGGCTATGGTGAATCATTGATGAAGGCCTTAGACCTTGCTTTACATAGGTGAATTTTTTCATCCAGGTCTGAAAGCAAGGCTGGAGAAATAAATAAGAGCAACACTTGAAACGCCACCTAAGACTCTGAAGACATATCTGCTCTTTCTGACAAGAATGACAAAGTTAATTAATATTTATACATTGTTCAAATTTCACAACAGACCACTAATGAATGTTTCCAGACAGTAAATCTTATATTCAACTATATTCAGGAGCTATATCCACTGAAAACTTCAGGAAAAAAATACACACCTTTTTTCCTGGAACTTCCCGTGAACACAAAACATACAGTATGTCTTCAGAAGTGGTCTCCTAACCTTATCTATGGTGACTTGTCTATAATAGCATAAGTCTACCTAAGAGCTCTGGTACACTTGCTATGTTAATTTCCATCCCTTTAGTTCTGCTTTTGAAGCTATCTAAGAGTTGTAGTCAATTTCTGTTTTTCATTGCTACATTAGCATTAAAAAACTAACTGCCTTGCCCCTGTATTAGACCACCTTAAAGAGCAGAAAAAACCCTCAATTTTTTTCCAATCTACAAAAGAAAATGTTTTCTTTGCTTGAACACAAGAGGAGAGTGGTGAAATTATATTATCTTCTCTCTGTTACCTTGAATCAGTATCTTATCAGTTCCAAAAAGGGTTCTGTGTCTGTGCTAGTAAATTAAACATTCCCTCATACTGAGAATAAATCAAATTGAAAGGTCCACATCCATACTTCTAAACTTTTTTTATCTTCCAAGACACAGAGTACCTCTAAACAGTCTTTTGGGAAGTAGCTCCTAGTCACTGCTCCTAACACTCAAAATATGACAAGAATAATTTTGGAGATCCCACCAGAGAATACCATACACATTTCTAGTGCTGTGACTGTGACAAATGTCCAGTGTTTTTTCTACTTTCCACTATACTAGTATAGACAAAGCCTGAGTATCTTGAATCAAGAGTCTTCAGCATACCAGGGGAATTGCACACAGTGTATCTTTAAGAGTCAACCATGTCGTTGTATTTATGACTTTTACTATGTGAAGAAAATAAGAAATATTTTAATGCTAAAAGCACTACACAAATTCAAATTTTAGTGTAGTCTGTGTCCATCATTTCTTAATCTGCAGTCTTCATCTTGATGTTTCTGTTGTAAAATACTTGGAACTGACATCTTAAGATAGGAGTCTAAGTCTGAAGAATCCCAGCTACACTTGAAATCTTTTCGTGGGATGACATTCAGGAAGATGAGAAGACTGTACCAACCAGCGCTATGTTCCAGAGATATTCTGCAAGGCAAAAGTATTAGGTTTTCCTTGTTCTCCTGAAAGCTTGTTACTCTGTGTGTGTCCTTAAAACTAACTGACTAATTCCTTCACTTCACTTGACTTTTATGTAGTGAAATCTCACATCACCTCAGCCTGAGGGGGGCATTTTAACAAAGCTGAAAGCTAAAACTAGTTCTAAAGTAGCAACCCAGAAGCATTTATTCTTTTGTGTGCTGGTATTAGAATGAAATCAGCTTGAAAAGTTGAGATCAGATCTCTAATCACTGGTTAAACAGCAATACGGTGTAAATTTGATTCTCATAATAAGTTACTAGCTTCAGAAGAGAGTATCAATTCTTGATGTACTCCATTGAGCAACATTTATTATCTCATTCCATTTGAACTTCACATATGCATAACTTCAACCTCTTTGATCCTTGTATCCATCAAACAGCAAAAAACTTATTATTATTTCAAAGTATTCAAATGGAAAGGAGATATATTAATCTTGTCAAGTTCATTTATTGCTACATAAGTTTTGATGCTAAAAAAGTATTCTGAGGTTTAAGTTCTGCTCAATCTTTAACTCTGAAAAAGTACTTTGAACAATACATTTTATATTTTGTGTTCTATAGAAGCTTTAATAGAAATCAGTCATGTAGGGAGACAGTTTGAAAGGTAATTACAGAAATCATTTAAAGATGCATAGTGACTCCATTGACTTCTCATTTTAACATTGTTCATTTCTCTGTAGGACTGGAAGGCTGGTGTTTAACCTGCCTATAACCTACTTACCTATCTTTCACAGTCTAATGTATCATTCTAATGAACCATTAGTCTTGCCATTTAAATATAGATGACAATAATTAAGAGTATCATTACTAAATAGAAGAATTTTTTAAAGGCTGAAGGGAGAATTTTGTGCCAAGACCAGACAACACTTTCTAAATTTCCTTTGCAAATGCTAACTCATATTGACTTTTGGCAATTATTATGCAATCTTTCTATTTACAGCCTTCCAGTTGTTGCAGACTGGGGAAACCAGTGCTCTACCTTCTTTCAAATTAAAGATGTAGTCTGGCTTGAAATTTCTTGCATTGCATTTGTAGTGCTACCACGGCATTC